>NC_079212.1:14510812-14855812 GCF_029633865.1 Lampris incognitus | reverse complement strand
CCTGAAGTGTTAGCTCTCCTGTGTTGTGCCATTCTTTTGGCTAGCGTCTGTTTAGTTTCCCCAATATACAAGTCACTGCAATCCTCCTGGCACTTAACAGCATACACTATATTGCTCTGTTTGTGCCAGGGGACCCGATCCTTGGGGTGGACCAACTTCTGGCACAGCATGTTTTGGGGTTTGAAAGCCTGTGGTCAGTTTAGACTGAAGATGTCACTTAGTTGAGTGATGAAATGTATCTGCCAATAACATTGTATCCAGATGAACTGATTCAACCTTCTTTGAATTTCAGCTGCTTGTATCCACAATCTCACCCTTTCAGTCACTACCCAAAGCTCATGGCCATAGGTGAGAGTTGGAATGAAGATTGACTGGTAAATTGGGAGCTTTGCTTTCTAGCTCAGCTCCCTCTTCACCACAACGGCCTTGTACAATGTCCGCATTACTGCTGATGGTGCACCAATCCACCTGTCAATCTCCCACTCCAGCCTACCCTCACTTGTGAACAAGACCCTGAGATACATGAACTCCTTCACTTGAGGCAACAACTCATCCCCAACCCAGAGCGAGAAATCCACCATTTTCCAGTAGAGAACCATGGCCTCAGATTTGGAGGTGCTGACTCTCATCCTGACTATTTCACACTCAGCTGTAAACCGCCCCAGTGCGTGCTGGAGGTCGTGTTCTGATGAAGCCAACAAAACCAATGGGGCGGGGGTGTTGGAAAATCTGAGACACGTATTTTCAAAACACCGCATCTCGATTGCTTTCAAAACCCAAAACACGCTGCGCCAGAAGTTGGTCTACCTCAAGGATCGGGTCCCCTGGCACAATCAGCGCAATATAGTGTATGCTGTTAAGTGTCAGGAGGATTGCGGTGACTTGTGTATTGGGGAAACTAAACAGATGCTAGCCAAAAGAATGGCACAACACAGAGGAGCTAACACGTCAGGCCAGGACTCCACAGTCTACACCCATCTACATGCCAGTGGCCACTCTTTCAGGGATGAGGATGTGCACATCCTTGATAGGGAGGAACAATGGTTTGAACGAGGAGTCAAAGAGGCCATCTATGTGACGAGGGAATGACCATCCCTGAACTGAGGAGGGGACCTAAGAGTACATCTGTCACCATCTTAAAATGCTGTGATTGCAACTATTCCTCCAAATCTCTGTGAACAGTACACATGGCCATCAAAACTCTAGTTAATGGGCACACCCATATTTGATCATGAAGCTAGTCATTGGTTTCAGTCGTTATACCTCTGTCACCATCTTACAGTGCTGTGATTGAGACAATCCCTAAAACTCTGTGAATAGTACACATGATCAGTGGTCACACCCATATGTGCATATGAAACTGGTCGTTGGTTTCTGTTGTTAGGCACTGTATTGTACTGTGTTGTTTATAAGGGGTGGGGATACCTGCAGTCAGTTTAGACTGAAGAGGTCACTTAGTTGAGTGATGAAACGTATCTGTCAATAAACGTATCCAGATGATCTGATTCAACCTTCTTTTGTTTTCTTACCTGGATTATTGAGCATGCATCAAGACAAATGGTTGCATGAAGCAAAAACCTTGACTCGTAAATTTCTCATCTTCAATTTCACTACTCGTAGCGGCAGAATTAAGGCGTAATAGGGGGTGGGGATAAGGAGTAGAGTTAGCAGGGATAATATACAACTCACAGGTACATAATGTATGTTCTGACTTGTTTTGATACAAGCATTTATGTCATATGCATATGCAATACACACATCCCACACATCAGCATCTCATAATAGTGTTGACGTGTGTATGCATATGTACTGCAAGTACATATTTGTATGGAAGTATCCTTTAAGTATTTGTATATTTACACTTCTCGCTTTAGTTTCAGTTTTTTCTCTTTTCTGGTTGTTTTGAAAACTAATGGATCAAGATGTTGCTATTTGTTCCTACTCCCTGTATTTATAAGACAATTTTAAAAAGAAAATCAAATGATATTGGTCACAAAAGATGTCTGTTACTGTTCACAGGGTGCTGCCGTTAGAAAAATAGTTACTCGTTTGGAGAGTGGATCACCCACTGCCCATTGAGGAATAAAGAGGGATGGAGAAGAGCGAGGGAGAGACATCTGATGACATTTGTATTCCAGTCAGAACATTAATGAATACTGAAAGCGAGGCCCTAAGCTTGTACTGTGAATGACTCTTCACATCTCCATCAGTCACCCTATTAAACAACCCACGACTCCAGTATCCCCCGTGAGACACCTGTCAATAGTTGTAATTGAGATGACAAGGAGCAGGGATTTCATTCGGAACAAAGTTTGACCCAGTTCTCATCAGACCCATCCGCCTCCTTATATTATCATTAACACCTGATCATTTCAGCCCACATCAGCTGCTGTTACCTGATTGTCCTGGGTGGGGGTGGGTGGCAGAGAGGTTGCCCAGGATTTGACCTCCTCCACTATATTTTCAGAATTTGAATGACCATGCAAATGTAACTTAACCTCCACTTCATGTATCTGCGCTGGGTGAATTTTATGTTTATTGCTGTTTCCCACAAGGGAGAGTGTCTCAAGTGACACTTCGCCCTGCCAGCATTGCAGTCCTTAGCTCTCTGAAAACGATGAAAATCAACAGTGTGTATAACATTTCGTTGAAATAATAGCTACAAGTACATTCTTCTGGTAAAACCAATGAGACAGGGAATGTTAAGGTTTGCACAGTCACTCCCCGTCCTCAATTTCTAACCTGTCAGATTCACCACATGCTTACTGGGTCCGACGATGGAGGCCCGGGTAGCGGCCAGGTGTTCATTGTTTTTCAAAACAAGTCCCTATAGGAGTTTGTCAAGGTTACACATCCCACTCTATGACACCATGAATTTTTTCCTTATTGCAAAAAGTGCGGTGTCATTCCTTCACTCAGCCTCCCTTCACCATTACGGTTAGTGGCCCTTACATTTTACCCAGCAATGAATCTATTCTGATGACAAGTGGCAGTGTAATGTGCATTTAAATTGGATGAGCTCTTGGCACACTGCATCACATTTCAGTGTCATCCTTGTTGACAAGGAACAAGGATGTGTGCAGCACTGCAACGGCTCTTGAGATGAGAGTAAACCAGAAAGTGAGGATGACGGTGCATCCAGGGGGCTTAAAACAAAGCCCTGGATGCCGTCAGTACTCGGAAAAATGAAAGATAAGAGACATATTAAGGTGAACAGTCACAGATGTCAAGGAATTAGCTCTATTTCTTAAACAAAAACAGACCAGGGAGGATTGGATAAAGGTGTTGCACGTGTGCGGCGTATGTAAAAGTAATTGCTGGGTTTTTGTGCAGCCGAGTGGTAGAGCTCTGTCACATGCCTTGGTTAATTTCTGCCTTCCTCCATGGCCTCCAGCAGCTGTTGGATAATCCCCTGGAGCCAGCGCTGTATTAAGCTTTTAAAAGCCGGTATAAACTGTCCATTTTGTAATAGCCATGTCACATCAAGGATACAATCTGCGCTTCCCTCTGCTTTTCATTTGGAGGCCTCAGTCCAGCCGCAGTCGGAGCTCAGGGTGCTGCTGTATCGCAACTTTACGGCATCGCCTCACTGCACCCACACCGTTTATCAATTGCAGTTTGCTGACTGTTTCTCATCATTGTGTCACGTCTGTTTTTCCGTAAACCGCGGTATCGCTAGGGCAGGGATGAAAGGATTAATTCTTAATGGCACACCAATAATTGAATGCTGGTGGAGCCATGGTTATGGGGTTGAGTCATTTTAGCCCGACATGTCTTACTCAAACACAAAACGGTCCCATCTGCCCGACTAACCTGAATCGACTTTGCCCCAACTTTTATGTTGGCGGTTCAGTTAATGCAAGAAAAAGACATTTGTGTTGCTCATTTGTTAGCGCAATGGAGGGGGGACTCACTTCAGACAGATATTTTCTGTAATTCTAGGCTGACAGATTATGTCCTTTTCTTCTTCTTTGTTTTAAGGATAGATCATTAACTTGACAAGGACATGTCAACTAGACATGATGAGCCGCTGAATGACACCTACTTGATAATCTCTGGGACTTGTTCAGCAATTAGACAGAAGGGGGGGCTGTTTGCATTGTACTCTCCCCTCTTCCCTAAATGTCACTGTTTGACAGGCCCCAAAAGAAATGTCCCCAGCACACAAGCTAAGGAACTCTGTACACATGATTAACAACTGTCTGCTAGGGGGTTTTTCCTCTTACGTTTGTCTTGACAGGCCGTGTATAATTTGTTAATTGTAAATAGATTTAATCTATGCCCTGAACTGAAATTAGCAAATATGCTAATTATCGTTCTCATCCGCCTCCTCTCAAGTGTTCTATGAACACTAATATTTGGGGGGGGGGGGCAGAAGATTTTCAGGTTTTGGTCCTTTGTATGTTTCAGTGCTGTTTGTCTGGATACGCCAATGCGAACTCTTGTGCCTCGTCTCAGAGCCCAGGTTACAATATAGTCCACATGCTGTTTCACACTTCTTCCCCCCCCCCTTTTTTTTCTCCCCAATTGTACTTGACCAATTACCTCACTCTTCTGCGCTGTCCCGGTTGCTGCTCCACCCCCTCTGCCAATCCAGGGAGGGTTGCACACTACCACATGCCTCCTCCCATACATATGGAGTCACCAGCTGCTTCTTTTCACCTGTCAGTGAGGAGCTTCACCAGGGGGACGTAGTGCGTGGGAGGATCACGCTATTCCCCCCAGTTCCCCCTCCCCCCTGAACAGGCACCCCGCCCGACCAGAGGAGGCGCTCGTGCAGCGACCAGGACACATACCCACATCCGGCTTCCCACCTGCAGACACGGCCAACTGTGTCTGTAGGGACGCCCGACCAAGCCGGAGGTAATGCGGGGATTCGAACCGGTGATCCCAATGTTGGTAAACAACGGAATAGACCGCCACACCACCCAGATGCCATGTTTCACACTTCTTTTGCATCTCTGACACTCAGATAAGTGATCCAATGTCTGAACAGTCTCAAGCTTTTCCCCGGCCTGGTCTAGCTGTAGCTAACCATCTGTTTTAAGATTCAAAGGCACCAAGGTGATATTTATCCAATCTGTGCAGCAAAACTACATTATGACCTGTCAGACCTGATGATGTAGAGCTGATTTCGGTCTTGGGACAGGTCGCTGGGGGGGCGGCATGGAGGCAAGCAATAATCATATTCATCCTAAACATAAGCAATGATAATGGCTTGACATTGAGTGTGAACTGTAAACAGATGGACTTTAAAGACATAAAGGACTTTGCATCCGGTAGGAAATTGTGGTGTAAGTGTAGCAGATCTTTGTTGACCTTGGTGTGTTTAAGTGAGTGAAAGAGCTCTATTATGGTGTGTGTGTGTGTGTGTGTGTGGCCCCTTAGGTACCATGCTGGGGTCAGCTGACAACTTTTTGGACTGGTGCCTTTCAAATCAAGTTTGAATATAGAATTAGGGCCAATGCTCTCAGCAAGATCCAAGCTCATATCCTCTCCTGCAACACACAACATGACATTAGAATAGGACTGCAATCAATGTATATCACGCACACAAACACACACACAACTTCGAATTGGCATCATGTCATAAGTCAAACGTGATAGTGTGGTTGTGCTCCATGACCAATACTCAAAAACTCAGTAAATATGCAATTTTGGACTAAAACCAACACATAAATTAAAACATAAAAACATAAACCAAAGAAAACATACATGCTTTATTCTATTGGCACACTAAAGCGGGCCTTTAACTATGTGGGAGACAAAGAGCCCAGTGTGTGGAAAATATAATGGGAAAAGTCTGCAGGCCCGTACATATGATTTAAACATAACACGAAATGCTGATTTCCTTTGACACTCAATGTGAATAAAAATGGCCATATTTCAATAGAAAGAGGCCTCATAAGGGGCGTCAAGGTGGCGTGGCGGTCTATTCCATTGCCTACCAACGCGGGGATCGCCAGTTCCAATCCCCATGTTACCTTCAGCTTGGTCAGGTGTCCCTACAGACACAACTGGCCATGTCTGCGGGTGGGAAGTAGGATGTGAGTATGTGTCCTGATCGCTGCACTAGCGCCTCTTCTGGTCGGTCGGGGTGCCCGTTCGGGGGGGAGGGGGAACTGGGGGGAATAGCATGATCCTCCCACACGCTACGTCCCCTGGCGAAACTCCTGTCAGGTGAAAAGAAGCGGCTGGCGACTCCACATGTATCGGAGGAGGCATGTGGTAGTCTGCAGCCCTCGCCAGATCAGCAGAGGGGGTGGAGCAGTGACCAGGAGTGCCTGGAAGAGTGGGAAACTGGCTGGATACAACTGGGGAGAAAAAGGGAGAACCCCCCCCCCCCCCCCCAAAAAAAGAAAGATGCCTCATTCATCTAGGTTTTATGAAAACCAGTGTGTTTGAGATGTCTTGGGAGAGACAAAGCCACACATGGTGACATATTTATAGCCTTTGCTGCCTCCAACGTCATTGTAGGAAGTAGTAATCTTAGCAAAACTAGGCACAAATGTGAGGCAGTGGGTGCCAGATGAGCCATGTTAAATGGCATGCATTGTTGTTTTTCACTGGCATTTTAAAAAGTGTTTGTGTGTGTGTATGTGTGTGTGTGTGTGTCTATTTGTCTCTGTGTGCATGTGCATGTGTGTTTAAACATGTACCCGTGTTGGTATGCAACAGAATAGGCCACTACACTACCCGGATGCCCTGCAAAACAATTTTAACATGAACGTTAACAGTCCCATTAGCCCTTGCGCTCCCCCAGCGAAGAACCTCCGACAGTCAGAGGGACCCACTACCCCGGTCGCTACAGTAGTTTGTACTGAAGTAGACTGAATGACCTACACAGAATAGTGGCAGACAAGCCAAAGCAAACAATTAGTCACCTTTTGTATTGGCTCTCTTGTCACCATAACTAAAGTTGCAAAATTAGTCTCGGGATATCTGAAGCTTCAGTTTTATGGTGCATGAGAGTAATCCATTTGGTACCGGATTTGTGTATCTCTACCCTGTTTAAACATAGGAGGAGAAAAAAATTCAAGTGGGCCACGCATACCTGAGCGTTTGCAGAGACACTCTGCTATTCCCCTCTGGGCAAAAGAACCTGAAGAAGAGCAAAAACCATGTTTCACTGGATGGTTTCTAAGTGGGACTCAGAAAAGTCAATTTCACCCATTTGGGCTTATTACAAACTAGTTATGTTGCATTGTGCACAGGCACACTCAAAATAATTTTGTTTTATTTCATTTGTTTATTTCATGGTGGGTCACCATGGCCGGTTTTGCATGGCATTGGAAGGGGGCTGGTGGTATCAATTATTACAATAACTGATAAACGAACGCATGGCGTACTGTAGCATCAAGCTGCAGAGGTTGTCTTAATTATATATTGCTTTACGATGTGATTGGTACATCTTGTATCTTGCATGGCCAACCAACAGTTCAAAAGTCATTGGTTGCATTTAAAGGTCACTTAATGATTAAGACCAAAGGATATTTTGTGTGTGTGTGTGTGTGTGTGTGTGTGTGTGTGTGTGTGTGTGTGTGTGTGTGTGTGGGGTGGGGGGGTTGTTGAAGTCATCTCCTATCTGATACTATAAATGACAAGATACAGGGTTGTTGGTTTATCTCATTGTATCAGATGGCTGTTGCAAAACCAATCTTGATATTATCAGCTGGCAATTTCCCTCCAGACTGTATTATTTGGAAAATACAGCTTATGCTACCGTGTAAGCCTGTTGCAGTGTATTGAGGATGTTCACTACAGTCCCATGGGTAATATGTCAGGGTCACAGCAAGGATAGATACATCACTGTTAAGTCATTGGCATCGACAGGAAGCTGCATCAGGCAGCCAAAGTGAGGAGATGTTTTAGCGGGCTGCCGGGGCTCAGGCTGGGTCAGGATGCAGACTGTGGAGGTTAAATTGATGGCCAAGCAGTGGAATGTTTGTCTGGCTTGACCCATGGTTCAGATAATCCTCTTCCTCTGCCATCCAATCAAAGATGAGACATTTTTTAGCTCTATGACGCTCATAACTGAAGACCGGCTCAAAGCACACCAGCCAAAGCCACAGTAAGACCAATACGATAACCATGATGACAATCGGAGGAATAAAACCTACTCATGCAGAATGTTTCACACTTGCATGTACACACACGCACTGTCTGTATGCACACACACAAAGGCATTTTGGCAAACTTGGTTAAATCGCAATTTTTTTAAAAGCTGATTTTGCTCTAAGCCAGAAGCTAAAATGGGGTTTAAGTGCAGATTTTAAATTGTGGTGGATTATGGAATACTCAGGTGGTTGGCTTCAGCACAAGATAAACCACAACTGGTAGTAGAAACCAGAGACCCAATGGAAGTGCATGTTGCTGATTATGTCTTTATCACATCAGGGGACAAATGCTGTGTCATTATTTCTATGTTTTGAAACAAAATCTTTGAGGTCTAAGAATATGCTATCCAGCGTGTTCCTCTCACCATTCAACAGGGAAGACCATTCTGCAAAGGACCTACTGACCATCCTAAATGATCCTCACCTGTATTGATTTCAATTATCAATTTTAGTATCAGTGACATGTAGCTAGGGACTGTATATCCTAGGGGCATTGCATTCACGTATAGACAGAATGCATGTTTGGTAAGGCTGATAAACGCACTAATCCTCCACGCAACCTCAAATGACACAAAATTGAAATGTTTTGCTAATCCAATTTGACAGGTAATGCGTCTTTAGGGAAATGCTCCAACTGTCAAAGGCTTATGTGCCGGCATTTGAGAGCAATTTGGCTGGCATTTTGACTTTAGTTTTTCTTCTTAAGATTAGTGCTTAATACACTGGTGCTCTGAGAGCACAAAGTGGAAACTTTATTGTCTTTCTATGACCAGCCGGGAGCTATTGTCACTCTGTGATGACCTTCACCACCATTACGGGATTCTCAAAACAATTATAGTCCCAGAGAATGAAAGCATACTCTTATCACAGCAACTCCTCTTTTGGCTCTTTTAGTGTCACTGAATAAAATGTGCACCAAGTGTTTTGACTTGGCCCCATGGACACTTATTTCTTATTTATGCGAATGGATCACTCACCTAACCATGTTATTTTGGGATGTAAACTGGCACTCATAGTTGACACTCCTTCCCTATGCTTTCAATTGTTTAATTAATTATACCAACTTAAAGCGCAATTCATATTCTCAGGTGGCAATTTCTGGTCCTTGTTAATGCTCAGGTACTGGCCAATGTAAAGTCATACAGCATTCCAGGGAAGTGGAAGCTCTCTTGGCATCAGTGGTGACGCCACAAAAATGAACTTGTTTTAACAGGTACATAATCTCAATTTAGCTTTATTATCCTTGGGCTCGTTTTTAATGTTAAATTCAGGTAGATTTTGTCTAGATTTTGTACAACAAATCTCCAAAAAGTCAGTCGTTATTTGGGTGTTCGCATTGTTGGGAATAATGTCGTAATAACAACGTGGAGAGTGATCGCTGAACCGTCAAGCCAATGAGTGAGAACACGGTCAGGCACGCTGGAGATATTTTCTACATGACACAATATCTAAATGGAATTTTGCGAGATAAGGTAAGGGGCTAGAAAATAATTTAAAGTCCCACTATCTTACTACCACTTTCATACTACCGCCAGCAGCCATACCAACATGTACCCTGGCTCTGCCAAATGACAGAAGCTAAGCAGGTATGGGCTTGGCTAGTACTTGGATGAGAGACCTCTCAGGAAAATGAGTTGCTGCTGGAAGTGGTATTGATGGGCTAGTAGGGGGCAGTCTTCCCTTTGGTCCTAAAATGAAAAATTAAAAAAAAAAAATCCCAATGCCTCCAGCACAGTGACAGGGACACTGCTGTAAGGAGATGTCGTCCTTCGGATGAGATGTTAAACCAAGGTCCTGACTCACTGTGTTCATTAAAGATCCCGTGGCACTTATCGCAAACAGTAGGGGGTTCCCCGGTGTCCTGGCAAAATTCCCAACCTGGCACTCTCCATCTGGCCACCTAATCATCCCCTGTGTAATTGGCTCAATGATTCCCTCCACCTCAAGCTGATGTGTAGTGAGCATTCTGGTGCAAAATGGCTACCGTACATCACCCAGGTGGGTGCTACATATTGGTGGTGGTTGAGGTGAGTTTCTCCCCTTCATTGTGAAGTGCTCTGGGTATCAAGATAAAGCGTTATATAAATTTAATCCATTATTATTATTATTATTATTTCTTTCATGTTTCCTGTTTTACATCCTGTAGAGCCGGGTCCAACCTGAGGCACCATAGAGCAGATGTCACTTGATTGACAGTACTCGTTGTAATATGTGGGCTGTTCTGAGTAGGGCAATCTTATGGACTGCATGGATGTTGATGTTGCCTGGGATATGGTTGGTGAACTTTTCCATTCCCTTCTTCATGAGTCCTATAGCTCCGGTGACCACTGGTGTTGTTTCAGTCTTCATACCCCACATCCTGTTGATTTCAATCTGCAGGTCTTTGAACTTGGGTCAGCTTCTCTGTGACTTTCACTGAGGTGTTTTTTTTTTCCGGATGGTATTGCCATGTCGATGAGCATGCACCTCTTTTCCTTCCTGTCCTTGATAACGATGTCAGGCTTACTGGCTTTTATCTCTGTGATGATGATGCGATGGTGATTGAGAAGACCTGGTTGCCAGGCTCTGGTCTTGTGCAGCAATTATCAGGCCCTCCATCTTTGCTTTCAATCCAGTGCTCCTCAGCCACTCGTGTGTCTTTTGTTGGTCCACGTCTGCGTCTCTCATTCTTTTTGGGTACTTCCTGTGCATTGCTTTGTCCTCCCAGGTTTTTTGCAGTTGCTGCTGGCCATAGTGTTTTACCTTCTGCTTCATTCGTTTGGCATAGATGGTAGTTGCCTCATTTTCTGTTGGTGGGGTTTCTGGACATCAGGCTCTTCCTTGAATTGTGTAGCTTCTTTATTGATGGAGTAGATCTGATGTTTTACTATTTGGAGGAGTGGGTCATCTGTTTTTGTCAGGTATGCATCCAGCCCGATGGTAGTCTTGACGGTCAGTTCGAGTTGGACTAGGCCTTGTCCTCCTGAAGCTCTTGGTAGGTACAGCCTATCAACATCTGCTTTCGGGTGGTGCATCTTCTCCATGGTCAGCATCTTTCTTGTCTTGGCATCTAGTCTGTTGATGTTGTTCAGTTTCCAATTGATGATGTTGAAGCTGTACGTCATTACAGGTATCGCTAGGGTGTTGCTAGCTCCAATTCTGTTAGCTGCATTGAGTTCACTCTTCAGTACCATATACACCCTCCTGTGGTACTCTTTCCGGATCTTCTCCTTCATGGTTAAGTGTTGTATGCTGTCTCCTTCGTTTACTCCCAAGTACTTGTATGTGCCATCTTGGTCTAACTCTTTGATTATGGTGTCAGTGTCAAGGTCTAAGTCTGCAGTCTTGGTAAGTCTTCCTTTCTTGAAAGTGGATTTGGCACACTTGTCAATTCCGAATTCCATCTTGATGTTGTCGCTGAAGGTCTTGACGATGGTGAGTAGACCCTTCTGCTGACTGTCGTCCTTGGTAAACGTCTTGAGGTCGTCGTCAATGTAGAACAGGTGTGTCAGTTTGCCATTCTGTGATTTGTACCTATAGCTGCTGTTGTTCAGATGATTGCTGAGTGGCGCTAGTGCAAGGCAGAAGAGCAGTGGTGATAGTGAGTCCCCTTGGAAGATTCCGCTTCTGATGTTGATCGGTCTAGATGTTAAAGACCCCTCTACATGATGGCGATTCAGGGTGGTCTTCCAGGTTTTCATGCTCTCCGTGATGAATTTGACAGTTGTTGGGCAGACTCTGTAGATCTTGAAACTCTTCTCTATCTAGAAGTGTGGCATGCTGTCAACTGTCTTCCTGTAGTCAATCCATGCTGTTGACAAGTTATTTTTCATTGATTTGACCTCTTGCAATATAGCTTTATTGATGAGTAGCTGGCCCTTGCATCCGTAGCTACCTTTCTAACATCCCTTCTGTTCTGCTGGTAACAAGTTGTTTTTGTCGAGGAAGCTATAGATCCTCTCTGTGATGATGGAGGTGATGATCTTTTACATTGTTGGTAGGCAGGTGATGAGTCTGTAATTCTTTGGGTTCTGTGTCTCCTCTGTCTTCGGGAGCAGGGACATTTCTTTGGATTCTTGATGATGTCACTGTAGGCCCATGCGAGGTCTTTGTGGATGCTGGGCAGGTTCTTGATCCAGAAGTTGGCAATTCTGTCTATCCCTAGCGCCTTCCAGTTGTTGGTCTTGTTGATGGCAGCAGTGGTCTCAGTGGTGTTGATGTCTGACCATTCTTGGTTTTCTATGTGTTTGTATTGATCCTGCTGTTGCTGGATCCATGTAGCGCCCTCAATGTGTCTTTTGTTGTTCTCCCTGATCTTACCCCAGAACTCCTCAACCTCTTTGATTGTAGGTGGTTCATTGATGTCTATGTTCTTCTTGCCCAGCTCACGGTAGAATTTTTTGGCATCTTCTTTGAAGATCTTGTTTTGCCAAAAGAACTTGCTCCTCTTGTCGAATCTCCTGAGTCTCTGTGCCTTTGCTTGAATCTGTTGTTTCAGCATCTCTTTGACTATTGGTATTTCATTCTTCTGTTTGATGTTGAGCTTTCGTTCCAGTTGTTTCCTTTTTCTCTCTTTGATGTTGGAGTTTTTCTCGACTTCACTCAGGAGTGATAGCTGTCTCCGCAGTTTCCTAATCTCCTTCTCAATTTTCTCCTTCCAAACTGGTGGTTTTCTCTTCCGTTTCTGTTGTTGTCTTGATCTTTTCCCTACTGTGTCTGTTATGGCTGGAGCAGCCGCATATATGAGCTGGTTGATTTCTGTTAGGTTCAACGGTCTTGTCATCTTGCCTTTGATGTTTTGGATAGCTTCGTTGGCGAGTCTGATTGCTTGTTTGGAGTGGTGGTCTTTCTTGATCTTTGGGATTATTAGTCATTCTTCGATAGGGATTTCTTTCGGGGTTTCCCATCTCTGCCGGATGCTTACTGTCATCGCTGCTTCTTTCTCATTTTATCTTCCTGGACTGCCTCTGCTTGGTGTTGTACTTCTTGGGGGTGGTTTCTGCTTATTCTTCTTCCTCTTACCAGTTGCTGCTGTCTCGTCTGCTTTGTTGATGTTCAGCTCCTCGATGTTCGTGTTGGGGATGCTCTCTCTGATCTTTTTTCATATGTTCATGAGTTCCAGGTCCGTTAGTCTTTGGTTTTTAATGATGTCGCGCCTGACAGTGAAGAGTTTGTCGGCATTCAGAATCAATCTGCCCGTAGGGTGTTTTTCTCGCCAGATGTTCTTGGCAGCTTTGGACGTTGACGTTACTGTCAGGTTTAGTGAAGCAGTGTAGAATGCTTCTATGACATCTTTGTACTCTTCCCTAGACCATTCCTGTCTTGTTCTTTTTGTTGGGTGTTCCTCTAGTACTTGGTCGGCAGAGTTTGTTCCAGTAGCAGACTTCGATCCCAGCCTGGTTCCTCACTGGGGATCGCGGTCCTTGTTGACCCAGGCGACGACCGATGCGGTATGGTCATTTAGTTAGTCATAATTGCATCATTGAGTTTAATTTTCAGAGCCCCTTTGGTCGCTTGTATTGCTGGCTTGCCATACTTGCGTTGCCCGGTCCGTGCCACATGGAGGAGGGGTTGAACTTCTACGGACATTGTTATTATTATTTTTATTACTATTATTATTAGTATTTGATGGAAACCCTTTGATTCTATTTTTTTCCAACAAGTGCTTTAGGTTGTTTAAAGCAAGCATTTTAATTCAGTTTTAAAATGCCATGAGAGGGGCACCTCCCTAGCCGAATGTGCATACCACATGGCAACATGGTCGCAACTGTTGCCGGTTCAATTCCAGCTGGCGACCTTTGTCATGTGTCACACCCCCCCCCTTTTCCTGTCTGCCTCCCATTGAAGCTATCTAATAAAGGTAAAAATAATCTTTTAAAAAATGCCATGAGCATTAAGATCCCGTGTAATGGGTCGTCTGGTTGCCTTTAGTGCTGTGATAATCCACGCATTAGACATTATACAGATAAAACATAAACACAACCCGCAGTTGACCGTTTTACAAACCAATGACTGACAATAGTCCTTAACTGCCCATATCCATGTCTGGTTTCATAATCCCAGTTCAGTGGCACATGTAATAAAAATGGATTTAGAGTTTTTCTTTTCTTTTTCTCATCAAAGGCCCGACAACATCGCTGAATAGTATACCAGAGGGGATCATGTAACAGACTAAAGTAGGACAAAGGAGTTACGCTACATGGACACACAGCCAAAGCACACACAGACGTCAGTGATGGCCAGCATGTCATCGCTGTCAAACTGCAGTCCTACAATTACAACCACCCTGACCAAATCAGCACATTTTATTCTAAAATTGCTTCACTGAGACGCAGCCTACAGCATATAATCAGACATTTTTACTGCTCTTATTTGTTTTGTTTGTCATTGTCAGTTTGTCAGTTGTCATTTACGTTGGCACAAATGACATTCCACAGCAGCAGTCGGAGCTTTTAAAATCGGATTTCATGCATCTTTTCAACTTTCTAAAACTGAGTAAAATGGAAGTTTTTATCTCTGGCCCATTTCCCACTTTCGGCCGTGGCATTGGTCGTTTTAGCAGACTGTTATGTTTGGATGTGTGTTGTGTCAGCAGTGTATGTATAAGTAAGTATAAGTAAGTAAAATGTAACTTGATTGATTGAGTGGTAACGATCAATCGTTTCTTATTCTCTTCTTCTCTTCTGACTTACGTTACACGCAAACAGGGCATTCCTAACATTGGTACCACCTACTGGCGTACGCATGGAACACAACACAGACTTTTACAGCTTCACGCCTGGCTTCAGTCGCTGTGCTCTCGTTGAGTTGACTTTGGTTTTATTGACCATTTTAATCTGTTCTGGGAGCGCTCTTCTGTTTTTAAACGTGACGGACTCCATCCAAATCGAACAGGCTCACGAATGCTGGCTACAAACGTTTCATTCCATTGGCTCCAGCTCTCGTGTTCGTGCTACGGACAACGTTTGGTACCCGCACACAGGCGCAGATAGTTCCGTCACTAATTGACATCCACAGGGGCATAGTGCTTTCAATTTTGGTTCCGTGGTAAACCATACATATTCAAGTCATTTGGTGAGTCCGCTTTTCGTGTACAACAGAAGAGCACTCGAATAATAATATATTTTTTGAAAACCGTTTAATTGACAATACAGTTGAAATCTTTAAGAAAACTAAATGAGTTATCGCCGTTCATGGCATCACAAACAACTTCAACTCAAAAATACGAAATATCTTTGACAACAATGACTTCGTCATTTCATTTTCATGTACTTGCGTACATGTACTTGCGTAAAGTGAGAGCTACTTAGTTAACCGTGTCTGTGACATTCAGATAGTCGGCCATATTTATGTGCTCAATCGCCAGCTGCTCGTCCACCATACTGCAGACTGTGTGCTCAGCATGCACAGAGCCAGGGTGTGTTTTGGAAGTGACAGCCCCGCTTAATGTGTCACTCACAAACATGTCCGGTCCGGGTTTGTAGATCACTCTCAGGTTGTAATTCTGAAGAGCCAGTAGCATGCTCTGCAAGCGCTTGGGAGCATTGAGGAGAGGCTTGCTGAAGATTGCTACGAGGGGCTTGTGATCTGTCTCCGCTGTGATATTGTCTCTACTGTACAGATAATGATGGAAGCGCTGGCAGGCAAATACTATGCTAAGGCATTCCTTCTCTATCTGCGCACAGTTTTGCTCTGTGGGCGTTTGCTCTGTAGCACAATTTTAGCGGGTTTGAAATACCTTTCCAATGAGTCCAGTATGACGGTCGCGTCTTCTTGCTGTGCGTCGGTCAGATTTAAGTTGTTTGTGGACATGTCGACATTCGACTCCCATGACACTCCTCAGAGTCGCCGGCTGGACCATCTTGTCCTTGTCCACCAGCCCTGTGGCTAAAGCATAATCTTCATAATCTGATCGGAAGATTTTCCAATTCGCACTCAGGTTGCCACTGAGCTTCATCGGAGCTGGCGGGGGGTATGGCCGCGGCCATGGCTATTCACTGCTTTCACTGCGGTACGGCTAGCTAGCATTAGCAAAACAAAAAAACTTGCAAAACTCGCTTGACGGCTCAATGTCCCTTCAGCCACCAAATCGCCGAATCAAAGGTCCGCTTCTGACACCATGTTTGAGCTAGCGGTGTGTAAAAACGAGGCATACTCCAAGTTAACAGTTAAGGGGGGCTTTAGTGTCGAACTGTTAAGTATCAACAATACAGAGATGAACCGATGCACGCAGGAGACCGCGTGCCTTACGTAACATTAACTACAGTTAACATCCACTGGGTGGTGCTATAATACCACCCGTAACAATGGCTGGCGCTACAGGGGGACTAGTCGGCCACGTTAACAGGGAGATGGATGAGCGGGGACATGCACGGCCATTGCAAATTCACTGCCTTATCCACCAGTAGGCGCTGTGGTGAAGTGGTTAAGTGGGACTCGTATGAAAGTCGTGGTGTCATGTGTGAACTTCCATCCGGGTGAACGGACTCAGCCATAGGCAGTTCCGTCTGAGCTAGATCCGATCCGACGGCTAAGTCGCGGCAGTTTTGAAGCCCTTCTATCAGCTGCGTCCCGAGGTCGACGTGTCTCTTCGGTCAAAAGCCAGAACTGTCATGGAGCTGTTAGGCCCAGAGTGGAAATGGCTCCTTGCCTTTCAAACTAACGTGACAGAATGTCTCAGTGGTCTCAGTCTGCAGCTGAGAGGCAAGGGGGAAACTAATCTGTGAGCTGTTCTCCCGTATTAAGGCTTTCCAGGTGAAACTACAGCTGCTTTTGCGGCAGGTGAGTGAGAGATGCATTCGAGTCAGGCAGTTTGAGTGCCTTTTATGCTGCCCTACCCAATGACACTTATCCGAACATTAAAATGCACAGTATCAAGACGTGCACTTATATATGCGAGCAAACGTTCTGAAGGATGAAGCTTCAGGAAAGTCTGACGGGATCAAGACTCGCTGGTGAACATTTGCACCATTCACTGAGATTGGCAGTGACCAGAATGGAGCCTGACATCAACCTGCTCGTCAGAAAGATGCAAGCCCACAGTTCACACTAAGAGACATGGGGAAGTAAACTCTGTTTTTTTTTTCAATTGTCATATGTGATAAAAAAAAATGACTGTGCGCACTGATGCTGTGTCAGTAAGAGAAGAGAAGGAAGGCGAAGCTTTTCCTTCATGCAAATCGTTAATTAGTTGTTAATAAGTTAATGAGATTTCTAAAGGACTCATTTTGGGACTTGTAAGTCTTTTCCTTCGCTTGTTTCTTGTTCACTTGTTGAATTGTTCATGCAAAGCCTACAGAGTGCGTACTGCACTCTTATGTATTTCACTACTTGCATCAAAATGGTTGAATAAAATGATGACAATGGTTGGAATCCTTAAGAATTAGCTTGATTTTATTTTTAAATTCTACTTGCCCCCCTGTTATGTTACAACTTTGATAATGTGCCGTGGCAATGTAAAATAAACCCAGCCAACAATGGTTTATTGTAATATATCATTGGATGTAGTGGGTTAATATTCAATTAAGGTGGACTTGTTGTTGTCCGCAGTACTATTTACCGTTAGTGACATACTCTGGTCCTCCCAAAGAGCCAGGCAGAGTGAGCTGGCCCTCATAAGAAAAAGTCTGGGGAAGCCTGTCACTGACGATTAGGCTGAAGCTTGGAGACCACTGCCAAGCCTTGCTGAGGTCTCAAACTCTGGGTTGTGTTGTCTAGTTTTTGGTAGCCACCTGGTTCTGATGCACTGCGGTGGGTCTTTAGTATTCTTCCCCTGCTTTCTGCAGACGGCGTCACAAGCAGGGACTCACATAGAGGAAAAGAGAGGCAACCTGTACCCATGTCTGCTACACCGTCATGCTATAAATAGGCCGTGAAAAGAGTCAGTGGCAAGACAGCTTGACAGCTGTGGGGCAGCTGCTGACACAGTCATACCTCTCGGTGAGGTTGAAGAGAAAACAGGCCAAGTAATAAAAAATTATTTATCGGGCAGAGAGATGTGTGTGCATGTGCATACGCATGTGTGTGTGTGTGTGTGTTTTAAAAAATTAGGAAAACACACCTTTTACACCCTTCACAGCAACTTTTATTATTTTGAAGTGGATCAATAACATTAAATATCAATATATCAATGATATTCTTAGCATGGTACGAACAAATAGTCCACTCTAGCGGCTGTTCCAATGCTCGGTGTAGGATCCAGATTTTATTAAAAATGTCACTGTTAACATAATTTAATAGAAACCACTTGTCAAATTCTCTCTGGAAATTCGATTACAGAACAATCAGCGTTTGATTCTAAGTGTTAAGTATACTATGTACTATGCATTTGGTGTGTGAGCTGTGTGCATTTGTGTGTGTGCGTGTGTGTGTGTGTTTTTCTAAAATGTTGACAAAATATTGCAGTGTTTGTAGTATCATAATATATTACAGTACATTGAATCATGACCTTTGTATCATGATATGAATCATATTGCTAAATGCTTGCCAATACACAGCCCTTATAATTTTATGGTTATATGATAATCATAACACCTATCATTAAGAAGCGGTAGGTGTCCATGCCCTGGTATACTCTCTGATACAGGTGCCCCTGGCTGCAGCTTTTGGCTGCTTTGGTGGCGTGTTTGTATTACTATTAAGGATACTGTTCACCTGGTATTAGCTACATGCTCAAAACTTCAAGTCGTCTAGTATAAGCACTTAAAGTGTGAGCTACTTAGTTAACTGTGTGTGTGTGTGTGTGTGTGTGTGTGTGTGTGTGTGTGTGTGTGTGTGTGTGTGTGTGTGTGTGTGTGTGTGTGTGTGTGGGTGGCTAAATGCGCTGGTTTCTCTTGATGTGTTTCAGGTGATGGGAACCCTAAAGAGAGCAGTCCTTTCATCAACAGCAGTGCAGGTGATGTGGAGAAGAGCCAGCAGTATGACGGCAAGAACATGGCTCTTTTTGAGGTTTGGGCAAACTCCGTCATTACTACCATTGCAGATTTCTTCACAGTTAGTTGCAAAAGCTTTTCTTCATTGGTGCAAAGCTGTCACTGAAAACTGTTTTGTTTGCCTATGTTAAGGTTCCCATACCAGTAATTTGACTTGGTGGGTTGTTCACATGGGACACATGTCAGAAATTGCATGATTATATTAACGTAGGCCGATAATGTGTTCAGGTTAAATATATATATAGGGGATGTCCGGGTGGCGCGGAGGTCTATTCCGTTGCCTACCAACACGGGGCTCGGCGGTTCGAATCCCTGTGTTACCTCCAGCTTGGTCGGGCATCTCTACAGACACAATTGGCCGTGTCTGTGTGTGGGAAGCAGGATGTGGGTATGTGTCCTGGTTGCTACACTAGCGCCTCCTCTGGTCGGTCGGGGGGGCCTGTTTGGGGGGGGGGAGGAACTGGGGGGAATAGCATGAACCTCCCACGCGCTACATCCCCGTGGCGAAACTCCTCACTGTCAGGTGAAAAGAGGCGGCTGGTGACTCCACATGTATCGGAGGAGGCATGTGGTAGTCTGCAGCCCTCCCTGGATTGGCAGAGAAGGTGGAGCAGCGACCGGGACAGCTCAGAAGAGTAGGGTAATTGGCCAGATACAATTAGAGAGAAAAAGGGGGGAAAGGGGAAAAACATATATATAGAGAGAGAGAGAGAGAGAGAGAGAGAGAGAGAGAGAGAGAGAGAGAGAGAGAGAGAGAGAGAGAGAGAGCGATAAACTTAGCACAAAAAGTAAGGAAATGTGTATTTGGCAGATTATTTCTTTGTTGTAACAATGCTTCTTGGCAATAAATCTTATATCAGGCACCTGATTGTCAGCACCTGGGGTACAAGAAACTCAAAACAAGAGTCAATAGCAACAGCAAAATAAGCTGTTTGGTATTGGCAGAGAAGATTTGGCAAATGTTTCATGGGTGCAACCCACATACTCAGCTCTGCTGCTCATCCCACAAATGCATGTTCCTTACAAATGTGGCACCATTTAAAAGGGAAATAAACAAGCTTTCCAACGGAAAAAGAGTTTTGCCAAGAAGCATTGTTACAACAAAGAAATAATATACCAAACACAAATAGATAGATAGATATAGATAACACACACACACACCTTACATTATTATAGTAAACTTCGTAGAAATAAATGTATAACTTAATGGCTTGTTGGTTTGGAAATGTGATATTCTCTGTATGTTAAAATTGATAATCTATCTGTACACAAATTGTGCTATTAGTGCCCATGTATGTTTGCTCTTGACTTTAAGCAGTGTGATATCGCATATCATTCCATTGTATGGTACTGTGTTATTTTACATATTCCTTAACAGGGTGATGTTTCCTTATTGACTGCATGTTCATATTTCTGTGTACACCACAGGAGGAGATGGACACCAGCCCAATGGTCTCCTCTCTGCTCAGCAGTCTGGCCAACTACTCCAACCTGCCCACAGGCAGCAAAGAGCATGAAGAAGCTGAGAATAATGAAGAGGGGGCACGTCCGTCCAAAAAGCCCATCAAGGTAAAGTGCTGTTGGTGATACACCCTTACCCAGGAACATCTAAGACTGAAACTGTATTCTAATTATCACAAAGTCATGAAATTGGCCGCCATAACCAAGAGTCTAAATATATGCTTTTTTTTTTTTACCTCTGCAGATTTGATTTTTACATGAACCAAAAAATGGCACTGGAAAGTCACAAATGTTGTCTTCAGTCACTAATAAGCAAGGCTAATGGACGGGTATTTAAAAAAAAGCAGCCTTTAGTTGGATTGAACTGGGTCACTGGAATAACTAAACTGACCAAAATTTAAAATATTTTATACAATTTTCTATTCGTTACTGGGAGTTTATTATTTGCAACTGTCACTGATAACAAACTAAACAAGTTGACCTTACAAACTGTGACCTGGAGTACGAGCCTCGTGTGCAGATGATGCATCACACACTTTACCCAAGTCTCTTTTGGGTCCGTTATTAGCTACTCAGTTGAAAATGTGCAGTCAATACAAGACCAACTATCAATTACAGACGTAAGACAATGATCCCGTATGTTCTGCTCGCAACAAAGTCACAACAGTTGTGTTCTGCATCTATTGCACTTAGTTTTTAAATGTTAGGTGCACCCTCACAATGCTTTGAGGAGAAACCCACTTGTGTTTCTTTCTTCTTAAAAAGCTGTTTGCAAAATTTCCCTCTTTATTTGGGGGGGAGGGGTTGTTTGTTTGATTATTCTTTGCTTGTTTGTTTCGATTTCCACTGCCTCCTTTGCTGGCATTTCAGTGAGAATGGCTCTGTTGGGCTGTTTTCTTTGGAGAGCTGTCTTTTGTGGGTTTAAGGTATATATATATGATCCTCTGGGTTGGATTTCCTCCATCAGCATTGCCATTTCCAGGCGAGAGTGAACTGGTGGTTCTGGCGTTACTGGAATAGAAACAGGGCAGGGGTGTGGGATTTTTTGTTTGTTTGTTTGTTTGTTTTTTTTGGGGGGGGGATTTTTCCCCTTTTCCCCCTAATTGTCCCCAACCAATTACCCCACTCTTCCGAGCCGTCTCGGTCGCTGCTCCACCCCCTCTGCTGATCTGGGGAGGGCTACAGACTACCACATGCCTCCTCCGATACATGTGGAGTCACCAGCCGCTTCTTTTCACCTGACAGTGAGGAGTTTCACCAGGGGGCTGTAGCACGTTGGAGGATCACACTATGGCACCCCAACTAACCAGAGGAGGTGCTAGTGCAGCAACCAGGACACATCCACATCCGGCTTTCCACCCGCAGACATGGCCAGTTGTCTGTAGGTACGCCCGACCAAGCCGGAGGTAACACAGGGATTCGAACTGCTGATCCCCATGTTGGCAGGCAACAGAATAGACCACCACACCACCTGGACGCATGGCAGGGCTGTGTTGGTTGTTGTCACACCTTGTGAGATGACTGGCCCCAAAATTATTGAGACAAATTGTTCCAAATTAACATGTCCTTGGTAGAACTGCAGCTAAGGTATTGCAAGACACATTGGTGTAGATGGTTTTAAACATACATGCATAACAAGGTTTTGTTACATAAAATGTGAATTATCTTCTTCTTTTTTGTTTTACTTTTAAGGGTGAAAAATGAGAAAACTGTTCTTTACTTAGCAACGTGGACCTGGCTGTTTGCCTGAGAAAGGCAGTCAAATATATTACTATCAGATCTTTTACACTGGGTCCTCTGGCCTCTGAATTACGCACATTGTGGCTACTTACTCATGAGACAGAACATCCAGCTCTCACTTATGCAGCCTACTTTTGTTTTACATTTTCATGTGTCACTTCGAGGACATCATTACTTTCTCTGACATGCACAACCTCTGTTCTCCTGTTCCGCGTTCCAAGTTTGCACACTTTTATGGGACCGAAGCAACAACATGACAATTTGAGTTAAGCAGCTATCTTTCTGTTGGAGGTTGCAGGGTTCATGCTTTTTGGCAGGCAGCCACCCTGTTCCTTGAGTATTACACGTAATCCTTACCAGCTGTGGGTTGCTGCTGTGCAGCTGACCTTACACCTTTAACTCACAGTGGAGGTGGGCAAGCGAAAAGAGACTTCTCCTACCTGATCTAATAAATAATCATATTGTATACATATGGCAGAGATTTCTCTCATGTCTCGCTGTGGGCCTTTTGCATGTACCAACTGCCTGGCTACCAGATGCTGTCAATAAATCCTGACTTTCCATGTAAAATTAATGACTTGCTGAAATAGACACTTTTCGTGTAAGTGAAACATGTACTTTTGCCCTCTCCAGTTGAGCTGAGTTCAGGTTAAGACCCTCTCCTCGCCTATTAGCCATTTACTGGCCCCAAACACAGTTACAAAGTTATTGTAAGTGTTTTATTCTGCATCAGTATAATAGAGACACACACAACAAGGCGGACTCATATTGTTGCTCCTCAGAGGGGTATGACTCTATCCTGTCCACTCCTTCTCATTTCATTTTACTATCTTAGTTTCTCAGCTCTTGGAAATCCCAAAGGCCAAACATTATTCACCAAACAAGAACTACAGAAAGATGTTTTGAACAATTATTTCAAAGTGGCTGTAGACAACTTTTCAACCAAGAGCATTTCCAGGTGTTTTCATTGTTTGCGCCGCTGTCAAAAAGACAACCGGATCGCTTTCTGTTTATTAGCAGCCTGACAAGAAACAACCATACGAATCCCAATTTGACCTAGAAACCACATTCTCGGTGCTATAATAAAGGCGGAGTAAACATCCGGTAGTATTGATAAGCTGCCACTTTGTGTTTCTTACTGATCCAGTAGAAAGAAGGCCAACTGAATGTCAATTTGGAACCCTCTCAAGTCCCAGGGGTAGTATCAAACTCTGTTTCCCTGTCGAGATTTGTTTCTCCCTAGCCAGAATTCGACACAACACCAGGATGCTTGATTAACCTAATCTCAACCTAACCTCAGCCTAACTCTTTAAGCTTTAAGCTAGCGCTTACCTTAATCTAATTGTAACAGATAGCTAACCTGTTTCCATGTCAACGCTTTCGTCTGGCTAGGGGGAACAGATGTTGATGGGAAAACAGAGTTCGATACAACACCGGAGCTCGCTCCATCGGGTGAATGCTCATCCGAGGTTCACTCTTGTTTCACCTTTGTTTCTGTCACTCTCCCTGTTCACCTTCTTTGCCTCCTTTGTCAACAGGGTTATTTTTCTCTTGCCGGGTAGAGTTGTCACTGTCACTTCGGTTGGTCCACCGTCCATCGTTTCTGCTACTGGGCATAGCTACCGGGGGAAACAAAAGCACTATCCTCTTCCTATTTTGGTTGCACAATGGTTGGTGCACTTCCTTTGTGCCGTAAATGGAGCCTTAATTTTCCCATGAGATCGTACCCGGTGGCAGACAGAATTGTGTAGTGAAAGCGAGGCTTATAGGGAACCAATCTAAACACCGATGGTGTCATTATTCCATAGCCATTACAAGTGTATCTTTTTATCTATCTGTGCTATCAAAATGTACTTCATAATGATAAGTTAAAGCAAAAAAAAAAGAAGTTGTCTACTGCCGCTTTAATGTGCCCATTGGATGGGTAATCTCAATCAAAAGAGCAATCCATGGCACTTTTCAACATAGCATAAATTAAAAGCCTTGGTTCATAATGTAATGCCCAGTAATTTTTATATTTAGTGATTCTGACCAAATCTAATTAGTATTACAAAAAAAAAATCATCAGAAATGGAGACATTTAAAGAGGTTGGGTTTTTTTGGGATGGACTTTGGTGTTTTACTCAACAATGTTATTCACCATGTCCCATCTTGTTCACCGTGGTCCCATGGTACAACATGTTAATGCATCTGGAAGGTTTTTTGTAGTCATATTAATGTACTTCAAGTTGCTCAGAAGCATATTTGGTGGAGGGTTCCTGTTTTTCAGCTTGTCAGTTCCACACCGGGAACAACATAAAACAATACAAGAAATCCCAACCTGAAGTCACACACTTGGAAACTGACCATAGCTGCTAGATGCTACCTTTTGGAAAAACATGGACCACCTGAATAGTCACTTGGGAATGTGAATCTTTTATTTTCTTTTTGTTTTATTTCTGGGAGACAGCAAGCTTTAGGTTTTCATCTGCATGTTGACATTAAAAGCCTTTAGGAAAATATCAGTGGAGAATGCATCCTTTGCTTTCCCATGTTTGCTTATTGTACTACAATGCTCTTAATGACTGACCTTAGCTGGTATTATGATTAACTAATATCTCTAAAGTCAAAAAGAGAGAGAGGAAAGAAAACACACTAGTGAATTAGGACAGATGTACAATGAGATAATCGCATACCAAAAAAAAAAAAATCATCTGGCATATTCTTGTACAATGAGGACATGTTTTCTTTTTTTGTGTGTTTTTCCTTTGTTACTTTTTCATCGTTGGCATCGGGTCATTTGAAGCCGAGTCTCTCAGTTTCATCCAGCTGGTCACCATGGCCATTGACTTGAATGATGAGCTGTGCGGCAATAGCTACAAACACGGGGGAGCTTGTCACAAAATGCCGAGTAGCAGCCGGTACACTTGTAATGACGTTATTCAGGCCAAGTCACGCAAAGGAGCCTGCAATCCATAAGCCAGACAGCTTGTCAGAGTCTCGGTGACATCTTGACGGCTCTCCTGTGTAAGCGAGGCAAGGCTTCAAGGCAATGCCTCTCCTTTCCCCATACATATTTTAGTCTCTTTCTCATCGCACACTTCTTGTGCTCTGCAGAAACTCCACGGTCATGTTGTCAGAAAAACAGGCAAGGAGTTGGGGGACAACTTACATGTGCCTTTTACTTGATTACTTTTTAAGATGTTCAGCAATGTCCCGTCCGGGTACAACAAACATATTTTATGAGCCACTGACATTAGCCATGTTAACCATTCAGTCTGAACATGGTTAGATAATAGTTTGAAAGGGAGCTTGTATAATGGTATTGATATTGTGAGAGTGTAATTATATTTTTTTTACCACATCCTGTCAGGCGCTTGAAGAATTTAATGAGAGAGCATCTCCCCTCAGCAACAAGATAAATTGAAAATATGGTCTTCATTCTGCCAGCACCACCCTTTATGGAAAACCATATATCTCCACTTCTATTCAGAGAGGATGATGAAAGAGGACATATCCCCATTTTAACCGAACAAAGAACTTGTCACCCTCCTTCTACAAGATTAGCATCTCAAAAGGGACCCTTACCTTCTGATTAAAGGGCGAGCGCAAGTCTCAGAATCCACAAAGGGTTTCAAATACAGAATTTAGTTTAGGAGACTTGGGTGTTGGCAACTAAATGCTTGCTTAATCAGGTTGTACACTTCACTTCAAACCACACTAGTGAAAGATTATGAGTTATGAAGACACAAAACTTGGCTGACCGTTTCACTCATCCAGCCTGCAAAGGAAATGCACGGTGTTGCGAATGGCTAAAACCAGTCCGACATCAAACCAGGTCGCTCTGCATCGATCCTCTGATATCAGAGCAGGCATGCATTTAGTGATGTTATAGTTACAATAATTGTGCTATATTAGAACTATAATTCTACTTTTAAAACATTATTTGGATGTTTAAAAATAACATGCAATCATAATCATAGAAAGATCACCATTCATAACCATTACATTTGCTGCTGATATTTTCACACACTTGATTTTGATATTGCTTTGTCCGCATACTCTAAATATAAAGTGCTTTTTTTTCTTTTAAGTTTCAATTTAATGGTTCTGTCTTTTTTTCTCTAAGGCACCACAGCTTGGGACCCTCATGGGTGTCTACCTGCCCTGTATCCAGAATATTTTTGGGGTGATCCTCTTCCTGCGGATGACCTGGATGGTGGGCATTGGAGGGGTCTTCGGCTCTTTTATTATCGTCTTTATGTGTTGCTCCACGGTGAGTCAAAATACATTGCACCAGGGCCGTCCCCACTACTGCACATCCCACCTTTTGGGTTATGTTACCTCTGTTTTCAATAGACGCTTCACTCCATTGTCAAAGGTTTGAAGACTACACAGAATCAAGGAATAAGAGAAAAGGGGAACATTTAGACACTATTTAGCTCACAAGCAATTCAGTTTATTAATATTTCACAGTAGCGTCAAACTTGAGTCATCCTATCATAATCGAAAACAAAAACTATTTATCCTCTAATTTGCATTTGTGTTTCAAAGGATGATTGCATTCTCATGTCACACCAGTGATACATGGAATGCCACAACTTGAAACACTGACAATAATATGTATATACGTAATAAATATATATGCTAATGTACTTAAAGTCCCCCTCCAGTCATGTTTGAAGATGTATGAAATGCTCTGCTTGATATATAATAAATTGTCTGATGCGTTTTTTTCTGCAAAATAGGTTCAATCAATTATCTTGTCGACTCTGCTCATCAAACAGTAACTTCTGCTTGTTTTCTGTTTTGCTTGCTACTGTACAGCAATGACATGCGATCAGGGCAGGCACCCTGCCTACCCTGTGATAACTTAATCAAAATAACCATACAGCATATCAAAATCTCACTCTAGTTTCAAGTATGCTGTGTTATAACTAGGGCCCTACCAAATTCACGGCCGTGAAAACCGCGTCACGGACCGTGAAATCAGCCTCTTCCCGTGTAATTGACCATTTGCCGTGAAATGCAGTGAAATGCAGAATTTAAGTGCGCAACTAGTTTGAGGAAATACTGTGCTGACATGATTGACATTTTGGATGCGCGAATAAAAGCATTCACGTGTCTAAGACTTTGATTCGTTAAATGAGCATCCGGGGTGGTCGCAATGATCATTTTTGTTACTAGCATAGTTTGAGTTAGCTGTCGTCAGCATGTTAGCTTAGGCCCTTACGTATTGAAGATGTCGAAATCTAAAACCTCAAAAAACACGACTGCAGACGACAGAGTAATTGAGTTTGGAAAACATATTTTACACGCTGATGGCGGGAAATTATTTTGTACGAGTTGTAATATCTCCTTAGATCACAGTCGACGAGCAACGATTCAGCGTCACTTGGAAAGTGAAACTCGTCTCAACAAAAAGAGGGCTGCCGAAAAAGAACCACAAGGTGGAACCAACAAGAAGCAAAAACAATTTCATCGATGTTTAAGAAAACAACCGAGAGCACTGAGTCTCGACATTTGGCGACCATGGAGCTTGTTGAGGCGTTTGCTAGTGCTAACATACCGCTGGAGAAGCTTGATCACCCGAAACTGAGGGACTACCTTCAACGTAACGGGAGACATGCGGGCGGTTTACCCAGTGCAAATAAGCTCCGACAAGACTACCTTCCTAAGCTGTTTGACGCACAATTTGAAGAGGTAAAATCTATCATAAATTCATGTGAATCGTTTTCAATTATTTCGGATGAGTCCACCGACGAGCAGGACAATTATGTTTTGCATGTTATTTTCGATTTCATGTCGGACAAGGCCGAAGATGTTGAGACTGGAACTCTAACAGCAGTGCTGGCCGACTGTGCTTACTTGGATGCTGTAAACTATACCACTGTTTCACAAGCCGTAATTAAAACCCTCACAAAATATGGTGCAGACTTTAACAAAGTATCTGCTTTCATTAGTGACAATGCAACCTACATGACGAAGTCATACAAATCTGTTCTCCAGGGTCTCATGCCATCTCGGTGCATATCACTTGCAATGCCCACATTATTTCTCTGGTGAGTGAGTTGTGGAGAGCTGAGTTTCCTAGAGTAGATAAGTTAGTGAGCTACGTCAAAAAAGTGTTTAAGCATTGTCCCAGTCGCAAACTACACTATCGGGAAAGCATTGCAGAGAAGTCAGGGGAAACGGTGGGGAAAATTGCCCTTCCACCTGAACCAGTGATTACGAGATGGAACTCGTGGTTTCGGGCTGTACAGTATCACGCAGCTCATCTGGAGTTTCACGCAGATTTTGTGGAACAGGAGCTCGCACTGACACCCCGAACACAGGCATTGACCGAACTGTTAAATCTTTTACACGATCCTCACCTGAATGAGGAGGTCAAATTCATTTCCAAAAATGCCACTAAGCTAATGGACTTGATCACTTGGTTTGAATCTCGACATGTATTAATTCACAAGGCGCACAACAGGGTCATGGATTTGCTCTTTTGGGCAGAAGCACAGGCGAATGAAATTCACTCCGAGTGTGCAGATTTAAATGCCAGTGCTCATCACTTGTTTTCTGGCATGATACAAAAGATCAGGCAGTATTACTGCTACGGAGACGAGTCAAACGAGAACATTATGCAAAGTAGATTTAAACAACCAGCGGCCGAATTCCTGAAAGCAGTGCGCATTTTTGACCCTGCACAAATACTTATTTTGACGGTGGATTTAAATTCACTCAGCACGGACATTCCTGGATTTGACAAAAACTGTAGGCTGGAATTGCCGAACTACAAACACATCGCACAAGAGGTGGACACAACTTTACCAGTGCTAGCTTTTTGGAAATCCTCCGAATCTAGGCTACCACATCTTGCTAAAGTAGCGTGGCGCTGTCTGTCAATCCCGACGAACTCTGTGGACGCGGAGAGGGCCATGTCAAAACATGGACAAGTATTTTCATCGCAGAGACAGAGCATGAAGCCAAGCACCGTCGCAGGATGCTCAATGCTTACATTCAACCACTAGTACGGTTATGCTGTGTACAGTAGGCTGGGCTATTAAGGCCCTGTGTGAATAAAAAGTGTAATTTAATCATTGCCGTGAAATGTCGCATTTTTCTTATAGAATCCGTGAAATCTGTGATTTTCGAGAAACTAGGTCCGTGAAATTGAGCGAAATGTACCGTGAATTTGGTAGGGCCCTAGTTATAACGTATTTCTAATATTTTATGTCCTTGTCCTTTT
The DNA here is from genome assembly GCF_029633865.1 of Lampris incognitus. Lineage (NCBI taxonomy): Eukaryota > Metazoa > Chordata > Actinopteri > Lampriformes > Lampridae > Lampris > Lampris incognitus. Next base: position 14,826,365 of record NC_079212.1, on the reverse strand, counting down.
TAAGTCCTTAAATTTCTAAGAGCGAAACACCATATAGCGCACAAGCTCATCTACTTTTGCGATGGGAAGGGTAGGCTCTGCTTTTTTCAGGACTTGCCTTTAACGTTGTGAATTTCGGTTTGCGTATTGCGTAGCTTAAGGTGAAATCAACACGAGGAAAGCCACTGCTTATGGCGGGAGTGCGAGCCAATCGGAGCCATCAAGGTGCTAAACTGCTACAATGTCATAGATATCTGTGCTATCAATAAAGCAGGCTAGCTCATTTGAATTTGAGCAGCTTAGCTACACTTAAGAGCGAAATCAGTAATGTCGACCATCGTATGTCTTCAGAGTTTTAATAAACCCGATTACCAGCAAAAAATTACTTGTCATCAAGCAAGGCAGGCCTACACCAGCTCTCCCTGACACTCTTCAACAGAACATTCAAGATGAGGTAAATGCAGCCCCTTTCGTGTCCGTACAAGTTGATGAGACCACTGACACAACCAGCAAAGCTCAGCTATCTGTTGTATTGCGGTATGTCTGTCAAAATGGAGTTAAAGAGCCATTTTTGGGATTTAGTGATGTAATGTTGTGTAATGTAATGATGTGAGGCAATGGTGTTACTTAGTCATTTCACAGCTGCAATATATGGACAAAAGTATTGGGACACACCTCTTAATCACTGAATTCAGGTGTTTCATTCAGACCCATTTGCCACAGGTGTATAACATCGAGCTCCTAATATGTCTCGTAACATTACTAAAACAAGTCAAGTCAGTTTTATTTGTATAGCCCATTATCACAAATCACAAATTTGCCTCAGTGGGCTTTATAGCAACACAACATCCTGTCCTGAGATCCTCGCATCAGAACAACTCCCTAAAAAAAAAAAAAACCTTTAACAGGGAGAAACCTCAGGGAGAGCAACACAGGAGGGATCTCTCTCCCAAGACAGACAGACATGCAATGGATGTTGTGTGTACAGAATAAAACACAATTTACAGAATACAACATTGAAAGAAGATAACAGAATTATAATGGAATTATAAAATATATGAAGAATATGATGAGAAGGATGCCAAGCAGTGTCCAGATGCCACCAGAACAGTCCAGGACCCAAGCCATGCAAATAACAGCGCCATGTAGACAGCCCCCACCTAAAAAAAACAAAAACCCCATTAGTCACACATCTGAGTGAGAGAAGGATAAAACATTGAAACGTGATAACAAAATTATATTATTATATGGCTTTATAAGATATATTAAAAGAAAATGTGATGAAGGGGATGCCAAGTAGTCTCCAGGTGGCGACCACCATCACCATGGAGACCTGGGAGGAGGACAGACTGCACGTGCACACGGGAGACTCACATTACATCACACCATTCACACACACAGAAGAAGAGAAAGGAGAAGACATCGTTCAGAGAGAGAGAAAAGATGTGAGAGAAGAGAACAGTTTTCAATAGTCAATAATCTATATGCTATGATCTCATTGGCAGAACAGTGCTTGGTAAATTCATTGAGACAGAAACCGACCCGCCATGCAGTACAGGTTGGAAAGTATTCAATTTAAAGGCAACTAAATGTAGGCTAAGGCAAAAAGATGAGTTTTAAGTTTGGATTTAAAGGGCTCAGCAGACTCTGATTGTCTGGTGGCAGCAGGCAGGTTGTTCCACAAGAACGGGGCCCGACAGGAAAAGGCCCCGCCACCAGCTGACTTCTTTACACCACATGTACATGCTAACAAGGTTAAAAACTTAATTTTTATCAGAGGGGGTCTTTAAATGGCTTTTTGATCTTGTGACAGCATCTCAGTGTTCGGCAAAAGCCACAAACTGGGGGGGGGGGTATTAGGCCAGAATTAAACCTTGGGTAGTGGTAAATGATCTCATCCGATCTGAATCCAACACTACCCCCTCTTGCAATAGCCTCGGTTCATTCCTCAGTTGCCACACGTGGCTGCAAATGGCCCTGTCTGAAGTTGGGCATTACGTCAGAATAGTTTGGTTCATCTGGCTCACCTCCCATTATGCAATAAACACTGATCCCAAGAGGAACCCTCTGGGCTCTCAGCTTTGACTTTGTAAGTTCTCAGAATCGATCACAGACTTTTCATATTTATTTAGGTGAGGCCTTAGTTCTTGTAAATGGATTACATTTATATAGCGCTTTTCCAGCTGCAACAGGCACTCAAAGCTCTTTACAATCAATGAGTGCCTCACATTCACCCACGCGCACAAATACTCATACACCGACGGCAGTGTCAGCCATGCAAAGCGACAACCAGCTCATTGGGAGCAGTTAGGGGTTTGGTGTCTTGCTCAAGGACACCTCAACATTTTTGCAAGGAGGAGCCGTGGATTGAACCAGCAGCCCCCCAGTTACCACACAATCTGCTCTACCTCCTGAGCCGCTGTCATCCACTTGTGCAGAGAGAGACTTTTTTTTTTACTTTTAAAAAAAAAACTTTAATACAATGTCACATTCACAGCAGTTTTGAACTAAGACTCATAGAAACAGACAGAAATAACATTATCTGAAAACATTACTAAACATTAATTCATCATTCATCACTGAACAAATGGCATCATTATAATAATACCGATTTACAAACACAACCATGCTATTCATTCATTTATGAAATTTAAAATCAATCAAAACTGGCTTTTATGAGAGAGGTGAACACAGGAACCATTTCTTCACACAGTTTCCCTTCTAGCTTGTTCTTTCTGGTGATATACAGTGCATCCGGAAAGTACTCGCACCCCTTCACTTTCCTCACATTTTGTTATGTTACAGCCTTATTCCAAAATGGATTAAATTCCTTTTTTTTCCTCATCAATCTACATGCAATACCCCGTAATGACAAAGTGAAAAAGGTTTTGTAGAAATTTTTGCAAATTTATTAAAAATAAAAACCGAAATATTGCATGTACATAATTATTCACACCCTTTACTCAGTACTTGGTTGAGGCACCCTTGGCAGCGATTACAGCCTCAAGTCTTGGGGTATTCTCCCATTCTTCTCTGCAGATCCTCTCGAGCTCTGTAAGGTTAGATGGGGAGCGTCGCTGCACAGCTATTTTCAGGTCTTTCCAGAGATGTTCAATGGGGTTCAAGTCCGGGCTCTGGCTGGGCCACTCAAGGACATTCACAGACTTGTCCCGAAGCCACTCCTTTGTTGTCTTGGCTGTGTGCTTAGGGTTGTTGTCGTGCTGAAAGGTAAACCTTTGCCCCAGTCTGAGGTCCTGAGCACTCTGGAGCAGGTTTTCATCAAGGATCTCTCTCTGTACTTTGCTCCATTCATCTTTCCCTTGATCCTGACTAGTCTCCCTGTTCCTGCCGCTGAAAAACATCCCCACAGCATGATGCTGCCACCACCATGCTTCACTGTAGGGATGGTATTAGCAAGATGATGAGAGGTGCCTGGTTTCCTCCAGACGTAACGTTTGGCATTCAGGCCAAAGAGTTCAATCTTGGTTTCATCAGACCAGAGAATCTTGTTTCTCGTGGTCTGAGAGTCCTTTAGGTGCTTTCTGGCAAACTCCAAGCGGGCTGTCATGTGCCTTTTACTGAGCAGAGGCTTCCGTCTGGCTACTCTACCAGAAAGGCCTGATTGGTGGAGTGCTGCAGAGATGGTTGTCCTTCTGGAAGGTTCTCCCATCTCCACAGAGGAACGCTGGAGCTCTCTCAGAGTGACCATCGGGTTCTTGGTCACCTCCCTGACCAAGGCCCTTCTCCCCCGATTGCTCAGTTTGGCTGGGCGGCCAGCTCTAGGAAGAGTCCTGGTGGATCCAAACTTCTTCCATTTACGAATGATGGAGACCACTGTGCTCTTTCGGACCTTAGAAGCTGTAGAAATTTTTATGTACGCTTCCCCAGATCTGTGTCTCGATACAATCCTGTCTCGGAGGTCCACAGACAATTCCTTTGACTTCATGGCTTGGTTTCTGCTCTGACATGCACTGTCAACAGTGGGACCTTATATAGACAGGTGTGTGCCTTTCCAAATCATGTCCAATCCATTGAATTTACTAGAGGTGGACTCCAATCAAGATGTAGAAACATCTCAAGGATGATCAGTGGAAACAGGATGAACCTGAGCTCAATTTTGAGTGTCATAGCAAAGGGTGTGAATACTTATGTACATGCAATATTTCAGTTTTTTATTTTTAATAAATTTGCAAAAATGTCTACAAAACCTTTTTCCCTTTGTCATTATGGGGTATTGTGTGTACATTGATGAGAAAAAAAAGGAATTTAATCCATTTTGGAATAAGGCTGTAACATAACAAAATGTGGGGAAAGTGAAGGGGTGTGAATACTTTCCGGATGCACTGTATATTGACAGCTTAGCTTCACCAGGAAGGCAGTGTAAAAGTTGCCACTTTGTTGTATTTTTTTGTTTTGTTATCCTGCTCCAAAAATAAAAGCAGTTTTAGACCAAACTTCATTAAAGGAAGTAAACAAACAATCTAAAACACCAAAAAGTTCCCTAAGTCTACTGCAGTCTAAAAAACAATGAAAAACAGTTTCTACCAACCCACAGAGAGGACATTCATTAGAACAGTGTGATTAATTATAGCGATAAAAGAATACGCTGCACCAGCTCCATGTAATGTTCTCTACTGTAAGGCACCTGTTCGCTTGTTTAAAGGCAACACCATAGTTTAGGACTCTCCAAACTGGCTTCACATTGTTGCTGACGCTAGGTTTTTCCCTCCAAACTGAATCTATTTTACCATTCAGCTTATTCAAAACATTTATACAACATCTGTAGATTACTTTTCCCTTCACAGTATGTAGATCTAAGTCTTTTCTCTGTTTGAGACAGAGAGAGCGAGAAAGAGAGAGAGTTTTAGGATTGTTAGAGGGTCCTTGCACAAAGGTTTGAGGCCATGCACTTGACTTGAATGGGGTTGAAATTAATTAACTATAGCCTGGACCTGAACCTAATCAGGCTCAAGAGAGATCGGTACACTCGTAAAACACTTGCCACCCAACAAGTAAACGGTGATGAGATGTCAGAATTAGGGTGATGTGATTATGGCTACCATCTTGATGAGTCGTGAAGTAAAACAGTTTCAGTAAGAATTGGTACGCTCTGTCATGTCCATCTACCTCAGGTGTGTATGTAAGTAACCTGCTAACATCTATTTCAGCATGTCTGATATATTTTCTGCACCATTGCACTTTGTTACCTCTTATGTCGCCTGAATATAGTCAATCCTTGTGTATACATCTGAAGATTGTTGTGTTGCAGTGTTGTTATTCTATGTTAAGTACACCGAGAGAGCCACGAAACCAGAGTCAAATTCCATGTTGTGCAAACCTACATGGCCAATAAACATGAATCTGACTCTGACTGTGGTAATCTAAATGTGATGTGAAAAAAAAAACGTAATGCCTTTCTTCAGACTCCTAAAAGATAAATGTTACTACATCAAAACTTAAATTAGCACCAAACGTTATACACCAGTTTCTGGCAGCTGTTTTTACATTAGCTGACAAGGTGCCAAAGTCTTCATGAAACAAATCAGAGCGGTTTGAGAGCACCTTTGGCACATCTATCGGAAACAAGTTCTTGTCTCTTTCAGTCAAGAGCTTTCCAGTCAGACAGTTTAATAAAGTCTCATAAGTTACGGTGAGTGTCTCCTGTCTGACCTAAGACCTTGTTGGTTTATTTGTTTTTGTTCTGTTAGGGCAGTAAATGGATTTGAGTCTGAATGAAAGACCCTTTAATTACTCTTCAGCTTGCATGTCTGTGAACATGGCCTTGTGAGGACTGATGTGTCAATAATAACAAATAGTCAAGGCTAAGCGTTTTCGGTTTTTATTTTTCAAAGCTATCCAACATGCCGAATTTCGCCACTAGAGGACACTGTTATATAACCTCACACGAACAACTTTTGGATCCGTGGAAACATAAAATCCAGGTGAAAATCAGTTTGAAATCTGGGTATTTTTCGGTGAAAATCGATAAAAACCGAAAACGCTGAGCCTTACAAATAGAACAGAAAATTATAGAAGGTTGAATCAGTTCATCTGGGCACAACGTTTACTGACAGACATGTTTCATCACTCATCCTTTCACACTGGCCAAAAAACCCGCTAACATCCGCCGTTGGTGGTCAATGTAAAAAAAAGTGTACAATCGGCATTCACTCCCGGGTCAATTAACTGCAATAGTCACGGCTATTTATCGGCTTCACCTCCTGTCGGCATTGACGTAAACGCGACACCAGGTAGACACGCGAATTTGCGCGATGACGTAGCGCCTTTGTCCGTGCGTCATAAAATCGCGCCGGCAACTGAGGAAAAACGTCATGCAACAGCGATTTCGATCTTCACATTAAACAAGATGCAACACTGGCAAGAGAGCGAAGTGAGAGAGCAGCGCTCGAACATCGTTCAGTCTGCGTTGAGTTTGTATGTTTGAGAAAGAGACTGAAGTACAAGATATAAAAAAGTAACATTAACCGCAGTCTCCCTGGCTTCCATGCTGCGTTCTACCGTTTAGTTCCCTGTTTTCCGGCGCGTTCGTGACATCATGAACGTCATGACGTCAAATATGACGCTGCAAAAGGAAAAAAGAAAGGCAAACTCGTCTGCTGGCAAAAAAAACGTCTGCTGGCAGTCAGACCGGGTCTGCAGACACTGTGAAAGGAGTCAATTGGCTATTTTTAGCGGGTTTACCCGCGTTTAAAAAACCCGCGTATACACGCTAACTTTGGTGTAAAAATAAGTGACCTCTTCAGTCTAAACTGACTGCAGGTATCCCCACCCGTATAAACAGTACAGTTGCACAACGACCGAAACCAGCGACCAGTTCCATATGCAAATATGGGTGTGACCATTAACTAGAGTTACAATGGTCATGTTTGTTATTCACAGAGAATTTGGGAATGTTTGCAATCACAGCATTGTAAGATGGTGATATGTACTCTTACTCGCGCCAGAAATTTGGTCCACCCCCAAGGATTGGGTGCCCTGGCACAAACAGAGCAGTTTCATTGTAGACTGTTAAGTGCCAGGAGGATTGCCGTGACTTGTACATTGGGGGAAATAAACAGACACTGGCCAAGAAGATAGCACAACACAGAAGAGCTAAGGCGTCAGGCCACGACTCCGCAGTCTACACCAGCCATTCTCAACCGCTGGACCGTGGCCCACTGGCGGGCTGCAGAGCACCATCCAGTGGGCCGCGGAGGTCGCCTGTTTGAACTGAGAAAAGAAGTGCATGCATTTCTTGATGAGAAGCAGTCCCCTCTGACAGAGCATTACATCGATGATGACTTTTGTGCAAAACTAGCCTATTTATCAGACATTTGATCAGCTGAATATGTCAATGCAAGGAAGTAACAGCACCGTGTTTTTGGTTTCAGACAAAATTGAGGGGTTCAGGAAAAAACTCATCCTTTAGAACATGAGAGTCAAAGAGGGACAAATGGTTATGTTCCCACTCCTGAGTGAAACTTTGGAAGGTTCTCCTCCTGTTAACATTTCCAATGTTGTCACCCAGCATTTAACTCAGTTGTCAAATAAATTTTCAGATTACTTCCCAGAAGACCCCCAGAATGGAAATCTTTAGGTTTTAGACCCGTTCTCAGTGGATCCTGCATCTGAAGACATGACCCTGTCCACTGTGTTGGAAAACCAGCTGATGGAACTATCAGCTGACAGCAGCCTGAAGCTTCAACTCGCACAAGTTGACCTTGCTTCATTCTGGATATTGGCTGCCAATGAATGTCGCTCTCTGTCACAATGGGCAATCAAATTTCTGTTGCCTTTCACCACCACATACCTGTGTGAGTCAGGGTTTTCCATTGTGACTGTTACAAAATCAAAGGCTAGGAACAGACTGCAAGTAACTTTGAATGCTACTGTGCGAATCAGCCTCTCACCCATCCCATCCCGGCTTGATCTGATAATTTCTCAGAAGCAACCCCAAGTATCTCACTGAGGGCAAGTAGAATATTTAATTCAGTCAATGCAGCTGACAGTGACACAGCAATCGTTTACAGGTCAGAATACCCCTTTATTTATTTTATAAAGCTCATCTCATCCTACTGTCTCTTTGGGTAAAAATTTCCGCTAAAAGTCTCAAGTGTAAGCAAAACTGTGATGCTGTACATTTAAATCCAGCACTCAGCCTGTGCAGCCTTCTCTCTCTAAGCCGTACAACCAAACTACGTGGAAATACCTCAGTAAAAATTTGGATCGTTTTTAGGACGGCAGCAGGGCGTATGCTAAAAATAAACTGGAGCCCTGCGATCATCATGCATATGGGATTTCCTTCATTCCCACTGAGTAGAAGTGATCCAACTGCGGCCTTCACGTAAAAGCAGTCGGTGTCAGAATGGGCTGTATGCCAACCAGAGCCGGGGCAAGTGGGCCGTTTGCTACTCCAACGAGGATATTCTGCCTACTGCTTCCATTTTAACTCTGTTTGATGTGGAAAGCTCTCCCTGTCGAGTAAATCCTACTTAAATCCCGTTTTGTCCTGAGGTAGACTAAATCCTCTGGAATACATTTTACAGTTATTCGTTTTACTTACTGAGGTAGCCCATCATTTTTACATACAAGAGGTGCATGTATATGTATATTCTGGATTTCCGGGTGGATGTTGTCGTGCTCCCCAAAATTTGGACAACGGTAGTTATTTAAACAGCTTTTATATTCTCTTGATGTTGCCAAAACCCCGGGCCACACCTCCAATCTCCCTCCAAATGCTCCATCCCCCACCCCCACCCCCAACGCCCAAGTGATAGAGTGCTGTCATTGGTATTCAATGATAACCTTATATGCTAAACTGGATTTATGTCGACCAAGGAGAGAGAAGAGCAGATGATATTCAGATTGTGACTACCATGCCTATTTATCAGTATGCAGGGACAACACTACAATGTCCAGCTCCTGGGATCTGGTGTAGCTATAAAACCCACTTCTATATCAGCCAGCTGTTCAGCTATAAATGGGCAGTAGTGTGGACCATGCAACAATACACAGTTTTCACTATACTAAATAAGACTGGCAACAGAAAGTTTCTTTTTGTCAAGAGCGGACATCTGTTTTTGAAGCAACACTGAACAGAGAGGCCTATATGTGCATAATTAGTACATCATACAGTATATTAGATGACATTTGACTGCTTCTACTTGCCGTGACTTGTACATCAGGAAAACCAAACACACTGGCAAAGAGGATGGCACAACACAGAAGCGCCACCTCATCAGGCCAGGACTTCACAGTCTACACCCATCTACAGGCCAGTGGCCACACTTTCAAGGATGAGGATGTGCACATCCTTGATAGGGAGGAACACTGGTTTGAACGGGGAGTCAAAGAGGCCATCTCAGTAAAGAGGGAACGACCATCCTTGAACGGGGGGTGGGGGGTGGAATAGTACATCTATCGCCATCTTACAATGCTGTGACTGCAACTATTCCCTAATCCTCTCTGAATAGTGCACATGGCCATTGTATCTCTAGTTAATGGTCACGGCAATTTGCATATGAAACCGATCACTGATTTCAGTTGTTATGCCACTGTACTGTTTATAAGGGTGGGGAAACCTGCAGTCAGTTTACACTTAGATGAGTAATGAAATGTTTCTCTCAATAAATGTTGTGTCCAAATGAACTGATTCAACTTTCTGTGATTTCCTTACCTGGATTATTGAGCATGCATCAAGACATTTGACTACTTCAATCAATCACTCAACAAACCACTCAAGCATTGTTTATATGGAACATTTCTTACATACAAGTGCAATGCAATGCGCTCAACATGAGAATCTGCTACTACTTTAGGGGGTCCCCACAGCGGATCAACCATTTCCATTTCTTCCTGCCATCTGCATCTTCCTCTTCAATGCGTTCAACATGTAAATGAATAAAAGAAATTAATAAAAGTATGCAAACAATTTAAAAAAATGTATAAAATGCAGAAATAGATATTTGTACACACACAAAAAGGTGAACACAAATCCCATGTTTGGGTAAGGGTCAAGTGCATGTGTATATGTGCATGTGTGGCTATGTGCATTTGGCAGGATATGGGTTAGTGTAAGAGGGGAAGGGGGGTGTGGTTGGGTTTTACCTCAGTTTACCTTGGATATGGGCCCTGGCTTGGGTAACCCAAGTTCCACGACTGTCCATGTATACTGTAGCTACCCCATTACAGGTTATCCCAATAACTACACTATCTGTGCTTAAACTTTCAGACCCTGCACTGTATAGTAGGTCGCAGTAGATATAACTGGAAGAGATAATAGAAGCTGAACATTTATAAAGACTAGGATTAACACAAGCTGCGGGGGGGCTCTTTGCAACCAAGAAGAATGCATTCGACTAAACGGGGGAGACCAGAGTTTCTTGCTGCTCTTTGCACTCCTATGTGTAATTCTCTACATCTGCACATGATGTGACTCATTTTTTACACCAAGAGTTCAGTTTAAAAAGAATATAGCAGGGTGTCTAGGTGGCATAGCGGTCTATTCCGTTGCCTACCGACACGGGAATTGCCGGATCAAGTCCCCATGGTACCTCCGGCTTAGTCGGGCGTCCCTACAGACACAATTGGCCGTGTCTGCGGGTAGGAAGCCGGATGTGGGTATGTGTCCTGATTGCTGCACTAGCGCCTCCTCTGGTCGGTCAGGGCCCCTGTTCAGGGGGAGGGAGGGGGAAATTGGGGGAATACCATGATCCTCCCACATGCTACATCCCCCTGGCGAAATTCCTCACTGTCAGCTGATAACTCCACATGTATCGGAGGAGGCATGTGATAGTCTGAAGCCCTCCCCGGATTGACAGAGGGGGTTGAGCAGCGATTGGGATGGCTCGGAAGAGTGGGGTAATTGACCAAGTACAATTGGGAGGGGGGGTAAAAAAAAAAAAACAAGAACATAGCAAACTCCAAATACACTTTTGTGACAATCAACCCCATTTTAAACCAGCGCGGGAGGGAATAGGTGTTTAAAGCGTGTTTCGCTGCATCTTCAGACCTCTTAAGAGTGTCATAGGTTCAATTAAAGTGAAAGTCTTGCAGGTTGTCTGCTAGCTTTAAAGATAATTCAGGCCTCTGCAACAGTTCATACTGAGCTCAGTCCCACAACCAGTTCCTACCCTGAAAGCTGGCAGATAGGACACATCCATACCAAGTTCTCTATGCCTATGAGCCTTGAGTCTACGTTAGCACGACCATTCACTCATCCCAAGTGGTTTCAAATAGCAATGAAAGTGTCAGGTCGCTGTCTCTGATCCAAAAAGGGAGCAAGGTCACTTCATTAAGACCTGATTAGAGAGTCGCATAGCATCATCTCTTAGGCTTTTGGCCATCGACGGCTGAGCTTGAACACTAACTGGATTACATGTAGAGATACACGAAGCAGCAGACCTGCCTGCAGGGAAAAGTCCCACATACTTGCTTAATACACACAAACACACATGCATATGTACACATTTTACCATTCTCCCTTTGTGAGTGTTACATCCTCTTTCAGGGATCTGTTTGGGCTGCTTCTACGATTCAGTTTTATCTTCTGTTCCACCGTCCTCCCCTTCAAACAACTACAGTCATCTCATGATGTATTTTTACTGGTTCCACTCCGCAGTTCTTTTATTTGTTTACCACCTATTTTCACCGAATTCAATATGTATCAGCTAATAATGAAAAAACGTACTATTCTGTTCTAACTTGTGATTTCTCTCACCACATCCCATTCAGTTTGTCCTTTCTGTCCCACTCTGTAACCCGCAGGTGAGACCTGTGATGCACCACTGAGCTGTACAGACTAGACTGTCTCCCTGCCACCACCCCCATCACCCTACAGATCCATTATTCAATATCTTTTGAGCCAATGACCTTGTCCCCTGTCACGCAGGACACCCCTGAAAGAGCAGGGGTGTCTCTTAACCAGCCACGCTGAATCGCTCTGCCATACTAAAGAATAAACAATGAAAAGATAGCGTTCCTCCCTTCCCCAAAGCTTTCGTTTGCCAAGTTTCACATTTCATCGAGGTCTCCAACTTATCACAGTCAGCCTTATTGATTTTGACTGGAGAAACCCAACAGCACACAACGTGTCCAGCTTTTGCCTCTTAGAACCATGTAATGCCCAAATATTTTTGTTTTGTTTTTTTTTGTTTCAGACCATGCTGACAGCCATCTCTATGAGTGCCATTGCAACAAATGGAGTTGTGCCAGGTGAGTCGGTGTGTGTGTGTGTGTGTGCATGTGTGTGTGTGTGTGTGTGTGTGTGTGTGTTCTTGTTCAACTATATTTGTGAGGACCAATTTCAGATTTTAATAATAATGATAAAAATGGATTACATTTGTATAACACTATCTTGATACCCAGAGCACTTCACAGAGGAGGGGGGGGCAACTCAGGGGGGCGCACCTCAACCACCACCAATGTGTCGTACCCACCTGGGTGATCCACGGCAGGCATTTTGTGCCAGAACGCTCACCACACATCAGCTTTGTGTGGAGAGGAAGGAAATCATCGAGCCAGTTACACAGGAGGGTGATTAGGTGGCCAGATGGAGACAGCCAGGTTGACGATTTCACCAGGGAACCCCCGTTCTTTGCAATACGTGCCATGGAATCCTTAATGACCACAGTGAGTCAGGACCTCGATTTTAACGTCTCATCCGAAGGACAGATCTCCTACAGCACACTGCTCCCATCACTGCACTGGGGCATTGGGATTCGTTTTCATTAAGACCACAGGGAAGACTGCCTCCTACTGGCCATCCCACACCATTTCCAGCAGCAACTTAAGTTTTCCCAGGAAGTCTCCCATCCAAGTACTAGCCAAACCCACACCTGCTTAGCTTCTGTCAGTCAGCAGACCAGGGTACATATTGATATGGCTGCTGGCTACAAATGGACCGACCCTGCACTCACACCGGCAGAAACTTAGTAGCCATATGTTGCCAAGTCGTTGTGTGCTGTCTTGCTGCCAGCTTGTGGCCGTTGCTAACGTAGTTTTGAAAAAGTGGGCTACAAATGTATTGACAGGCGATGCATCAATTTTCTAATATGTATATACACACACTGATAAATATTATAAATATATATTACTCACTGCAACACTCACTAATGCAGAAAAAGGTACTGAAAGCATTCAGGCATGTTGTGACCTGCCTGGTTTGTGTGCCGATTGGAGTGAGGGATAAATAAAGTGAGAAATAGACACACACACAATAATTATGGCCACATCTCTCACCATCTCAGTAACATATGCTGTGCTGTGGCAATCCATTATTGGGTGATGAGTCTGACAAGTTTTTCCTCCAGGTGGAAACTATTGAACTTTTAAAACAAAACAAAAAACCACCACGCATGCACGGGTTTTTTTGCAGTGTTGATTGGTAGCCCATTCTCTGCACTTTTGAATATAGCTTTCATCTTACATCAAGTCACGCTCTGATGCATGTATTTCCAGTTAAAATATTTCAGGCGATCCAGCTATGGTTGAAAAGGTTGACGTGAAACATATCGTGACAGGAAAGCCCGCAACAGCTGCAGCCAGTTTCTCCCCCATGTCGGCTACGGGAAATGAAACGCTAAAGTTTAAGAAAACGTTTCACAACGAAAGAATATAAGAGGAACATATCTGCCCTCTGACTGGCCGTCACTCGACTCTGTCGCAGCTCATTTGCATAACGTTGAACATCGCTCAACTTTTTTATTTTATTTTTTATTTTCTCCCCAATTGTGTCCAACCGATTACCCCACTCTTCCAAGCCGTCCCGGTCTCTGCTCCACCCCCTCTACCAATCCGGGGAGGGCTGCAGACTACCACAAGTCTCCTCCAATACATGTGGAGTCGCCAGCCGCTTCTTTTCACCTGACAGTGAGGAGTTTCACCGGGGGACATAGCATGTGGGAGGATCACGCTGAATAGGTGCCCCAACCGACCAGAGGAGGCGCTAGTGCAGCGACCAGGACACGCAACCACATCCAGCTTCCCACCTGTAGACATGGCCAATTGTGTCCGTAGAGACGCCCGACCAAGCCGGAGGTAACACGTGGATTCGAACTGGTGATCCCCATGTTGGTAGGCAACGGGATAGACCGCTACACTATCTGGATGCCCTTGCTCAACTTTTTTGGTCGCCAAGTCACGGAAATTTTGTCACCAGACGACTCGCTGCGCCATGTCGCTCAGCATAGCCCGGAGACCATTGGAAAAGAATGACTTCCGGCTGCTTTGTCTCTTCTTGTCACTGCCGGTGTGAGCGACAAGAGACAAAGCAGCCGGAAGTCACACCACAATAAAAATTATAAAAATATATTTATAAAAAGAAAAAATACACACACATACACTCTTAATACAAATGTACACACATATATAACCATGTATACCTAAGCCTACATCACAGATAAAAAATTGTACTAATAATTTTAAACAATATACCTTATATTTATATGTTCACATAGTATTATCAATGGAAAAAAGGAGCCACATAGTGAAATTCGAAACACAACCCACGTTATAGCACACATTATTGTTTTACAACATTATAAAGAACAATTCAGTCTGGAATTTCTGCAGAGGAAGTGTGTCTGATATACTGGAAATATAGGGTCCCAAATCTTTTTTCAGTTTATTAGAGGAGCCCCACAGGGATAGCCTTATCTTCTCCAGTTTAAGAAAATAAAGACCATCTTGCCTCCGGTGTGAATGAGATGGAGGTACCCGTGAATTCCACTTCATCAGTATTAACCTTCGTGCAAGTATGGTGGTAAAAGCTGTGACATTGTTTTAGATGAAGAGAGGGGAGATGAGGAGGGTGACACACCAAATGGTGCACCGAGCACGTTAGGATGAAGTTTCACATCGATTGACTGATTGTGTATAAGTTTAGCCGGAGTCTGATGACAGCCGTCACAGGTGGGAGATAAATCATCATATATTTTAGACAGTCGAGCCTCAGTAATGTAAGAGCGCTGTATGAACTTACACTGCATAAAGCAGCGTTTTGCACAAATGGAAAAGCTACGTATCCATTTCAAAATCTCATCCCAAAGTTCATGTGCAATTTCTTTCCCTGTATCATTTTACCGAAGGAACTCTATGGGGTTCAGTGACTCGCCTGAAATATTTTAATTGGAAATACAAGCGTCAGAGTGTGACTTGATGTAAGAGGAAAGATATATTCAACAGTACAGAGAATAGGCTACCAATCAACATCACATGAATGTGTGTGTTGGGGGGGTTGTTTTTTCTTCTTTTTTTAAGTTAGATGGTTTCCACCTGGAGGAAAAACTTGTCAGACTTGTCAGACTCATCACCCGATAATGGATCTCCACAGGACAAATTTTGCCAAGATGACGTGAGACGTGGCCATAACAACTGTGTGTGTGTCTGTTTCTCACTCTATTTATCCATCACTCCAATCAGCACTCTCATTCATTTGGACCTGATTAGGCAAAAACACAAACCAGGCAGCCCACAACACAACATGCCCGAACATGACCGTGAATGCTTTCAGTACCTTTGCCGCATTGGTGAGTGTTGCAGTGAGTAATATATATTTATAATATATACATATTTTTAGAAAATTGATGTATCTCCTGTCAAAACATTTGCAGCCATGCCCTCAGAACCATGTTAGTGTTGCCCACAAGCTGGCTGCAAGTGACAGCTAGGCGACAATGACACAGGGACTTGGGTGAGATGGGGCATTTTGCGTAACGAGGACATTTTGGCTGGTCCTCGCCTCTTCAAGCATATATTTTAAGATTAGGACTTGGGTTTAGGTTTACGGTTAGAATTAGGATTATGTTAAGGTTACAGCAAAGGTTGTTGTGGTGGCAAATTTAGTTTTAGGGGCTGTAGTCAATGAGTGTCCTCACAAATACAGAAAAATAAATGTGTGCGCGTACATGTGTGTCACCGTGTGGATGCATCTGTCTGTTATTCTCTGACTGTGTGTATTTATTTCTGTCTTTGTCCATGTATAGCCATCTGTCTCACTATCCGTAGAAACACACTGTTTTGTTTTTTTTGTGTCCTGCAGCTGGAGGTTCATATTACATGATCTCCCGTTCCCTGGGCCCTGAGTTTGGTGGCGCCGTTGGGATCTGTTTCTATCTGGGGACCACTTTTGCGGGTGCCATGTACATTCTTGGCTGCATTGAAATTCTACTGGTAAAGAAACCTAATTATTGAATAAACAAAACAAATGCAGTTTTATTTACATACGTATCCCAGGGTTTACCTCACCGCATGTTTTGGTCAGTGTTAATATGGGGTCAGGACAATGTGCAGTGTGTTTGAGTGCAGGACAAGACTCTACAGTAGCAGTTTTGTACCAGTAGTATGCTGGTGCACTTATGAATTATGAGAAGAAATGGATTAAAGATTTCTCCCACGCACCAGGCCTTGAGAAATTCAACAGACATGGTGACCAGGTCAAAAAAACTGACATCAGAGCACCCCCGGTAGCTCACCTAGTAGAGTGTGCGCCACGTGTGAAGGTTGAGTCCTTACCACAGCGGCCTGGGTTTGATTCCAGCCCTTTGCTGTGTGTCATCCCCCCTCTCTCCCCCGCCTTTCCTGTCAAACAAAGCAGAGATGCCAAAAAAAAAAACATCTTTAACTGTTCAGACACAGATTCACCCTGTCTCATGGACATGTCTGAGTGAATGCCGTTGGATGTGTTTGTACAGTATAGTCATTATCTAAAGTTACAGCAGGTCAGTGACACTGCACAGCTCAGCACAAGGCCCGCGTTGCTCAGCTGACCAGGCCGTAAAAGAAAACAAATCCCTACCTGTCACAAGATCTCCTGACGCTCTACCCTGAGATGCAGCGGTACCGTTGACATGACAGAGTTTGAAATGTGCTTGATATGAAAAATAACGACAGACTCAGAATATTTGGGAACTATATAGTAGTATATCGAACTGAGCTGAAAAACTTCAGAAACTTACGCAACCGACTTAAAGAAACAGTCTCACACATGAGCGTATCATATTTAATTTCCTCTAATAGTTACTATAATTTACAATGCTTTGTCCCTCATGTCAATTATTGTCCGACAGAGATGACTCGTGCAAATGATTACACTATTCAGTCATTGAACAGAATAATCTTTTCATTTTCTTTTTCTTTTCTTTTTTTTTGGGGGGGTCCATTGTTCACTGCCTTTGAGAATAAGAAAAACATAAAAAAAATGCAAGAAACTTATCAAAATACATGCATATCATACATGCAGTGCAACCCAGTTGTAGTTCCGACTCGTAATAGACCAGAATTTCTGCCCTCTGAGACTGTAAGTGTGTTTGAGGGCAACATAAATAAACTTAAAATATCAATCAATCAATCAATCAAGTTGATTTTTATATAGCGTTTTTCTAGCTGCAGCAGCCACTCAAAGCGCTTTACATTTCTGGTCAAATCTGAATTTCAGACGCCTGTTATAATAGAACACAAGCCGTTTTCTTTACAATCGCTATCTATTTGCGTAAGGCCACCGAAATGTGATTTACAATGATTAAATTATTCACACGTGTATTACAAAAAGATTTGACATGGGCCGTTTGAGACTACTGACATTAAGCAGACCAGTGACAGACCTTAGTCGGTATGCAGATAATGGATTGTCGACAGCAGTGGAATGGTCACCAGAAAGTACAGAGTTATTTTCCTGCACCTAACATTTGCCATTATTACCACGTGGGGATGAATCAGAGCCTCTGAATGGCACACAGGCTTTGCACATTAACACGGCCGATGGTCTCCATGTTAACTGTTCGAATAGATTTAATAATTTCAGCGCATGCCAGGCTAACCACATGCATAAAAATCCGCTGTCACTCAACAAGTCAAACAGACTGATGAATGGATGACGTTGCTGACTAGTGAGCCACAACAGTGTTGTCAACCAGCACTTGCTACCATCAACGTTACCATTGGCCTAACACGATATTTAACATCCTGTGACTTTACAACTATATCATTCATAACTGCTTGATTTTCTAGTAACAATAGATGTGGGATGAGTATTAATCTTAACAATACGAATGGTTATTTCTCCTAAATTTACTGATTACACTGCGGTCGTATCCACGTGCCACTTTTTCTTGTGTAGTGGCTGGGCAGCTTGCTCACATACACAAACTCAACGGCCTATGTCGTTTAAAAACACAAAGCGAAACAGATAACAGCTCAATACCACATTAGCCAATATTTTATAGAAGTTGTTAATTACCTGCAGTCAGTTTAGACTGAAGAGGTCACTTAGTTGAGTGATGAAACGTATCTGTCAATAAATATTGTATCCAGATGAACTGATTCACCCTTCTTTGATTTTCTTACTAAAATAAAGGTGCAAACCTCTTAAATGCCTTATTATGAACTCTGAACCTTGCAAGCCATGAATGAGAACTACGCAACACATTTACATTTCATAACTACACAGCTGATCTTTTTCCCCTTATTATTTATTTTTTGTTGCATCAGGCCTGTTGCCATATTTATTGCTAAGAGCACCACTGTATATACTAAGCCATTGTATTGGGCGTCCAGGTGGCGTGGCAGTCTATTCCATTGCCTACCAACACAGGGATCACCGGTTCAAATCCCCGTGTTACCGCCAGCTTGGTTGGCCGTCCCTACAGACATAATTGGCCGTGTCTGTGGGTGGGAAGCTGGATGTGAGTATGTGTCCTGGTTGCTGCAGTAGCGTCTCCTCTGGTTGGTCGGGGCACCTGTTCAGGGGGAGGGGGAACTGGGGGGAATAGCGTGATCCTCCCACGCGCTACATCCTCCTGGTAAAACTCCTCACTGTCAGGTGAAAAGAAGCAGCTGGCGACTCCACATGTATTGGAGGAGGCATGTGGTAGTCTGCAGCCCTCCCCGGATCGGCAGAGGGGGTGGAGCAATGACTGGGATGGCTTGGAAGAGTGGGGTAATTGGCCAAGTACAATTGAGGAGAAAAGGGGGGGGGAAATAAGCCATTGTATGCTCCCTCAGCAGCGTGTGCTCGATTCTGCTCTCTGTGACTCGTGAGATAACACTACAACACAGAGCAGACCACTTTTGCGCTGACCATTTAAATTGAGCCTATTTAACTAAAATCATGATTGATGATCGTACCTACTTTTACATAAAGTACATCATCCTCCAATCCCAAGATAGCGGACTGAGATATTAGATAGCAGAGAAGTTGGGTAACTGTTTAAATTACAGGTACACAGAAATAACTGAGTTACTTACAAGTAAAATAGATGGAATTGAACTGTGATGACTGCAAATAACTAAGTAAAATATGAGTAAAATAGGACTTTTTCTGTATCGCTAGTTTGTTTCCTTATCATAATGTGCTTTTGAATATAATTTATGTCAAACGCTGTAAGGGATAAAGTCATAGATCACATTGTACCAAACACAAGTGTTTTGAATCCTTTGTGTTGCAGGGATTAGCTCTTAAACTTGCATATAAGGTGAATATCGCATGTCATACTATCATTACCATGGATATGTTACTCAGCAGGGCATTCTGTATTTATCTTATATTTTACTAGGAGAGGTACCCGGCGTTGCCTGGGGAAAATGTTCTCACCACAACAACCAACATAATCTGATCTTTACGATATAATCGATGATGAAATATAGGATAATTTATGATATGAGACATGTGATAAACGAATGTCGAATAAATGAATCTTATTAACGAAAATGATCAAATGTCATAATTTTCAATCCATTTATCGTGCTTCTTTGCCAATGTGTGTATTAATCACCGCAGATCTGCCGCCACCTCAAATCGCCACAAAATAAACTAAATTTTGCAAATAAATTAAATTTTTTTACTTGGTTTTTGAAATATTTTTCGAACTGTGCAATCCTTGGAAAGTGCTGATTCTAAAGATACCTTTGTTTTTGTTCTACAATGAGTATTTCTAGAGTTTTAAGCGAACATACAAACATACACGCTTGTTTTATATATATAGTAGATGTTTAACAGCTAACAACTAGTTTAACACACTTTCCTGTGATAAAAAGGATTCAATATATTTGCATTTGGCACAATGTGATTAGTGACATTATCCCATATGGTGTTTGATGTAGATTATATCTAACAGCAAATTATAATGGCAAGGAAGCAAACTAGAGATATATCAAATACTCAGTGATTACCAAGCATCATAACTCAATTACAGCTGTTTTATTTATATACTACTTGGTTATTTCTATGCACTGAATGGCTTGTAATAAAGCATCACTGGAAGCTGCTGTATAGGAACAGCTATCAGCCACAAATACTGTGCAGTCTAAATAAATCTGCCTATTTACAGATATCCAAATAGTCTGAATAAATATAAAAACACTCAGATGCCATTTTAATCCATACTGCCATCTACCAGAATGTTAATTTTAGGCATGTTGTAAAGAAGCAAAGATGTAATTAATTGCTTGTCTCCTCTGATTTAGTACTCCAACAGCTACTGATGCCTGCTCTGTAATGGCAATGTAATTCCTTTTTACTGTCGGTAGTATATCTCCAATATCTCTGGGAGGTGCTTTATGGCTCTTGATTTTCATTTGCTATCCTCCCCACCCTGCTCCATCATCCTTAACCCAACCCTGTGACATTTTGTATAATCTTTCTTCCTCTCCGCTAACTCTTTCCCACCACCTATCCGTCCTATAGATCTACATTGTCCCCCAGGCAGCCATCTTCAAGATTGAAGGTCTGGAAGGGCCCGAGGCAGAGGCAGCTCTGCTCAACAACATGCGGGTGTACGGCACCATTGTGCTGAGCTTAATGGCACTGGTTGTGTTTGTGGGGGTGAAATATGTCAATAAGCTGGCTCTCGCATTCTTGGCCTGTGTCATCCTCTCCATCCTGGCTGTTTATGCCGGGGTCATCAAGACCGCCCTCGACCCCCCTGTCTTCCCGTGAGTCAATGCTGTCTTTTTGCTGTTGCATGTCTGATGTGATGTGATGCCCCGGTTTTGTGTTGATGCAAATTTGATTTTGCTTGTAGGAAATTCATTTTTGATTATGTTCTCTGTCAGGTATGAGTTGTGAATCAGTCGTTTCTAGATAAGTTACAGTGATGCCTCCTGATTTCCCTCGCAGGGTCTGCCTCCTGGGAAATCGAACCCTTATGTCTAAAGGGTATGACTTGTGTGCCAAGGTGATCGAAAAGGACAACGACACAGTCACCACTAAGCTGTGGAGGAATTTCTGTGATTCTGAGTTCCTGAATGCCACTTGCGATGAATACTTCACCAACAACAATGTCACAGATATACAGGGCATCCCAGGGGTCACCAGCGGCATCCTGGCAGGTGGGAGTTCACGTATTCCAATAACTCGTCTATTGTTGATGCATTCTATTATATATCAACCTAGATAACATGGGGGCAAAACCAACTACTCAAAGATGAAAATAAATCAATTTCAAATGTTCACTTTCTCTGCATGTCTCCTGTTTCTCTACCCGACTTTACTTTTAGAGAACCTGTTTGGTTACTATCTCGACAAAGGAATGATCTTGGAGAAGCGAGGAATTCCATCCGTAGTCGATCCGGACAGTCCAATCACCAGCTCCAACCGCTACGTCTTGGCTGATATCACCAGCTTCTTTACACTGCTGGTTGGGATCTACTTCCCCTCTGTCACTGGTCAGCACCGCAGTTTCATCAAAACCAGAATAAGCAGAGTGCTCGATGCCGTGCCTCATACCCCTACCGTTCCACACACCCTCTTTTATATAGGTCTAACCCAGAAATGGGAAAATTTGAAATAGATGACAGCTAGATATTATTTGCCCTTTCCCCCCTTTATTTGTCAATAAATATGCACAGTCACATCGGCACACTGCTCCTACAAATGCACACCATGCACAACCCTTAAGAGTTGCTACAAGGAGCAGTTAATAAGAATGACTGTTGCCTGTGAATCAAAACTGCATTTCTGCTGGCACGGTTTTTAGTTTTATAAAACTTTCATGGTAGATTTCCTCCATCTGATGTCCATACAGTTTCCATGCAATTCAGGTGTATTCTGCATGTTTATGTTTGTGACATGCTATAATTACTATGAGGAAAACACTTTTTTCTGCTCATAAGCGGTTTGGATAATGGATGGATGGATGAATTCAATTTCTAAAAGACAAAATGGGATTATTTATATTGCCAGCCAGGAACACTTGAAATAAGTCAAACTGAAATGGGCAAAATGACAGCAGGTCCATTTTATTCTCTGCAGAGTATATATGACAAACTCCACAAGGTTTTATCTAGCATAAGTGCAGAATAAAGTCCCACAGGCTTTACCAGCAAACTTGAGATTAAGTCAGTTTAGATTGCTCAACTTTACAATAAGCTGCTGGATCAAAGGATAAGTTTGAACTAATTGCTTTTTAATTGCATTTGTTTTGCAGCCACAGCGTAATTTTCTTTGTCAATGCAAATATGTCCACTCCAGCAATCTGAATATGCCGGAGATAAATTGAAAAATGAAGAGAGCAAGTTGAGGATATGAAAGGTGACCATTAGGGAAAGAGGTTAAAAGCAGAAATCTTATAGTTATTTTGCCCTCCTATGCATTTTTTGTCTTACAGGTATTATGGCAGGCTCCAACCGATCTGGGGACCTGCGTGATGCCCAGAAGTCCATCCCCATCGGCACCATTGCTGCCATCACGACCACATCTACTGTGTGTATCCTTCACCAAGCGGAAGCCCAATAAAAAAGACTGTGTGCTGCAGGGAAATAGTATCTAGTCAAAGCCTTGAATGACCTAATAAATCTAAATATAATGAGCTACAGTTGCTGGGATTTATGGTTAGGTTTCATTAAGCTCTCAGTATCAACGTAGTTCAGCTGAATCTGAGATGTCGAGGCATAAGTTGTTGTTCAGATGGTAGTATTAACAGCATGCATTCCTCAACTGTTTTTAACAGACATGTCGTGTGTGGTGCTGTTTGGGGCCTGTATAGAAGGGGTGGTACTAAGAGACAAGTGAGTCTCATCAACTTAAATTCCAACTCCATCATTTTCTCAATAATATCTGCGATCATTTTATCAGCATCTATCTTTAAATCAGTTATCCAATCTAGAGGTGTATGTCATCTGACAAGGAACACAACACTGTAGGTTGTCTATGTTGTGGATTGGTTGCACAACATGTAGTGTGGTGTGCTCTACCAACACCAATTGAAAATTACATCTCAGTCACCTTTGCCTCAGGTTTGGTGAAGGGGTGAATGGGAACTTAGTCATTGGTACGCTGGCATGGCCATCTCCATGGGTCATTGTGTTTGGCTCCTTCTTCTCCACCTGCGGGGCCGGCCTTCAGAGTTTGACTGGAGCACCACGTCTCCTGCAGGCCATTTCTCGAGACGGCATCATCCCTTTCCTAAGGGTGAGCGTTAAAACATTCACTCATTAGTTCGTTGTCTGTGACACCATATTCTCATTCAAGGTGGTGAGTTGCTACACTGTAAAAAATGTCTGTAGATTTTATGGTGAAAAACTGTCAAACTGACAGTAAAAGACAGTAGACTCTAAATAGGTCGAATACAGTTTCTGTCTCAGTGAGACACCATAAACATACATATATTTATCAGCCAAAACAATCATTTTTACATCTTTTCTGGAAAAAATACATTACTCCACCATTAAATGCCCTTGCATTGTTTTTATAATGGAAATATACCGTAATATAGAGTAGAAAAGTAGTAGAAAAAGTTCTACCGTAGTTATTACGGTAAAGTTCTGGCAACCACAGCTACCAGGGGTTTTTTTTTACCATAAAAACAACAGTTTTTTACAGTGTAGAGGCATAAGGCTTTGGGTGGAAGGCAGGGAGACATTCAAATAAGGAGACCAGGCATCCCGCCTTAGACTGCATTGCACCGCATTTTGACTTTTTGTCCCCTGTCCCACATACCAAGACAATGAGCTGCATTATAAAGCAAAGTTATGAAAAAATGTTTCTCCGTTTAAACATTTAACAATCAATTTTGATGACTATTCAATAATAATCTGTGATGTTCTCTGCTTAGATGTGTCCTCTCTCCCCTACTGCAGAGTTTTATTGGTCATAAATTAACAACACTCTTCTGTCAAATAACACTGTAGAGGGAGCTATAGTAGAGTTAAAGACCACTCTCATTATTTATCATTGGTCCTGCCTACAGCAATTTATCATCTCTGCCAGGCGGTAGCCTGGAGGGAATTATATGTTTGGTCGCAGGCACGCACGCGTGTGTGTGTGTGTGTGTGTGCAGCTAATCTCACAAGCTACTGAATGTATCGGCCTAATTTTTTTTTTTTTTTTTGTGCACAGTTATGAGTGTATGTATCTCAACCAATCTGAAAATGAAGATACAACAAACAGTTGTATGGCCAGTCATGATATACGGAAGTGAAGGATGGAAAAATAGATGAAAAGAAAATCAATGCGGCCAAAATGTGGTTTTACTGCCGTTTGCTGAGAATAGGTTGGATAAAAAAAATGTACAAATTAAAGTATGCTACAGCAACTTGGGACAAATATGATCCTTCTGTCGACCATTCAGAGACAAAAACTAAAATATTTCGGCCATGCTATGTGTCATGAGACCTGCAGTATTATGAAAAATGTGCTGCAAGGCAAAGCTGAAGGCAAAAGGCGCCAAGGCAGACAAGCCATCTCATGGACAACATCTCAAACTGGATGAAAATGGGTAAAGTGGAAGCCATCAGAGCACTGAGGAGAGAGAGCAATGGCGGACAGTTGCTGAGCATGTTTTTCGGCGGCCAGCATCATAGCTGATGATGCCGACCGACCACTGAGTATATGATGAAGAACCTGTCATGGTTCTGGTGGTTAAAAACCTTCAAAAGCCTTTGAAAATGTTTGTTCTTGCTATTGCCGCATGACATTTTATTGGTTTTGTGTGGTAGGAGGGGGTGGCTGTCATGCGTTTTGCACATAGTTTTGCACCCCGGCCTGTTGTCACCGTATTCGGCTGAAGTGCACACACAGCTAATTTGTAAAGCAAAATGCAAATCCTCCTTACAAATAATCACATCATCAAACAAGCTGTGTTTTGTTGTGGTGATAACTCTCGGTCTCTCCGTGCCGTTTGTTCATTGCGTTGACAAGGCTGGACTAGCATCTTCATTTTTGTTTCAGAGCTGGAATTTTCATAGGTAACTTCTGCAGTAATACAGGAGAGGACACAGTAAGCTAGGCTGGTAGTTTGCTTCTTTTTTTTCTTTTCCTGACAAGGGAAGGGTGGTCAGAGGGCCCAACAGCTCACCGCTGGACTGTTTAAACCCTGCATCCAGAACAAGTCCCCAGGGCCCAGACACATACACCCACTCACACCTATGAGTTACACCTAATTTACACATAACCTGCAATAGATATCTTTGGACTGAAGCGAAACAGAGCACATAAGGAGAGGATGAGCAATCTCTACGTAGATGGATTCAACCCAGGACCCACTTGCTTTGAGGCAACAGCGCTAACTGCTAAGCTACCCATGCTGCACCCAGTTGGGTTACCCTAAACACATCTGCAGAAAGCAGTGTTGTGGCCATTGCACGTTTCTCATCTTAAGCCTTAATTGTGGAGGTAGTGGTGTTTACTTATCCCCACCCTGACTTTGGGTCACTTGTTGGGATGTCAGTTTTCTTGCTGTCGAACTGATTAAACGAGGAATGGTGACGTGGGCTAAGCAGGAGCTCTGTGTGGGACAAACGTGATGAATGACTGCATGAATGAACACTGTCACCTGAATGAGAGAGATGGAGCGACTAGCCCGCCCGGCTGACTTCGTTCTTATGTGTTTGTATGTGTGTGTCCCCAGGCTGACATGTAAGATATCCTTTTGTGTCACTGTAGGTGTTTGGACATGGTAAAGCCAATGGAGAGCCCACCTGGGCCCTCCTTCTCACAGCTAGCATCTGTGAGATTGGCATCATCATCGCCTCCCTGGATGCTGTGGCACCCATCCTGTCCATGTAAGTGTAATGTGTAATCCCACACAGAGATCGAACACATTTCAGCAGCACAGGCCCACTGTGGATAAGGTGTCTCATCTGTGTCTCAGCTGTCTCTTCCTGCCCATCCATCTGTTTTTTGTTTTGTTTTGTTTTTTTGTCTGCTATCTCACCATCATTCTGTCTCTGTCTTATTCTCTCTATCTTTCCCTCTTGTATTGGAGATTTTTTTTTTTTTTTTTTTTTTGGTCTGCTGTCTCACCATCGTTCTGTCTCATTCTCTCCATCTTTCCCTCTCTGTATGTTTGGGTTATCTGACATAATGTGGGTATGAGCATATGGTTAGCACTGCAGGTGTGAATGGTTGTGAGGGTTTTTAAGTTCTTACTTTGACAGTTAAGTAATGTTGTTTAACTTCATTTAAGTCTTTGTTTATTTCACTTTATCTATTTCATAAAACATATTAAAGATCAGAAGTCTGTTTATAAGTAGATACGCAGACATCGGAGACACTAACATACTTAATTTCTGCATGAGAATGAGAAGTTTTTGGTAACCCTTAATGTAGCTCTGAGGGTAAACACTTGATAGCAACAAAAAATATATTACTACTGGTGACCTGCTATTAATATTCATTTATGTTCCTTCTAATCTTGTGTGCAAAATGTACAAAATTAGATTAAAAAATAAAGTCAAGGCGTTGTGTAGTGTAACATTATATTCCATTGCCTACCAACACGGGGATTGGCAGATTGAATCACCGTGTTACCTCCAACTTTGTCGGGCGTCCCTACAGACACAATTGGCTGTGTCTGCAGGTGGGAAGTCGGATGTGAGTATGTGTCCTGGTCGCTGCACTAGCGCCTCCTCTGGTTGGTCAGGGCGCCTGATCAGGGGGAGGGGGAACCGGGGGGAATAGCGTGATCCTCCCACGCGCTATGTCCCCCTGGTGAAACTCCTCACTGTCAGGTGCAAAGAAGCAGCTGGCGACTCCACATGTGTCGGAGGAGGCATGTGGTAGTCTGCAGCCCTTCCCGGATCAGCAGAGGGGGTGGAGCAGCGACCAGGACGGATCTAGAGAGTGGGGTGATTTGCCAAGTACAATTAGGGAGAAAAAGGGGGTAACTTGTCTCTGTCCTTCTCCCCCCAGGTTCTTCTTGATGTGCTACATGTTTGTCAACCTCGCCTGTGCACTGCAGACATTGCTAAGAACACCAAACTGGAGGCCCCGCTTCAAATTCTACCACTGGTGAGTGGCTGTGTCAGTTATTTTTCCAGAAACAGTTTTTAGGACATGAATTTCTGTAAAAGGAAAACGTTTGTTTCCATCACGACAATCAACATCTACATTATCATTATTCAGAAAGGACTCTTAAGTAGCAAAGATTTATAACACTTCATGGGTTTCATTGTAATGCATCTCAACTTGTAAACGTAAACCTCCTTGTAAACTGTACATTTCTGTCAAGTTTGTATAACTGCTTAGTCCTGAAACTTCGATTTTACTCAATAAGTCAGGCTACCTTCATTGAAAGATCTCATCATCACCCTTAGCTCCGTAGCTGTGCTCTCGTGGCTTCGTTTGACAGATTCTTGGCGGGTAAAAAAGTGTGTAGCATCAATCTCAGCCAGCAAAAACCTGAAAGGTATTTTTTTGTAATGATTTGCAAGTGCTGCATGTGCCATAATCAGCATGGAAGATCTTGAAATAGTCTGTGTCCGTCTTTATCGGCCCTGGCACTAGCTCAGTGGCAGCCGATCAAATATGAAACTTCTTATTTATAAGCTGTGGTTACTTTCCCAACTGGTGGTGTGAGTTAGCTGCACTTAGCAGTAGATCAGTCTACTTCCTGTCCTCTACAGGGCTCTCTCCTTCCTGGGCATGAGCCTTTGTCTGTCGCTCATGTTCATCTGCTCTTGGTACTACGCCATTGTTGCCATGGGGATTGCATCCTGCATCTACAAATACATTGAGTTCTGTGGGTAAGTGATAATTGTGCCAGCACTTCACCTTGCCCTTCTCAGAGGAAGCTGTTGATGAGAGGCAAAAATAAGGATCACATCTCGGCCTCCAGCTGAACGTCTGAATGTCTGAGTCTTTAAAAAAACGGTCTCTTTATCGTTGCCACAACAAATCTTTATTCCTCTGTCAGTAGTGATCAGGTTCTCTCACCTTAATGGAGGTCATGGAGAAAAGAAGCTTTAATAGAAAAGAAAGCAACACTGAATACTTTTTTCTAACGTGCTCATGTGCCATACTATAAATGTGTCGTGTGACAGAGCTGAAAAGGAGTGGGGCGACGGGATACGCGGCATCTCTCTCAGTGCCGCTCGCTTTGCCCTCATGAGGCTGGAGGAGGGACCACCGCACACCAAGAACTGGAGGTCAGTCCGCACAGTCTTGGACACGTCAGAACTAAACCATCATTAGATACTAATTTAAAGTCATAATCATAAAATCAATAACCCAATTGTATTTCTTGGTCAGTATATTTTTCATACAGAGCTCATCTTCATCATGTCATCACATCACATTCCTTTGTTAAAGCTGGTACAATAAGTTTTTCACTGATTATTTATCAGCCTCAATTTCATATTGATACCTCTATATGAATGAGACCATTAGCAAGAAAATTAGATATTGCTAAATAATGATTACAAATACTTGTTAAGTTTCAAGTTTATTTGTCATATACGAAAAGTAAATTTACACTTATTCTCATAATGAGATGCTTGTTTTGCTGGCTCAACACAAATGGAAAGTAAAAGTACTTATGAAAGTACTTTGAGAAATCACAGTGCAAGAATGTGCAAAACAGTCAGTGCAGAATTTGGAATGTTCTTTGTTTGACAGTGTGCTGCAATAGAGAATGTCTGCACAATAGGAAGGTAACATATGCAATGGTGTTGTAAACAGTAAACTTGTTCAAATGGCAGATTCTGCAGTTGGTAACAGTGGAAGGTTTCCCCATCAAATCGGATGAAATGATTTATGGCAGACAGACAGGAAACACAGCCACATTAAGAGATGTGCTACCTCATTACTGTAAATCATGAAAACACGTATTTTTTCCAAAACATAACTACTAAATGTGCTCTTACTAAATGTGCAATATAAATAAAGTTTGACTTGACTTGACATCTTCTAACTCTCCTCTTCAAAACAAATGCAGGTGTTTGTTACCAGAGAGTGAATATAGATCTTTGTGGGGCATGCGGGTAGTGTAGCAGTCTATTCCGTTGCCTACCAACACTGGGATTGCCGGTTTGAATCCCTTTGTTATCTCCAGCTTAGTCAGGCGCCCCTACAGATACAATTAGCCGTGTCTGCGGGTGGGAAGCCGGATGTGGGTATGTGTCCTGGTCGCTGCACTAGCGCCTCCTCTGGTTGGTCAGGGCACCTGTTTGAGGGGGAGGGGAACTGGGGGGAATAGCGTGATCCTCCCATGCGCTATGTCCCCCTGGTGAAACTCCTCACTGTCAGGTGAAAAGAAGCAGCTGGCGACTCCACATGTATCGGAGGAGGCATGTGGTAGTCTGCAGCCCTCCCCAGATCGGCAGAAGGGGTGGAGCAACAACCGGGACGGCTCAGAAAAGTGGAGTAATTCGCCAGATACAATTGGAGGAAATAGAAGGGGGATATATATATACTATATATAGTATATATATCTTTGTGCAAGAAGCAATGCTTATACAAACTGAAGTCTGTGAAACACTACTGATTTGGTTTACAGGGATGTGCAAAACCAACAGAAATCCTAGTAGCAGCTTTAATATGAGCCACTTTTTTCTGTTGCTGCTGTTCTCTCTCTGTCAGGCCTCAGATCCTAGTCCTGGTGAGCGTAGACGCCGAGCAGAACGTCGAGCAGCCTCGTCTGTTGTCCCTCACCAACCAACTAAAGGCAGGAAAAGGCCTGACCATTGTTGGCACCGCAGTGGAGGGAACCTTCCTCAACAGCTATGGCGAGGCCCAGCGGGCAGACCAGGTCGGTGCTGTGCTGCTCTCTCACCAAAATACTCACAAATATTTTGGGTTAACTCAGGGTGTGAACTACAGGGGAGCCCAGCGAGGAGCTCTCCTGAAAAAAATGGTTTGGAACATTTTGCTATGTACATTTCTGTATTGTTTTCTATCGCAGTGAATTGTGTTGTGCATGCATTAAGTACTGGACGTGGTGAGTATTGGGCCAGATTGGGAGTCCTACTTGATGTAGTGGGACGTCCAGATGTCCTACTTGCCAAAAGGAATACGAAGCGGTGCAGTGGCCTCTCGCTTCCTGGTGTAGTGATCGCTGCGGGTCCATCAGGACCTTAGCATATGGCCACTCCTACGCACATGTGTCCGCAGCAGCACCTTCTCGTGGTACCTCCTGTTTTCACAAAGTCTGCTGTGGGGGCGACCGGGTTCCCAGTGGTATAACTGGGTCGGTCGATTGGACTCGTTAGCCTTGGTTGGCAGCCAGTCTAGGAGAAGGACAACTCTGATTTCAAACCTGGGTAGATGAAGCTTGTTAGCCTGTCGGGCAGTTCATCTAGGAGAAGGCAAACTCTGATTTATAACCCCCGCTGCCTTACGCGTATACTCATCTATGGAAAAAGGCTTCGGGAAGAAACCCTGAGGAAAAACCTGCATCCGTCTCCATTGCCAGTTGTCTTGCTAGTCTTGCCACTGGTAGTAGGTGGTCTCGGACGAGAGAGTGGGGTTGATGATGCGGAACTCTTCCTCACTTTAATCATTGCGCAAGTCATCAATCATCCATCACAGGGTGACTAGATGGTCCTCGTCGCTGCGACGGACGAATAACAACAAAGTACTGGACAATATGGAAGCTATCGTTATCTCAATAATGAAAGTGAATTTTACACTTTATCAATATACAGATGGGTGATGAATAAAAGGAAAAACCTGAATGCTTGACCCCTAAAGTGAGGAGGTCCGGGGGCTCTGTTATGCTGTGGGGGGCATTTTCCTGGCATGGTTTGGGTCCACTTGTCCCCTTAGAGGGAAGGGCCACTGCAAATCAATATAAAGTTATTCTGAGTGGTCACCTTTATCCTATGATGAAACATCTCTATCCTGATGGGAGTGGTCTCTTTCAGGATGACAATGCCCCCATCCACAGGGCACGAGGGGTCACTGAATGGTTTGATGAGGATGAACATGATGTAAATCATATGCTATGGCCTTCAGTCACCAGATCTCAACCCAGTTGAACACCCATGGGAGATTTTGGACCGACGTGTTAGACAGCGCTATCACCACCATCATAAAAACACCAAACGAGGGAATATGAAGGGTGTCCATCCCTAGAGTTCAGAGACTTGTTGAATCTATGACAAGGAGCAATGAAGCTGTTCTGGAGGCTGTAGGTGGACCAACACCTTACTAAGGCACTTCATGTTGGTTTTTCCTTGAATTTGTCACTCATCTGTATCATCTGTTTACATAGGAAGAAATAGAATATTTAAGATCCATTTGAGGTTCATCGCATTGAACGATTTGCTTATGTAAAGAATGACATTAAACCAAAACTAGCTTTCAAATAATACTCCCTCAGACATTCCAGACCTCTTTTTTTTTTTTAGAGATGTTAGGTAATAGATTCTGATTATCATTAATTCAGACAACAAAATATTAGGTAAAAGTATATTAGGATGGCACGGTGGCCCAGTGGTTAGCGCTGTCGCCTCACAGCAAGAGGGTCCTGGGTTCGAACCCTGGGGTTGTCCAACCTTGGAGGTCATCCCAGGTCCTTTCTGTGTGGAATTTGCATGTTCTCCCCATGTCTGTGGTGGGTTTCCTCCGGGTGCTCCGGTTTCCCCCACCTTCAAAAGAAACATGCATGTTAGGGTTAATACTCCTGTCTGTTCCCTGACCAAGGCAATGGTCCCCAGGCACTGCATGAAGGTGGCAGCCCACTGCTGCTACACAGATCACAGCTAGGATGGGTTAATTTGCAGGAAATGAATTTCCCCAAGGGGAATAATAAAGGAAACGTAATCTAACTTAATCTTATGTAGGCTTGCATCATGGAGGTTTTGTTTCCAATTACTCATTTTAAGTCCTCTCTATGGAACCCAATGCAACAAGTGAGCTCCCCAGAAAAGCCACGGTATAGTTCACACACATGTTAATGATGAAGAGGAACAATACACTATATGCACACTGTACATTTATAGAGTACATCATCATATACAGTACAATGCATGTAATCAGTGGTTTTGTATCACTCTACCATTACTCTTTTCTCTTGCTATGCTTCCAGTCTTTGCGTAAGCTGATGGAGACAGAGAAGGTGAAGGGCTTCTCCCAGGTGGTCATCTCCTCCAATCTGAGAGATGGCACATCCCACCTCATCCAGGTGGGAGGACTGGGTGGCCTCAAACACAACACTGTACTGATCAGCTGGCCCCGCAACTGGAAACGGGCCGAGGACCATCAGCGCTGTAGGAATTTTATTGGTAAGTTTTAAGTAACTGGTGAAATAACGGCTCTTTCGGGTGTCAGGTTCGAACTAAGTGGGTTGAACCTTTACCGGGGAAGCAAAATGGGCCCTTTTTTTTTCTTTAACAAATCAATATCTCCCCTCCAAACTACTACCAGGATGACTTTCCTCAAATGGGCAAATGGAGGTTTTTTTCCTCCTCAGGGATTCTTTTATCTTTCATAGCAAAGGTATTGCTTCCATCTCTGTGCAGAGGTGGTAAGAGAGACGACTGTGGCCAGCCTGGCCTTGCTGGTTCCTAAGAACATTGCAAGCTACCCATCCAATGGAGAGCGCTTCACTGAAGGCCACATAGACGTTTGGTGGATCGTCCATGATGGAGGCATGCTGATGCTCCTGCCCTTCCTGCTGCGCCAGCACAAGGTAGGGAGCTATGTCCCTCTGCAAAAGAGTGACATTAACCTGTTTTCACGGTAAAGGTTTTATAACGTAATGATAGAGTCACATGATGATAGCTGAGTGTGTATGTAGGAAGATATTCCACAAAGAGTACACAACTCTTTAAGTTAGATAGAAACGGGTGTCTGGGTGTCTATTCTGTTGCCTACCAACATGGGGATCGCCGGTTTGAATCCCCGTGTGTCCTCCAGTTTGGTCGGGCATCTCTACAGACACAATTGGCTGTGTCTGTGGGTGGGAAGCCGGATGTGGGTGTGTGTCCTGGTTGCTGCACTAGCGCCTCCTTTGGTCGGTCAGGGTGCCTGTTTGGGGGGGAGGGGGAACTGGAGGGAATAGCGTGATCCTCCCATGCACTACGTCCCCCTGGTGAAACTCCTCATTGTCAGGTGAAAAGAAGCGGCTGGTGACTCCACATGTATCGGAGGAGACATGTGGTAGTCTGCAGCCCTCCCCGGATCGACAGAGGGGGTGTCGCAGCGACTGGGATGGCTTGGAAGAGTGGGGTAATTGGCTGGATACAACTGGGGGGAAAGGGGGGGGGTCTGTCCCTCTGCAAAAGAGTGACATTAACCTGTTTTCACGGTGAACGTATTATAATGTAATGATAGAGTCACATGTTGATAGCTGAGTGTGTATGTAGGAAGATATTCCACAAAGAGTACACAACCCTTCAAGGTAGATAGAAACAGTGCCTGTTTCGACACACTGAAAAATCGCCCAACGGCACATTCAGTATCTGATAGTGTTTGGTTTCCTGCGTTGTGCTGACAGGTGTGGAGGAAATGCAAGATGCGCATTTTCACTGTGGCACAGATGGACGACAACAGCATCCAGATGAAGAAAGACCTGATCACCTTCCTCTATCACTTGCGCATTGACGCCGAGGTGGAGGTAGTGGAGATGGTGAGAAACATGTCTGTCTGGTTCATCTGTTATTCCCATCAGGAGACGGTGTTTCTGTGGCGTTTCCTAAGAAAACATCCAGTAGAGGACTTGTTTTAAAATAACAGTAAATAAATATCATGATGAGTAAAGTGTTGCATTTGCAGTATGGTTGGTGAGCATTTCATAGAAGACCAGTGTATAATCTGATCCTTTGCCTTCGAAAGCTCGACGGTGACGTCTCGGCCTACACCTATGAAAAGACTTTGGTGATGGAGCAACGCTCGCAGATCCTCAAACAAATGCATCTGACCAAGAATGAGATGGAGAGAGAGGTGAGTCAAGATGGTGTGTTTTCTATGGAACCAACTGCATGATGGACTAACCTCAAAAAGGCTTCATGGCATTTCGTTTCATTTCATGTAGACTCATTCTGCCGAAAAGCACCACAGGAGCGCCACAGGAGGTCATTCCTGCCTGTGGCCATCAAACTTTACAACTCCTCCCTCAGACTCAGACTGTCTGAGACTCTGAGTTAATGGTCATTGGATTGGCCCTGTCGAGTTTTGTTTGTGCTGCTTGTTGTGTGCTGCGGTAGTGCAGTTTAGATAGGGTGTTATGTGCACCATGCTTGTTGAAATATTTTGTTGTTATTTCTATTTCTTGTTTATCTTTTATTTCTGTTTGTTTCTGTTTCTATTTTCTTATCTTGTTAGTTTTTAGTTATTAGAGCGTGAGTGTCTGTAATAGAACTCAATTTCCCCTTGGGGATAAATAAAGTATTCTAATTCTGATTCTGATGTATGCAAGTGCATGAAGCGAAATGACAAAGTGTTCCTGGCTAATCGCCTATAACCACATTAACTGCTGAGCTGCACGAGTTATCCTGATATTCTAAGTCAATATTGGCTCTTGCAGAAAATTATGCTTATCCAGACTGCGCATCCATCACCCACTCAGTTCTAAATGTTGTACATGGCAAGAGATGGATTTTGAATTAAATTTTTAATCAGTGCTGTAAATTAGATCTTTGTCTGGGCCTGCGCTGAATTGTCTGTCTCATTCATCAGAACGAAAGTATGATTAAAAGGCTATAGATAAAGTAAATGTTAAGGATGATGGTTGAGATCAGCAGCCTCCGCATTACAATGAAAACTGATCCTGCAGGTTGCAGGTTTATAGATATACGTTACTTGTTCCCTTGTTTTGCATTTATTGTTAGTTTAACCTCAGAATCACCTGTCTGTTGTGGTCAAAAACAGTAGGTTCTGTTCAGTGTCAAACGGGTGGCTATTTCACCGTGGGAGGGAATTTCTGCTTTCAGCTCTTTATTTATGACAACATATTCTTTTGGTTTTGATCACAATAGATCCAGAGTATTACAGATTTCTCCCGGGGCTCCATCCGCCGTAAAAACCCGCCCACCCTGCGCTCTCAGCAGAGCACTGAGGAGGGAGCAAGTGTGGCGGAGAAACCAGAAGAAGAGGTATGGGCCATTATTTTCTCCCTCATAACGATATTCCATTCAAATTCCAGTGTACTGGGCGTCCGGGTGGCGTGGCGTTCTATTCCGTTGCCTACCAACACAGGGGACCGCCAGATCGAATCCCCGTGTTATCTCCGGCTTGGTCGGGCGTCCCTACAGACACAATTTGCCGTGTCTGCGGGTGGGAAGCCGGATGTGGGTATGTGTCCTGGTCGCTGCACTAGCGCCTCCTATGATCAGTCGGCGCGCCTGTCCAGATGGGAGGGGGAACTGAGGGAATAGCATGATCCTCCCACGCACTACATCCCCCTGGCGAAACTCCTTACTGTCAGGTGAAAAGAAGCGGCTGGTGACTCCACATGTATCATAGGAAGCATGTGGTGGTCTGCAGGGTTCCCCGGATTGGCGGAGGGGGTGAAGCTGTGATTGGGATGGCTTGGAAAATAGGGTAATTGGCCCAGTGTAATTGGAGAGAAAATGCAAGGAAAATCCAAAAAAAAAAAAAAATCCAGTATATTATCTGTACTCACCTCATGCTCTCCTCCACTCTCTGCCAGTGACTTCACTCATACCTGAGCTCTCTATCCATCACCTCTGATGTGGCTCATCAGTTGAATTCTGTCTTATGTTTGTCTACTGTCTGTCCATGCTCTGACTTGGATAACATTTTTCAGCTGTAGTATTATCTGAGAGCATGTATGGTGACAGGCATGGGCGCAAGTCCATGAATACCACAACCACTAACCCCTCCACAGGGTTAGTGGTTGTGTCAGGAAGGGCATCCGCCGTCAGATTTCATATGATGTAAAATCATTATACGGATTGAGAAGACCATACCAGATCGGTCAAGGCCTGGGTTAACAACGACCACCCAGGGCCGGATTAAATGGATAGATTACACTAAACCGAGCATTTTTCTTGGGCCCCCCTCCCCCTCCCCACCCACCCCCAAACAAGTACATTTTGATACTCTGTAAACAAACAATATTACTTTTAACTGCCACATAGTTATTATGGTTAATTAGTTGGGTATATATTTTTGTTTATTATTATCTATAATACTAAGAAAACATCCAGTAGAGGACTTGTTTTAAAATAACAGTAAATATCTGTATCTATACATTTTTGTCCCGGTGGCTACGGTCTAGTCCCCCTCCCCCTCCCCACCCACCCCTAAACAAGTACATTTTGATACTTTGTAAACAAACAATATTACTTTTAACTGCCACATAGTTATTATGGTTAATTAGTTGGGTATATATTTTTGTTTATTATTATCTATTTATAGTTTAAAATATTTTATGTTAAATATTTTTAATTTAGACCAAAAGCTGATGTTTTTTCCGTCTGTCTGGGCCCCCCTGTGGCAATTAGACCCTAGGCAGCTGCCTAGTTTGCCTATGCCTAGATCCGGCCCTGCAACCGCCATCGGTGCTGTGCCCTCACAGGGTACCGGTGGAAACTATCAAATCCACTGTGGCGACCCCCGGGAAACAGGGACCTAGCCGAACGAAGAAGAAGTATTATCTGAGAGCACGTACCACCTCAGCACAGACACAGGGATTACAGAAGATGTTTCCTTTTTCTGTATCTACACATTTTTGTCCCGATGGCTACGGTCTAGTCACCCTGCATTGGAGGTTCACTTGAGCTGACACGTGTCTCTTTCTTTCACTCCGTCGTGTTGTCATGTCACGGTGTTCCTCTCTTAGGCTGTTGCTGTCTCCCACCCAAAACAGGTCCAGCTGATTCATAGTAAGAATGCTGCCCCCACCCCCACCAGCCCCACGTCACCCACTGCCCCTGCAGGGGACACCTCCAGCCTTGACGTCGAGGTGCAGAGGACCTGGACAGACAACAAAGGCACAGATAAGGGGAAGAATCAGGCGGCGGCAACAGCGACGGCACACACAGAGGCGGGCAAAGACATCTTCAACATGAAGCCGTGAGTGTCCCGTCACTTTCACTCAGCTCCGCCTTACTCTTAAAGCCTGGGCAATGGACTTGACACCACATAAACATAGAACAAGAACATGAGTATATGGAAAACATTTACGTGTCTTGTCTCAGCCCACATTTAAGGTTACGAGGTAATAAAATTACATCTTTCCTGTGTTTTATGATTGTCGTTTTCTTCCCACCATGCTGCAGAGAATGGGAAAATTTGTAAGTACAGTTCAGCGGCTTGTACCGAGATGTAGTGTGTGACCTGAACAGTGAAAGGTGTTTTCATAAAGTGAATAAAACGCCCTGGCCCAATTGTGTTTTCTTATCAGGAACCAGTCCAATTTGAGGCGCATGCACACAGCGCTACGACTGAATGAGGTCATTGTGAAGAAGTCCAAGGAGGCAAAACTGGTTCTACTCAACATGCCTGGACCACCGAAGAACCGCATGGGCGATGAGAACTGTATGTCAATGCCCTATTATGCCTTATATTTGGACCAAAATCAGTCATCAGATTTAACTTTTCACGTCTAAAAACCTCAAAGACGGCAAAATAAAACATTGTGCAACTATTTCTTTTCCCGTTTGTACATGACTAGTGTGTTTTTAAACTTTTACTCATAACTGTTCTCAATTTTCTCAAGCACTATGAGGGAGTGGTTTAGTCTTCATTAATATTCATGAGATGAGCTTTGCGTGACAAGTACAAGCAAGGGTTGCTGGTGAGGGGCATCCGGGTAGCGTAGTGGTCTATTCCGTTGCATACCAACATGGGGATCGCCGGTTCGAATCCCCGTATTACCTCCAGCTTGATCGGCCATCCCTACAGACACAATTGACCATGTCTGTGGGTGGGAAGCCGGATGTGGCTATGTGTCCTGGTCACTGCACTAGCGCCTCCTCTGGTCAGTCAGGGTGCCTGTTCCGTGGGGGGGGGACTGGGGGTAATAGTGTGATCCTCCCACGTGCTACATCCCCCTGGTGAAACTCCTCACTGTCAGGTGAAAAGAAGTGGCTGGTGACTCCACATGTATTGGAGGAGGCATGTGGTAGTTTGCAGCCCTCCCCGGATTGGCAGAGGGGGTGGAGCAGTGACCGGGATGGCTCAGAAAAGTGGGGTAATTGG
Source organism: Lampris incognitus (assembly GCF_029633865.1). Lineage (NCBI taxonomy): Eukaryota > Metazoa > Chordata > Actinopteri > Lampriformes > Lampridae > Lampris > Lampris incognitus. Next base: position 14,788,066 of record NC_079212.1, on the reverse strand, counting down.
CCAGGTAACTACTACTACTACTACTTTTGGCTGCTCCCGTTAGGGGTCGCCACAGCGGCTCATTCGTTTTCATTTCTTCCTGTCTTCTGCATCTTCCTCTGTCACACCAGCCACCTGCATATCTTCCCTCACCACATCCATAAACCTCCTCTTTGGCCTTCCTCTTTTCCTTTTCCCTGGCAGCTCCATATTCAGCATCCTTCTCCCAATATACCCAGCACCTCTCTTCCACACATGTCCAAACCATCTCAATCTTGCCTCTCTTGCTTTGTCTCCAAACCGTCCAACTTGAGCTGTCCCTCTAATACAACCGTTCCTAATCCTGTCCTTCTTCGTCACTCCCAATGAAAATCGTAGTATCTTCAACTCTGCCACCTCCAGCTCCGCCTCCTGTCTTTTCGTCAGTGCCACTGTCTCCAAACCATATAACATAGCTACTCTCACAACCATCTTGTAAACCTTCCCTTCAACTCTTGCTGGTACCCTTCTGTCGCAAATCACTCCTGACACTCTTCTCCACCCACTCCACCCTGCCTGCACTCTCTTCTTCACCTCTCCTGCACTCCCTGTTACTTTGGACAGTTGACCCCCAAGTATTTAAAGTCATATGCCTTCGTCACCTCCACTCCTTGCATCCTCACCATTCCACTGTCCTCCCTCTCATTCATGCATATATATTCCGTCTTGCTCCTACTGACTTTCATTCCTCTTCTCTCCAGTGCATACCTCCACCTCTCCAGGCTCTCCTCATCCTGCACCCTACTCTCGCTACAGATCACAATGTCATCCGCGAACATCATCGTCCATGGAGACTCCTGCCCGATCTTGTCTGTCAACCTGTCCGTCACCATTGCAAACAAGAAAGGGCTCAGAGCCGATCCTTGATGTAATCCCACCTCCACCTTGAACCCATCTGTCATTCCAACCACACACCTCACCACTGTCACACTTCCCTCATACATATCCTGCACCACTCCTACATACTTCTCTGCAACTCCCTATGACTTCCTCATACAATACCACACCTCCTCTCTCGGCACCCTGTCGTGTGCTTTCTCTAAATCCACAAAGACACAATGTAATGCCTTCTGGCCTTCTCTATACTTCTCAATCAACATTCCCAAAGCAAACATCACATCTGTGGTGCTCTTTCGTGGCATGAAACCATACTGCTGCTCGCCAATCGTCACCTCTCCTCTTAACCTAACTTCTATTACTCTTTCCCAAATCTTCATGCTGTGGCTGATCAACTTTATACCTCTGTAGTTGCTACAGTTCTGCACATCGCCCTTATTCTTGAAAATCGGTACCAGTATGCTTCTTCTCCACTCCTCAGGCATCCTCTCACTTTCCAAGATTGTGTTAAACAATCTAGTTAAAAACCCCACCACCATCTCTCCTAAACATCTCCATGCCTCCACAGGTATGTCATCAGGACCAACTGCCTTTCCACTCTTCATCCTCTTCATAGCTGCCCTCACTTCCACCTTGCTAATCCACCGCACGTGCTGATTCACTATCCCCATATCAGCCAACTTTTTCTCTCATTTTCTTCATCAGCCCCTCAAAGTACTCCTTCCTCCTTCTCAACACACTCTCCTTGCTTGTCAGCACATTTTCATCTCTATTCTTGATCGCCCTAACCTGTTGCACATCCGTCCCTCTGTCTAGCCAATCGGTATAAGTAATTTTCTCCTTCCTTAGTGTCTAACCTCTTATACAACTCACCTACGCCTTTTCCTTTGCCACCTCTCTCTTTGCTTTACACTGCATCTCCTTGTACTCCTGTCTACTCTCTTCATCTGTCTGACTATCCCACTTCTTCGCCAACCTCTTCCTCTGTATACTCTGCTGTACTTCCTCAGTCCACCACCAAGTCTCCTTGTCTTCCTTCCTCTGTCCTGATGTCACACCAAGTACCTTCCTAGCTGTCTCCCTCACTATTTCTGCAGTGGTTGCCCAGCCATTCGGCAACTCTTTCACTACCACCCAGTGCCTGTCTTAACTCCTGCCTGAACTCCACACAACAGTCTTCCTTCTTCAACTTCCACCATTTGATCTTCGGCTCTGCCTTCACTCGCTTCCTCTTCTTGGTCTCCAAAGTCATCCTACAGACCACCAGCCGATGCTTCCTAGCTACATTCTCCCCTGACACCACCTTGAAGTCTCCAATCCCGACTTTAAGCTTAACATATTTTAAACATCATCCTGTTGTATCAGTATTGATGTATTGTATGAACATGTCAGTGCAATAGCTGTAGAAATATGTTTTCAGCCGTATCATGGTATATCTGATCGAGATAGATGAATCCGGCCATCCGTCTGCCCAGCTCCATTTCTAAACTCTCTCTCTCTCTCTCTCTCTCTCTCTCTCTCTCTCTCTCTCTCTCTCTCTCTCTCTCAGATATGGAGTTCCTTGAGGTCCTCACTGAAGGACTGAATCGAGTCCTACTGGTGCGCGGAGGAGGACGTGAGGTCATCACCATCTACTCCTGAGACATCGGTCTTTTATTAATGCCGCTGGATTCACCCCAGCTGACATCCAGATGGACTGTACCCTCTGCCCTCCTTCACCTTCAGAAACCTGTTTTACATCCACCCAGTCATCCTTACCACACCTGTCACTCAAACAGCAGCTTTCCCCAGACTGTCTACCCTCTGGTGTCCCAACAGTACCATACGTTTAATACCGTGAGCCTAGCTGTAGCTGTCGTTTCTACTGTTACATGGAGAATTATGTAATTCACATTTTTGTTGTTCATTTGTCAGTTGATGATAAGCAGATGAGTCGATATTCTGTCTCCACACCGAGGAGCGCATATTTCAAATGCACGTGTCCTACTTCGCAATTCCCTTTGTCACTTTGATGGGTTTTTCCATTTTCTCCCTCGTTTAACAGTTTTAGCATCATTCAGTCATTTAGATTTAGTTTTCTAATGGATGAGGTTCACTTGAAAAAAGAGGGATTGTTCTTTAGCGTAATTTGTTCTCATTTTCTATTATTTATTTGTTCTTCACGCGTATTGATTAATTTATTTATTCTTCTATTTATTTCTGTCTTTGTCAGTGTCCGTTGTCATGTCTTGTGGAGTACATTTGGACAATATTTGGTCAGTATTTCACCTGGTAGCAAGAGAACCGGTATTCACGTTCCTTGAAACGCTCGCAATGGGGGAAAGGGTCACATCAGGGGTCCTGTGTGAATACTAGTGTATATATATTCATCTGTAGGAAGCAACTGCATGGACCAAACAAAACAATGGTATGCGGGGAATCAGATGATTGTGATTATCTGTGCCTTGGTGTGCAAGGCTGGTAAGTGTACTGTGGAGTTTCTTGTCAGTCATTCTAATGTATCGGGTCATAACGTCACTAATGAGTTGCATCATTTGAGGTTAGCGGCGTTCAGAGGTAGTTGCTTTTTTTTTTTCTTCATGTGAAGCCCGTGTGGCCATTAGATGTTTTGAGGCTGTGCAACATTATCGGGACGGGGATCTCCTCAGCCTGTCAGCAGGGGATTTATCTCTTAATCATATCAGTTTGTCTCATTCATCACCTTCAGCTGAAATTATATTTAAATAAGGCTTTCAAAAGCCTATCGGATACAAATCGGCATGTTACTATCCCGATACGACTGTTTAACTTTTGAAGACTTACGGTTTGGTGAGAAATAGAATAAATGAAGTATGTGCTGCAGTGCAATTTGATCTGTCGGTTTTCCCATTGTAAATAATATGCACTGCCCACTCACCTGATATGTAGACCCACCAGTTCAACCAGTATCTTCTGGTCTGGACATTATGTATTTTATCCTCTCCCATATTTATTAACATAGAATATTGTGAGTCCCTCAGATGATGTAATGTTAAGTGGATAAGGAATACTAAAAAAAAAAAGACCAATATTGATCTTAATAGATTACTTCAACAAACACTGCAAATTGCTGTAATTTTATCATGTCACAAAAAAGAGAAAAAAAAGCTTTGCATCAAAAGCAGTGGATAGTATACATTAGTATTGAATACTGTTGTTTTTGTTTTTCATGTTTGTTTTGAAATAATTTCTGTGCAATTTTTATTGTCAAAAAAAGAAGTCCATCCAGAATGTGCCATATGAATAGAAAAAGATTTTTGATACAAAGCAATTTTAAGTAACATCAGAGAAGTTAAAATGGAAACAAGCATCAGAAAAGTGAAATTGCAACTCATCGTGGACCCGGCACCATTACAGCTAACTAAACATGTTCATACGGGTAAAATGTATTTATTTTACTTTGGCACAGGCTTTCAAAATATTCAAATCATAGTTCATTTCGTTGACTTTATCTTTTTTTGTAAACAGAAAAAAATAAATGAACGTATTTACAGGTGCCTCACGTGTTGAAGACATTGTTATTCATCAGTTAGAAACACATTATATCTGTTACCTCCGGCTTGGTCGGGCGGCCTTACAGACACAATTGGCCGTGTCTGCGGGTGGGAAGCTGGATGTGGGTATGTGTCCTGGTAGCTGCACTAGCGCCTCCTCTGGTCGGTCGGTCGGGGCGCCTGTTCGGGGGAGGAGGGGGAACTGGGGGGAATAGCATGATCCTCCCACGCGCTACGTCCCCCTGGCGAAACTCCTCACTGTCAGATGAAAAGAAGCAGCTGGTGACTCCACGTGTATCAGGGGAGACATGTGGTAGTCTGCAGCCCACCCCGGATCAGCAGAGGGGGTGCAGCAGCAACCGGAACGGCTCGGAAGAGTGGGATAAACAGGGGGGGGGGGATACATTATATGACATGGAACTGTATGTAGGAGATTTTTTTTTATGTTTTCTAGGAAAAACACGTTTGAATGTTAGTGTGAAAAATATAATTAAATACAAAGAAATGTGATATTCTAAAATGTTGCTGTAAGGTTATATAATATGTCTTTCTATGATGAACTAAACACAAATATAAAGGAATTAGATGTGAATGTAGACAAGGCAGACAGGCTTTCAGTTATCTGAATGGTTAGCGTTCATGCCTTTGCTATAATTTCATTTGAAGAGGGATAGAGAATATTTAGTAAGCAAATCGAGCCATTCCTCACCATATAATGTCTGTAAAAGGAGCTGGATTCGGAAAACTTGGTGATAAATCTGCTACACACATCTTTCTTGAGAGCAACATTTTCAATGAGTTGATTTTTTTATTTTTATTTTTTGCTGTTGTCAAAACCGTCAAAGGGAGATGGGGGAAAAATCATTCAAATGTATTGGCTTGTTTAGCCAACAAGTCTTAGATAAAACTAGAAATAAATATCTGCCCTATCTTCCTCCCAACAACTCACTTCACATTGCACTGCTGACTTTTCTTTTTCTTTTATGATTCTGTGGTTGATGCTGACGGTTCCTTCCACCAAAGGCAGATGTAAATGGAAATCTTAAAGGTTTTGGTGTCCAACTCTCCAGAAATGAAAGGGATATGAAGGACTATAATCAACAAGACGTCTCTTAGGTGTGAGATAATTTTTGCATTTGCAAACAGGATGACAGCTGATCTATGTAGTTTAACCAGGATGTGAAAAGGGCTCTTCGACATATTCATCCTTATCCTGTTCTATTGGACCTTGCCTTGAGTAAAGTACTTCTAGACTGTTGTTATCTGGAGGACACCTATGTTTACAACCCCGCCAGATAGCTGAACTGAGCCTGGCCAATTCTGTCAGACCTCTGCTTTACCCTTTGGTAACACTACTGTGTCACTTCAGATCACCGTAGGTTTGTGCGTTCTCTTGCTCCTATGATATGTGCACAATACAGTTTTCATCAAAATCCATGAAGTCAAATTATCCCAGAGAGTACCTTTATGACTTTTTACTTTGTGTCTTGATGCATGCTCAATAATTCAGGTAAGGAAATCACAGAAAGTTGAATCAGTTCATCTGGACACAACGTCTACTGGGAGAAACGTTTCATCACTCATCTAAGGGACCTCTTCACTCTCAACTGACTGCAGGCATCCCCAGCCTTATAAACGATACAGTTGCTTAATGACCAAAACCAACGATCGGTTTCATATGCAAATTGCCATGACCATTAACTAGAGTTACAATGGCCATGTGAACTATTCACCATCCCCCTCAGTTCAGGGGTGGTCATTCCCTTGTCACATAGATGGCCTCTTTGACTCCCCATTCAAACCAGCGTTCCTCCTTATCAAAGATGTGCACGTCCTCATCCTTGAAAGCATGGCCTCTGACCTGTAAATGGGTGTAGACTGCAGAGTCCTGGCCTGACGAGGTAGGTTTTCTGTGTTGTGCCATCCTCTTGGCCAGCATCTGTTTAGTTTCCCCGATGTACAAGCCAGGGCAATCTTCCTGGCACTTAACAGCATACACTATCTTACTCTGTTTGTGCCGGGGGACCCGATCCTTGGGGTACACTAATTTTTGGCACAGCATGTTTTGGGATTTGAAAGTAATTGAGACGCGGTGTTTGGAAAATACACGTCGCAGCTGTTCCAACACTCCTGCCACATCCGGAATCAGCACTGGTTTATGGTTAGGCAGCTGTTGTCCTTCTTTCACTCTTCCAAGGATGAGGATGTGCACATCCTTGATAGGGAGGAACGCTGGCTTGAACGGGGAGTCAAAGAGGCCATCTATGTGAAGAGGGAATGACCATCCCTGAACTGTGGGGGGGGGGGGCTAAGAGTACATCTGTCACCATCTTACAATGCTGTGATTGAAGCTATTACCCAATCCTCTGTGAATAGTACACATAGCCATTGTAAATCTAGTTAATTGCCACGGCAATCTGCATATGAAACCGATTGTTGCTTTTGGTCGTTATGCAACTGTATTGTTTATAAGGGTGGGTATACTTGTAGTCAGTTGAGAGTGGAAAGCTCACTTAGATGAGTGATGAAACGTTTCTCTCAATAGACGCTGTGTCCAGATGTTGATTCAACTTTCTGTGGTCCAATTCTGAACCCGTATCCATATCCACTATTTGTGATTATCTGACTAAGGGGGTTCATGCCTATGCAGAACAGCAGCTGGGATAGTGCATCACCTTAGTATATGCCACATTTGATGGTTATCTATGTGATTGTCTTTGAGTCTGCTGCTAGTATTTTTTTCCACTGCCACACTGAGTTCTTGATGAAGACTATTAGTGTCTTGTTAGCTATGTATAGTGGTAAGCATTCCAGTAACCATGTGTGGGGCACTGAATCATAGGCTTTCTTGTAGTTAATCGAGGCTGTGCTCAGGTTGGTCTGTCTGATCTTAGAGTCTTGGGTGACTGCTCTATCAACGAGTAGGTGATGCTTTGACCATCGGGTGTTGTTCCCAATCCCCTTTTGAGTTTCACTCATGTATTGAATCATGTGCCAATTCAATTTAGCTGCTATTATGCCTGACAGGATTTTCCATGTTGTGGAGAGGCAGGTTATTGCCCAGCAGTTTGAAGTTGTTGTACCCTTGTGGGGATCCTCCATGATCAGCATTGTTCTTCTCTGTGTTAGCCAGTCTGGATGAGACCCTAATGTTAGCAGCTGGTTCATCTGTGTTGCCAGGCATTCATGGAGTGGCGTTAGCTTCTTCAGCCAGTAAGCATAAATCATGTCAGGGTCTGGTGCAGTCCAGCTCTTCATGCTTGAGCGTGTCATTGGATGTCAGCCAATGTAATGACAAATGGTTCTTGTTCTGGAATTTTACTGTGGTCTGCTCTTAGGTCCACCAGCCACTGGGCATTAGGGTTGTGTGATGCCTCCTTTTCCCATATATCCTTCCAGTATCACTCGGTCTCAACTCTGGGTGGGTCTTATGATGTTCCCTTGTTACTCTGCAACTGGGAGTACACTTTGGATGGTTCTTTAAGGAAGAGGCCATTTACTCTTTTAGCTCGGCTTCTTTAGTGTGTCTCTTCAACCTGGCAGCCAGAGCTGTGAGCATTTGTTTGGCAGTTTTCAGGACCTCACATATGGACATCTTGCGGTACTTCTTAAACCAGAGTCTGTCTTTCATCACACCTTTCTGCATCTCTGTTAACTGGATAACATCTCTCCATGCTGCTTTGATCTTGGCTTCCAGCCTTCTCTTTCATGGAGGGTACTGTTAATGACCTGTGTCTTAATCCTTTACCCAAGCATCTCCCGGATTACGGTTGCAGTGGCATATACAAGCTCGTTGGTCTCTGTTATGGTGGCAGTTGAGATATTGCGTATGGCTGTGTTCATATCCACAAGCAGGCTTTGTGAAGGTACTTTGTCACTGAGTCATGGAAGCCGAGCCCGGGGATTGATTGTCTTTAGTCTGGCTATGATTCTCATTTGCACGTCAGTAGCTTCAGCTGTCATGACTGATAGGATTGTTTCAGCTGGTTGGAGTCTGTCTTCATATCTCTGGCTAACTGGGCAGCCCTTCAGGGTGCTGAATTGTATGGTCAACCTGTTGGAGCCTCTCCATTTCAAGTTGTGACAGCAGTTTCCTTCTATTGATGTTCGAGCATTGAGCCACTAGCTGCTTCTGAGTCAGTGTGGAAGTAGGTCTCCTACTGGTCAACAGTTCCTACATAAACTTCATATAGCCCCTCTCCTGGGGTCGGCAGTTATAGTAGCATTCCATCAGTTCCAGGTTCTCGGCCCTCATTCACGAATGTATTATTACAGTAGCTCATCCCTCAACAGGTTGTCCCAGTTCCTCAACACCTGATGCGGACCTTGTTACCCTCGGCAATGTCCGGCAAGCTAGTATGACTCTATTCATGTTACTCTCACTTATATCTGAGGTTGTTGGCTTGGATAGTATTAGTAGTAGGCGTCTAAGCCATGGACTCTCACTGGAGACTCGTCTCGGTGTCTGGCGGGAAAGCCGGCATTTTATATACATTATATATAAAATGTGTGTGTGTGTGTGTGTGTGTGTGTCTTTGGCCCTCTCTAGCTTTTTCAATTACTGAATTCATGTGTAGCAATTATGATTCCCTTTAAATTAGTGGATGTATCTGAGTGCCTTGTTTTCATTGCAGTAGCATATTATACCTTATGCTAATGTATAAGGTATAATATGCTTAATTAGTATATTAATAATTAGTATATTAATAAGGGATATTATACCTAATCTCATGGGAATCATTTTGATACTTGTCCATTGAAAAGTGAATATATGTGCATCTTTCAAAGTGTCTCACATAGATCTGAGAACCAACAGCACAGAACAGAGGCAAGTTCAAAACTGTAATGAACAGAAACAAGCAGTAATTTTTCAAAATTGTATGAATTATATTGATACTGAAATCCTTCTGTTCTACAAAATAGTTTACCTTAATAGGCTCAGTGCATTAATGTCGCGCTGCGGAACTTCCGAGTGGGTCTGTTTGCATAAGAACTTCCGGTACAACCGGATGCATACGTCCTACTGAATCATTAGTTAGCTGCTAATTTATCCGTCCGAAATCTTAATTTCGTCCGAAAAATCAATGAATCAAACAGGGCAAAAGGAGCGTTCAAGTATCAACGCCGTGAATCAGGCTCCACTGAGCACTGTTGTGTGCCACAGTGTGTAAATTCGGCGCGCTATAATTCTCTTAAGTTTCCATTCATTCCCTAGTAACTGTGAGGAAAAAGATAAGTGGCCAGCGAAGATTCAGAGGGATGCATTTACCATCATCAAAAGTACAAAAGTGTGTAGTCGGCATTTTGAACCAGGTGATTTCACTGTGCCAGCTACAGGTGCGTTAAGGAGGCTCAAGAAAGGCGCTATCTCCACACTCTGCATGGAATGAGTGCTCCAAACCTGCACCCAGGCTAGGCGTATGCCGGGAGCATCCTGTTGTCGCCCCTCTGCCAGCTCTGGACTCCTCTGATAATGAGACGGATGTCAGCAGCTGCCTATAAGAGCATGACTATTGCGTGGCTCCTAATCCTGCCGCTTTAGATGATGCACTGGCCCAAAACGAGTCAACGAGGAAACAAATACAAGTGCTCCAGAAACAACTAGAGGCCGTCCAGCTACAGTCCAAATTCAGCCTCCGGCGATTTGTGTTTCAGTAGGCTATCTTATAAAGAATGACACACACACGAGTTGCTCAGTGCAGCCAAGTATAATCAAAGTGTTGTGACATGTTCCTGAGCGCGGGTCATGTGTATCTAAGGTAAAACTAGTGGATAGCCGATGGCATCGATCTATCTAGACCCGTAACATCCTCCTTTTCCAAGTATAAACACATACACATGAAGTTAGTGCAAAATAAAATTACTTTCATATACGAACAACCAATAACAGTGCAACAGCAGTAAATCTCTTCATATCCCATACCAGTGTAATAACCACAGTAGCGTATGATAACATTTCTCCTCTTTTCCCCCTCTCTCCCACATAGCAACCATCAACATTATTCAGATTACATAGTGAGTTTCAGTGGCGGTTTAGACAGCCGCCCAACCCTTGTGTAAGTGTGTCCATCCGAACGCGGAGCGCCAACAGGAGTAGATGGCGCCTTGGGCATGGACCTGATGGGGCTCGGCTCGAACACAGCCTGAGGGGTCTCAATGACAGTTTCTGTAGCTGGATCCCCGTCCGGTGTGTGTGCCGCAGCGGGTTCAACAGGATCGTGCGCGGCTCGTGCAGTTGGCTCAGCCACTCTGAGATCGATCCTGTTACGACGGTACAGGGAGCCATCAATGTCCACAAGATAAGACCTCGGCGCAACCCTGCGGAGACAAGTTCCGACTCTCCAGCGGCCAGTGTTATCACCTGGCAGGGGCTTCATCCGTACGACTTCCCCAATTTCAAGTACCGGCAATTCACGGGCAGATCTGTCATAGAAGAATTTGGCGAGTTGCTTCCTGTGGCGCAGCTTTTCAATGACGCCCACGACAACAGCTGGTTCCAGGAGCTTGCTTGCCGCCGGGATGGACGTCTTCAACCGGCGGGACATGAGGCGTTGTGCTGGGCTGCTGCCCATGTTTTCCGTAGGTGTATTCCTCCAGTGAAGCACGGCTTTCCAGGGGTCTTCACCATCATGCGCGGCCTTACGCAGAAGATTTTTTACAATCTTCACGGCCGACTCGGCCTTGCCATTCGCTTTCGGGTGTCTGGGAGAGGAGGTCACGTGCTCAAATTCCCACCCAGAAGCGAACCGTGTGAACTGAGCTGTGAACTGAGGGCCGTTGTCTGTAATAACCTTCTCTGGCTGACCATGTCGGGCGAACTGTGCCTTACATCGCTTGATGACTGTCTCTGCAGACATGTCGGGTAGAAGCTCAATCTCCCAAAAATCGGAATAGTGGTCGACTATTAGGAGATAGTCTTTCTGTCTGAAGCTGAATAGGTCCATGCTCAAGACCTGCCATGGCCTGGTTGGTACTTCGTGAGAGAGCATGGTCTCCTTTTGCTGATTGTGGGCGTACACATTGCAGGTCGAGCAGCTGCTTACAAAGTCCTTTATCTCTGACTGCATGTTGGGCCAGTACAATGTCTCTTGAGCGTGTCGGTAGCATGCATCACCCCCTATGTGACTTGAATGTATGCGCGTCAACATTTCTGGGCGGAGTGACTTTGGGATGATGACTTTTTGCCCCCGGAACAGAACTCCGTTCTGCACACTGATTTCATGCCTGAAGGGCCAGTACTCCCTAGCGATGAGGGGCGCTTCCTCCTTTACATCTGGCTAGCCCACGAGAACAGTGTTCTTCAGTGCCTGTAAGCATTCATCTCTGTCGGTGTGTCGTCTGATCTGTTCCAGCCGCTGGTTAGTCACATTCACGTACTCTGCCTGGTTCACGTGTTGTATGTCTTCTTGCTCTTGTTGCAGAGAGCAGATAGCGTGTCGCTGATATGCAGTCCCTCTGCCGGAGCATCCAGCCGTAGCTCTGCTGAGCGTGTCGCTTATGAACATCTCTGGGCCTGGTTTGTAGATTACCCTCAGGTCGTAGTTCTGCAGAGTCATGAGCATGCTCTGGAGTCTCTTGGGCGCATTGAGAAGTGGCTTGCTGAAAATAGAGATCAGAGGCTTATGGTCCGTCTCTGCTGTGATTGGGTCGCGGCCATATAGGTAATGGTGAAACCTCTGGCAGGCGAAGATGATACTGAGACACTCCTTCTCAATTTGTGCATAGTTTTTTTCGGTGGGGGTAAGAGCCCTCGAGGCAAATGCGATGGGCTGACCTTCCTGCATGAGACAACATCCGAGACCGCTCTGGCTGGCGTCGCTCTGGATTGCGATTGGCTTAGTTACATCATAGTAGCGCAGGACGGGCATGGCTGTCGCCAGCGCCTTAAGCTCATGAACCGCCGCCTCGTGCTTAGGCAGCCAGTGCCAGGGTGTGTCCACAGGCGTCGCAACGGCTCGCAGACAGTAGATAGATGAGGCATGAACTTGGCTAAATAGTTAGCGAAGCCAATGAGACGCTGCACGCCCTTGGCATCTGTTGGGTTCGGCATGTCAATAATGGCTCTCACCTTCTCTGGATCGGGCTTCAGTCCAGCAGATGAGAGAATGTGGCCATGAAACTGCACCTCAGCCACCTTGAACTGCAACTTCTTCAGGCCGAGGCGTAGCTTGACCTCGCGGCAGCGTTCCATCAACGCCGCAAGCTTGACGTCGTGGTCGTCCCCAGCCTCCTTGTCTGTGTCCCCGCAGCCGACGACCAGGATATCGTCTGCAATGGGCTCAACGCCCTTCAGACCGGCGAGGAGCTCGTGCTGCTTGCGCTGATATACCTCGGGCGCCACCGATACTCCAAATGGTAACTTGAGCCACCGCTTCCTCCCCCAGGGGGTCCAGAACGTGGTCATGAGGCTACTCTCATAGTCCAGTTTGCATTGCAGGAATGCATCCCGAGCGTCCACTAACGTGAAGACTCTGGCCTTGGGCAATTTATACAAAATGTCCTCCAAGGTAGGCATGATGTAGTGAGAGCGCTTTAGGGCTTTGTTCAATGGTTTAGGGTCAATGCATATTCTCAGCTTCTCCGGTTTTTTAATAATCACCATGTTGCTGATCCAATCTGTAGGATCTGTGACAGGCGCAAGGTGGCCGTCAGCCTCGTACTTGTCCAGCTGGGCTTTGACTGCTGCTTTCATTGCGATTGGGACATTGCGAGGGGCACTCTGTACTGCAGCAACACTAGGATCAAGGTCAAAATGGACCTCCCCAGGCACGGATTCCACAGGGGAGTTGAACACGTCACTGTATCTGTTGATAAGCTGTTCTTTAGTTAGGGCTCCTGGTTGTGTGTGTTCCATTTTGAGCACATCCTCTGGAATTGTGAAATGCATGAGCCCTAAGCGTTCACAGGTGGAGCCTGACAGAAGAGGATGTTGGCTGGTCCTCACTATTTCGAATGAGAGCTTGTGTGTTTGGCCTCTCACAGTACAGTCAGTCTCAAAGGTGCCCATAGAGCTCAGTGTTTCCCCCAAATACAGCTTCAGTCTGGTGTCACTCGGGCGGAGAGGTGTGTTTGGGGCCAGCCTTTTCTTGTCTTGAAAGCTCATTACATTGCAGGTGGCTCCAGAGTCCAGCTGACGTTGTTGTGGCTTGTCGTGGAGTTTCAGAGTCACAAACCACTTCTTTCCTTTGGTGTGCACGGCGCCGATTGACTCAAACATGTACAGATCATCTGTATCATTACTATGCTCTGGGGGTTCTTCTGTGTATTCCACACAGTTTACCTTGCCCTCAGCATGCCCCTTTTTGCTCTTTAAGCACACTTTAGAAAAGTGATTAAGTGTCCCACATGACCTACATTGTTTCCCGAAGGCCGGGCAATGCTCTCTGCCCCTTGAATGCGAGCTGCCACAATATTTGCAATTGCCTGCATCTCCTGCTGTTCTGGGTGGATTGCTCTGTTTCCATTGGTTTTGTCTGGGTTGCCTAGCAACGGCATGCACTGCCTCCGGCTGCGGTGTTGTTGCAAACTCCATTGCTCTCATACGGATGTCAGTTTGCTCTGCTGCGCGACACATGTCAATAGCTGTGACCATGTTCAAATCCTTCTCTCTCAACAGCCTGCACCTAACGGCCTCGCTTGCAACTCCCAGGACTATCTTATCACGGATCATTTCATCTTTCAACTGTCCATACTCACAGGTTGCTGCCCTCTCTCTCAGTCTCGTCACAAAGGTATCAAACGATTCTCCTTCCTCCTGCTTGCAACTCCCGAAAATGTACCTCTCGTATATTGTGTTTTTTGCTGGCTTGAAGTATTTCCCCAACTCTCTCAGTATGGCGTCAGGATCCCCTTGATCATCTTCTGAGAGGTTCAGATTGTGGCGGTAAATATGCCTGCATTCACTTCCCATCACACTCCTTAGAGTAGCCGCTTGTATTTTCTTGTCCTTGCCAAGTATGCCCGTAACGAGGACGTAGTCTTCATATTCGGCCCGAAAAATGTCCCAATTGACACTCCAATCGCCTGTGAAGCTCATCGGGGACGGTGGTGGAATATTCACGTTAGCTGCCATTGTATGTGACGCTATCGGCGCCGGTAATGCTAGCGTTAGCTCCTCTGTGACAACGTCTTCAGCAGAAGTACTTTGCTCTGAAATGTGACCTACTCAGGCCTACAAACTTAAACATGCGAGCTAGTAAAATAAGAAATAAGTTCTCCGACTTCTGGCACCATGTTTCAGTAGGCTATCTTATAAAGAAGGACACACACACGAGTTGCTCAGTGCAGCCAATTATAATCAAAGTGTTGTGGCATGTTCCTGAGCGCGGGTCATGTGTATCTAAGGTAAACTAGTGGATAGCCGATGGCATCGATCTATCTAGACCCGTAACAATTTGCAGGTTCCGATGAGGACATTCGGTTTTACACCAGGTATGCCTGATTTGTATCATTTCATTTAATCGCCTCTGCCAGCTAGCTAGCGCTAGCATAGTTCTAATGATGCCGTTACTCACCCTCAATCACTCACTCACTCAAGTTCCATTATATGTAGCCTCGTAGTTGTCGATGTAGCCTGAAATATACATCTTAAACCCGTTTTATTTTTTGCTCGTCTGAGCTACCAAGGAAGCACTCACGATGCGATGTACATCATTGACGGTGGTTTTAGGGAGGTCCTGAAACAGCGAGTGTAAAACAAAGCCATCTCTTCTCTCGACAAACCAGACCGGAAGTTCTTGTGCAAGTACTCGTAAGTGGGAAGTCGAACGACGCCATCCGATACACCCAGGCTATTGGTCAATATCTTGGTTGATGATAACTCGATGATCTTTTGTAGTTCTGCGGTGACATTTTCCCAAACCCCCTTTTCCAATCAGGATAATATAAGGTTGAATAAAATCCCATGTTGGAAAGTAGGAATGTGTGTGTGTGTGTGTGTGTTAATTGTACACGATAACATTCTTGTGAACTGTGTGAACATGATGATATACAAGGGCATAACGAATCCGCACCAGGCCCTAATGCAAGATGGTCAACGCGGGCCCTATAGTAATAGGTCGGATCACCATAACGCGCACCTCTAAACACAGATGAAAACAACACATAGGCCTACATAAACATTATGGTGACAGCGCACCAACACCTATATAAGCACTGCACATTGACAAGTCAAATAAATAATAAATAAGTTCTACTTACATCATAGGTGCACTCTTGGCTTTTTGCTGTGCGAAGTCGTTAATTAAACCCTTAAGATCCAGCTGGCAGGCACGAGCATTCTCAATTGAGAGGGTGGCGAGTCATTGCGCTCCTCAGATACGACTTGATGAGCTTCAGTTTTGAAAATGATCGTTCTGCAGTTGCAACAGTCACTGTTTAATTTTAAATTGTTTATTTATCGTGTTTCATAGTTTATAGATGGCTACATAGTACTTTATGTAGAAACCATAACGGAGGATGTCTTTTGCGGGGTATATGGCTTGCTCCACGGGCACATTCACCTCTGTGGGCGGGGCCCAGTGCAGCCGCGCTGCCTGCCTTGGCCATATTCGGCCATGCATAGGGGCCCCAAATCATCGCGGGCCCCTATGCAGCTGCATACCCTGCATATACGGTAGTTACGCCCCTGTATGTGCATACATATGCATGCTTGTTGGAGTAAGGACACATCGTCTGACGTTCTTCTATAAGAAGTGGGGTTGTTGTGAAGCCTCTAGTGTGTTGGTGTAGTGTTCTGTGCCTGTCACGTCTCACTCTCAGCCTTCACCGCTGGCTAGCAGAAATGCGAACAGGAGAGCTGAGCACGTAAGTCTCTCCCTGCCAGTACATAGCCTCTCCAACAGCAAGCCCTATGTAGCGCCTCCTCGTGGCGACACACAGTAATTGGGTACACCTTGGACCCTGGCTGAACTACAAGTGACTCGGGGGAGGTCTGGCCCCTAGACGTGCGGTACGCAGGCCCACCGGTGTGTGGCTATTCCCCGATGCCCACGAACCAGCCCCCAGTTATGGGTTAAATAGTGCCACTGCCTAGTAGATACCTCGGGGGAGGACGAGGCTACGGGAGTCAACCACTACAGCAAACCAACATTTACAGTGCTGTTGTGTTTTGTTTTTCTTGCCTGTAAGTTGGAGAGTACTGCTGGCGTCGTGTGCGGCTGCCGCTTCTCCCTCTCGTAGCCCCCACTTCTCATCCACCTATGTTTATCTGTTGTCTTGTTTCACCCCGTTTATTGTAAAGCGACTTTGAGTGTTAGAAAAGCGCTATATAAGATTGATTTATTATCATTATGATTATGATAATTATGATTATTATTACTATTATTATTGCTGGAATAGGCTCCAGCATCCCCGTGAACCTGAGAGCAGGATAAGTGGTTAGGATAATGGATGGATGGATTATTATTATTATTATTATTATTACTATATTGTGCACTTTTGTGTAAAGGTATGAGAAAGATGAGACACCTGTAAATATATCAGTAATTATAAACTCAAAGTTAAGATGTTAAAATATTTAATTTATGTATGTCACCAGGTTGAAAATGTTACAGATCTTAAAATGTGATATGTGTATTCTCTATTGTCTTCTAGATGCTAAATATTGTTTAATGTTTTACAATATCAAATTCTCATACAACTATGACTAATGGTTTAATGAAACCATTTTATACATATGTCAGAACAAAATGCTCCTCCGAGAATCGTCACCTTAACGTGGTGGAGGGGTTTGTGTGTCCCGATGATCCTGGGAGCTGTGTTGTCAGGGGCAATAACCCCTTGTGGGGTCTCCCAAGGCAAATTGGTCCCAGGGGAGGGGCCAGACTAAGAGCGAATCCCAAAAAAAACAATGAATTTACACCAGCAAAGTTACAGCACCCCGCCCGGAAAAGGGAAACCGGGGCCCCCTCCTGGAGCCAGACCTGGGAGGGGAGCTCGCCGGCAAGCATCTGGTGGCTGGGCCTTGGCCCATGGGGCCCGGTCGGGCCCAGCCTGAAAAACACAACATGGAGCCACCATCCCATGGACCCACCACACACGGGGATGAGCATTGGGGTAGGGTGCAATGTAGGCCGGGTGGCAGACAAAGGCGGGGACCGGGGCGTGCCAACTTCCGGCATCACAGATTGGTCCTCAGGTTGTGGGATGTCACCTCTCTGGCAGGGAAGGAGCCTGAGCTGGTGCGGGAGGTGGAGTGGTACCAACTAGATATAGTTGGGCTCACCTCCACACATAGCATGGGCTCTGGTACCAAACAGCTGGAGAGGGGCTGGACTCATTACTTTTCCAGAGTTGGCCAAGGTGACAGGCGCTGGGTGGGTGTGGGGATACTCACAAGTCCCCGGTTGAGCGCCGCCATGTTGGTGTTCTCTCCGGCGAATGAGAGGGTTGCCTCTATACGACCGCGAGTCGCTGGGGGAAAGGATCTGACTGTTGTGTGTGCTTATGCACCAAATAGCAGTTCGGAGTATCCGGCCTTCTTGGAGTCTCTGGGTGGTGTCGTGGATAGGGCTCCGCCTCGGTAGTTCTGCTGGGGGACTTCAACGCTCACGTGGGCAATGCTGGAGAAACCTGGAGGGGCATGATTGGGAGGAACGGCCTCCCCGATCTGAACCCGAGCGGTGCCTTGTTATTGGACTTCTGTGCGAGTCATGGATTGGCAATAACAAACACCATGTTCGAACATAAGGTAGTTCATAAGTGTACTTGGTACCAGAACACCTTAGGCCGAAGATCGATGATAGACTTTGTGCTCATATCATCAGATCTGCAGCCGTATGTTTTGGACACTCGGGTGAAGAGAGGAGCAGAGCTGTCAACTGATCACCATCTGGTGGTGAGTTGGATCAGATGGCGGTGAAGGCTGCCGGACAGACCTAGCAAACTCAAACATGTAGTTAGGGTGAACTGGGAATGTCTGGCGGAGGCCCCTGTCCATGAGGTCTTCAACTCCCACCTCCAGAAGAAGTTCTCGTGTATCCCGAGGGAGGCTGGGGACATGGAGTCTGAGTGGGCCATGTTCAAAGCCTCTATTGTAGATGCGGCAGGCAGGAGCTGTGGTCAAAAGGTCATCAGTGCCTGTCGAGGCGGCAACCCAAGAACCCGCTGGTGGACATCAGTGGTGAGGGAGCTGTCAGGCTGAAGAAGGAGGCCTTTCGGACTTGGTTGGCCCAGGGGCAGGGGCGCGGAAAGGTATTTTGAGTGGGGGCGCTGAGGTGCTCTCTATCTAGGCTAGTATTTATTTGCCAAGGAAATATCCCTCCCTCTCTCAGTCTCTCGCTCACTTACACTCACACAAACATGGTGGCACAACAACAGACCCCAGTGCACTTGTACAGTATAACTAAGCACGCACGCACGCCACACACACACACACACACACACACATACAAAGACGTAACGTTAATTATTTTACCAACCATGTGTTGGAATTTACAATCAAATGAGAGGTAAAAGGAAGGGAAGCTGTTCAGATCTAATGTTAGCGCTCTGGGATGGATGCAGTAACGTAAACAGCTACACTGTCAATCAAATGACACACACACACACACCCATCATTTGACACACCAAAGTTCTAATAGGCCCATATCGGTTACGCACACAAACACCTCTTTTTCACGACAACACTGCTAGTCAAAAACATGCCATTAACACAGATACAGGATATCAATCAACTGGAGCAATATCAATAATGTTAAAGTGCCTTTTCTGCTAGTTATTATGAATGTCATTTTAAAGTATGCCACTCAGCTCATAGCATTGCCAATTCCTGGCTACATACATAGCCTACTACAAACATGGTATTGACTATTACACACATTCTGCAAGGTGGCAGCAATAACCAAAAACGAATAATACTACATGTCAGTCTTACCTATTTAAAGACTCCAAATGTTGACTTCCGTTCTGGTGTGATGTCGATAAATCGCTTCATCAGTGGCTGAATGTCCATCCGATCAAGAATGTCACTGTGGACGTGCAGTAAAGTCAGGTGTGTGAGTCGTCTCTGGGTCATATTGTTCCGTAGCCACGTTTTGAGGTGGTAAAGGGTGGAGAATGACCACTCAGAGGAAGCGGCAGAGACAGGTAGACATAGGCAACGTTCAATAAACTTTTCCCCCTCTGTCAGTAGTTCCCTTGTTTGAGGATGAAGTGCTCTGACAAATCCAGCAACATCTTGAGCTGACTTGAGTGAGTCCTTTTGTCTTGGAGAGCTCACCCATCCATGTGAGCTGCATATGTAGACGAGATTTTTTCAATCTGATTGGGGAGCTGCGCAGCATTGATCTCATTCCACCCAGAGTAGGCTCCATTTGCGGCATTGATAAGAGTCTGCTCTCTAAGGGCAGCGACTTGCAGTCTTTCTTGGTCGAATCGGCGATCTAGTTCAGTTGTCACAAGAGCCAAGGCCTCATAGAACTCACGCCACCATTGCTACTCTCCTACATCAGTCACGATGGCCTCGGCCTTCTCTGTATCCCTTAGACGGGCAAGGGTGGTTCTGCTGGTTCGTGGAGGAAGGGGCATTTGAACATTGTTTTTTCCTGCACAAGCCTCCACTTTGGCAGTCATCTCCTGAACAACTCCATCTTCTCGCAGTGCATGCATGCGCTATCGTAGCGCAGTCACACACTCCAGTGCGCCCTTCGCACTTGCCTTCTCACTTTGGAGAGTTCTGGCTACGGTCTCGCATGGTCCAAAAAGAGCCTCACAGCTCAAAAGGCCAAAGTATGTTCTTGCTTTTGCAGCTTGTTTGTATTGACCAGATATTTTCGCCCGAATATCTCCCCTTACTGTCTTGTCTTGCTCTAGCACCTTCAGTGTCTCCAAAAGGGCTGTATATAAGGAGCAAAACCGTGAAATAGCCCTTGTGCGCACAACCCATCGAATCGGGCCTAACGACAGCAAGTTGTAGACCACCTCATCACTACCAAATATAGACTGGAACAGCGTCTTATGCTTTGAGGACTCCCCTATCACCACTGAGACATTCCATACAAAGTTTGGTTACTGCAGTGCACATGGAGTGCATTTGGACACTGCTCTTACACTTTTGCTTGCACGCCTGAGATGCGGCCTGACATATTAGCAGCACCATCGAAGCAAGATCCCTGTAGACGTTCCAGTGGCAAATACAAGCGCACAAAAACATCTTTAATGCAGGAAAAAAAAGTGTTTCTCCAGTTGAATCAGGCGCATTATAAAACCTGAGGAAAACATTCACTGCCTCGAGTTTTGAATCCACATATTGCAGACTACAGGAAAATTGCTCTGTTGTACTTATACATCGGTGGTCGCATCTGCAGTTAACCCATAGAAATAATGCTCTCTCGCTATGGACACGATTTCTCTTTGAAGAGCATGGGCAAATATTTCCAGTATTTCATTTTGAATTGTGTCTGACATCCAGTTGTCTCTTCGCTGTAGCCACTCGCGGGATTTAAGCAAATCATGTGTCCTCTCCATCATTAGTTTCCAAAGCACTCCATCTCGATTAGTATGGCCTCTTAACGGAAGCCCTTAACTGCAGAGGAGTCTTATTGATCTAAATATCAGTTCTAAGACAGTTCTGGCAGTTTGTTGCTCTTTCTCAACACTGTCCGTCAGTAGAGCATTAACTGGAGTGTTGTTGAGCGAAGCAAGCATCCTCACTGATTCTGTATGTATGTCTGACATCTCGTACTGGCTAAACTTTGTGGTTGCTTTACGCCAGTTACAAAAGCCTCCTACTGTGAATGAACTTGTCTTTCTGTCGTGATGTCTTAATCCCTTCTCTACAGCTTTGCAGCAGGTAAAGCAAAGAACGGTGTCTCTCTCCGTGACATATTGCAACCATTTCCACCTGTTAAACCGGCTTTTTTTAAATGACCGCTCTAAGGTCTCTGTTCCAAATCTCCTCCCAGGAAAACGCATGTCTGGTCGACAAGGCTCGTCAGATCCTCTCACACTCGCGTTAGCTGGGCGGCCTGGCCTGGAACATGTAGCTGCTGAGCCTGCTGAGTCCTGCCAGTCTGTGTTTGCTAACGTTAGCTCTTGGGTGTTAGCAGCCGCTGACCCGCTAGCTACACTGTCCGCACTGCTAATATCCTCCTGGTGATCGTCAGTGGGGACAGTAGAAGTAGGCCTAGGTGCTGCATCTTCTAACGCGGTCGTCCTTGCTGTTTTCGCATTTTTAGAATTGAAAAAGTCTAAGATTCGTTTTTGCGCCATGTTGTTAAGTTACCTCGTCCGACGGCCGTTTGCCAATCAATGCGTCGTGACTGAGCAGCTGTATCAACATCAAAGTGACACCGCCGTGAACCCGCAGGTCTGTGATCACTAAAAACTAATGTAACCGGTTATTTTCTCGCCCGGTGCGGGATTCGATACGGGGTGTACTGCACCACAAGGCGACATCACTAACCGCTCGGCTAAAGGGTCAGACCCCTTAGCTAGGGGCTAACGTGTGTTATTAGTGGTTTACAGTCGTCACCCTCTCCCGGAAGCGCGCCCTCGCGCTTTGTTATTCCCGCGCTTCGAAGAGACTTCTGAGGATCCGCACACTTCCGGATCCCACCGCTGCCACCGCTGCCACCAATGTAACCGGTTATTTTCTTGCCCGGTGCGGGATTCGATACGGGTGTCCTGCACCACAAGGCGACATCACTAACCGCTCGGCTAAAGGGTCAGTCCCGTTAGCTAGGGACTAACGTGTTTTATTAGTAGTTTACACTAACAAACACATTTTGATTTTTAACATGTTTTCTTCCCCAAAGCAAAATTATTTATTATATCTTTCCAATATATATAATTGAAAAAAAATGGCAGGGACCAGTAGATGTGCTCCTCCTGCCTGCAGCGCCTTCCCCCAGCAGCTAGGGGGTGCTGCAGCACCCTCAGCACCCCCCTTCCCGCGCCCCTGCCCAGGGGTCTCCTGAAACAGCAGACAGGTACCGGGAGGCCAGAAGGGCTGCCGCCTCGGCGGTCGCGAAAGCAAAAACTCGGGTGTGGGAGGAGTTCGGCGAGGCTATGTAGGAGGACTTTCAGTTGGCCTCAAGGAAGTTCTGGTAAACCATCCGGCGACTCAGGAAGGGGAAGCGGGGCTTGTCTCAGGCTGTGTCCAGCCGGGGAGGGGAACTGTTGACCCATACTGGGGATGTTGTCGAGCAGTGGAAAGAACACTTTGAGGAGCTCCTGAACCCCACTAACACGTCTTCAGTGGAGGAGGTAGAGTCTGAAGACTCAGGGGAAGCCCCACCCATATCCCTGGCAGAGGTCTCTGAGGTAGTTAAAATGTTCCTCGGTGGCAAGGCGCCGGGTGTGGACGAGATTCGCCCTGAGATGCTGAAGGCTCTGGATATTGTTGGGCTGTCTTGTTTGACACGCCTCTTCAGTGTCGCGTGGAGGTCGGGGACAGTACCTGTGGAGGGGCAGACTGGGGTGGTGGTTCCCATATTCAAAAAGGGGGACCGGAGGGTGCGCTCCAATTATCAGGGCATCACATTGCTCAGCCTCCCAGGGAAAGTCTAGGGTGCTCGAAAGGAGGCTCCGACTGATTGTCGAACCTCAGATCCAGGAGGAACAATGCGGATTCCGTCCTGGCGGTGGAACAACGGACCGACTCTTTACCCTTGCGTTAGTGCTGAGGGGGGCATGGGAGTTTGACCAGCCAGTCTACATGTGTTTTGTGGACTTAGAGAAGGCTTACGATCATGTACTCCGGGGCACGAGGTAACACGGGCACGGGGATTCGAACCGGCGATCCCCGTGTTGGTAGGCATAGACCGCCACGCTACCCTGACGCCAAAACATTAGTTTCTTAATTTTCTTTCCCCATGTCCGCATGCAGGTCGGCGCATTTATTTGTGTTTTATGACAGACTTATTCTGGGCCAGATCCAAAAATCTTTCATGCTCAGCATTTTCTCAAGGTATACTCAAGACATATGGAGGTGAACGACAGTTAAACCTAACAGACAGTTTGGTTTAACTGTGTTTCTGTTTAGTTGGGATTCGAATATTTAACCTGTGGTGAAAATGTGATTATCACAGCACACAATACATATTTAAGTAGACGGGTGTTTCAGTCTTATCAACAAAATTAGGTGATGAACGTGTTTAGGAGTGTATCACTAATCCTTTTCTGAAACGCCTCTCTACTTAAATGTGCATTGTGCGCTGTGATAATCCCATTTTCACCGCAGGTTGTATCACTAATCCCTCTCTGAAAAATGCAATGGCCGCGGTGAGGATGACACAGATGATTAGATTAAGCAAAAATGTTGTGAAACAGTGACCCCGTGAGTCCGTGACTATGCCAGAGACAAACACGCCTCGTTGCTCAAGAATGCATTAACCGGGGTGAGTAAACTTGGATGTGGACCAGACATGTTGATCTTTATTGATTGTGACGTAGCGGCTGCATGTTGCTCAGAGAAAAGCCGCCTCATGCTGGCCAGGGCCATGTGTCACTGCCACCGCTGTCTGGCCTTGTGGTTTCAGGAGAGAGCTTGTCCAGACCAAGTAAATCAAAGGCCTATGTAAGTGTCAGCAAACATATTGATTATCATTTCACAAGGTGTTTATCAAAAGGAAATCAAAGGCGAATGGCAGCTGACAAAACAGCTAGGCTGTATCTTAGACATGGTGCATTAAGGTTTACATTTGCACTTACTCATGTACAGGGTATTCTGATGTATTTACTCCATGTACTCCACAACTGAATTCCAGTCTTTTTCTTTTTTTTTAATTCCAGTCTTATAAGAATATATACAGCATCCACAAAATCACAGTTTTCATGTTAACATAGTAATGTAAATGATTCCAGTGTGTGTTTTCCTCATGAAGATATTGCACCTTGTTGGTAGGGAGCTTACACATCTTTGTACTGTTTGGTACTAGTACATACACCAAGACACATGCAAACAATATGACCCCTTAACAACACAGCTATGGTGTCAGGCATGTACACAGTCTTTGTTCACGTGACATTATTATTATTTTATTGGTGCATGCATTGTGTTGTGAAACTGTGATGAAAATGCTGATCCCTCAGAACTCTGAAATGGCTTATTATGGTGGCCAAAGTACAAGAATCAGTCTCAGCAAAGGCGGCCCATGTCCATCGGGGGAGAGAGCTGCGTCAACCAATGCGGTGTGTGTTCCTTATCTTAGCAGAGATAATATAAAGGCTGGAAAAAGGAATACCGGCTGTTTGCTACAAAGAGCCCTCAAGATGAGGAAGCATTCAACCAGCCTTCGAGTGAGATTACCTGTTCTTGTGGTTGTTGCAGAGGTGATCATACTAGCCCTCTATGTTGCTTTTGTCACCTATGATGACCATTCAGATGCAAAACTGCAGACCAATGAGACCAACCCCATGGACAATTCAATGTACAGAGACTACCCTTTTTTTACGGATATCCAGGTTATGATATTTCTTGGCTTTGGGTGTCTTCTGGCTTTCTTTCGACTCTATGGCTTCGGAGGGATGGTCTTCAACTTCCTCACAGCTACATTTGCTATCCAGTGGGCCATTTTAGTGCAAGGGTACTTCCAGTTCAGTCACGATGGTAAAATCCACCTTGGGGTGGTTAATCTCATAAATGCAGAGTTTGCCTGTGCTGTGGTTTTGATCTCTTTTGGGGCCGTGCTGGGGAAGACCAGCCCAGTCCAGCTGCTCGTGATGGCTGTACTCGAGGTGCCAGTCTTTGCAGTCACAGAATGGGCCGTGTTGAAGTACCTAAAGATCAACGATGCGGGGGGCTCCATTCTGATCCACCTGTTTGCATGCTACTTTGGCTTGGGTGTCACATTTGTGCTGTACAGGCCTCATCTGAATGAGGGCCATGCAAAGGAGAACACCAGCTACCAGTCAGACATCTTGGCCATGATGGGCACCTTGTTCCTGTGGGTTTTTTGGCCCTCCTTCAACTCAGCGTTGACCCTGAAGGGAGATGATCAGCACAGAGCCATATTGCACACCTTCATCGGCCTCAGCGCCTCCACGCTCACAGCCTTTGCTCTCTCTGCAATGCTCAACAAAAATGGTAAGCTCACCATGGCTGACGTTCAGAATGTGACCCTGGCCGGAGGAGTGACGGTGGGGGCATCTGTAGACATGATGATATCACCTGCAGCAGCATATGCACTGGGTATGATGGGCTGCTCTGCTTGTATGCTGGGCTATAAATACCTGAGCCCCTTCCTGGCTCACCGCTTAAAGATTCAGGATCAGTGTGGAATACACAACTTACATGGCCTGACAGGACTTATATCATGTACTGCTGGGATTGTTGCCATACTGACAGCCACGGAGGAGGTTTATGGCCCTAGTATGTATGAGATCTTTACCCACAGAGCACCAATGATGGGAGACCCTAAGCTACTGGAGCTCCAAAAACTGGTCCCTGGTTTACGTGCAGGGTTGGGAAGGACTGCCCGGGAGCAGGCTCTCTACCAGGTAGCCGCTGTATTCTCTACCATAACAGTGTCGACACTGGGGGGTGTCTTTACAGGCTTTGTGTTAAAGCTACCATATCTTGCATCACCATCGGATGAGCTTTGTTTTGACGATGAGCTGTTTTTCAATGTTCCCCATGACTACGATTCACCGATTAAAGTCCATAATACACTTCTAACAGAAAGCTCAGCTGCTTGATATGCTACAATAACTGCCTATTCAGTCAATTGTCATTGGCACAAAGTAAAACGTAAATATCTCCTTCTTTATGGATAAAGAATTGACCACCAGTTTGAAAATGAGTTATCTAATCAAGATCAAATCAGGATATTTTGTAATGTATTTATTATCACAGGGAATGAATTGATACCATAATAAAAGTTCCTTTTCCCACCTAGGAAATGTTGCATTATGTCTGTTGTGGGGTCTTTTTGTGAGTATCTCATCAAATTAAATAAATAATATGCATATTTACTTTGTGATTAATAAAATGTGAATTGACTTGACCTGGCTGAACTTGATGGCAATGACTATCACATGTGGAAAAGTTATGTTTCCTTATCTTTGATGGGAGCACCGGCAGATAGCTAGCACAATTGCCGTTACTGTACTTGCAAGTTTATTTCATCGTGTATTACTGTTTTCTATGTCCACAGCTTCTATTGTGAAATAAATACTATTTTTTAAGATGTCAGCACCAGAATTGCTGAAGAGATTATATCTGAGCTCACACTGGTAACAATGTCTAATGGCTTTGCTTATAAAAAAAGTTCATAATTTGGCCAGTTTTAAATGGCACTGGTAAACCACCGAATTAGGGCAGAGTTAAGGTTCAAGTTTCACTTTATTGTCATATATATACTTAAAAAATACTATGTACCTTCAAATGCAATGAAATGCATATGCACTGTCTCTCTCAGCCCTTAAAACTACATATAAGTAAATAAGAAATCAGAAATCCCACAAAATAATAAATCACAAAGTTATGTAAGGTGCCTACTGTTAATTATATGGACCGCCTGGAGGTAAAAACTGTCTTTGAGGCGGCTGGTCTGAGCTCTGATGCTGTGTAAGTGTTGACCTAAGGGAAGGAGTCAGAACAGACCATGTGCTGGGTGGATGCTGTCAGACTCAGAATCATCTTTATTGGCCAAGTATGCTTACACATACAAGTAATTTGACTCCGGTTTAGTGGATCTCATAATAATCTCTCTCTCTCTCTCTCTCTCTCTCTCTCTCTCTCTCTCTCTCTCTCTCTCTCTCTCTCTCTATAACCTCTCTCTGTAACCTGCTAACATTTATTTCAGCATCTCTGATATATTCTCTGCACCATTGCACTTTATCACCTTTTATTTCGCCTGTATATAGTCAGTCCTTGTGTATCTGAAGATTGTTGTGTTGTAGTGTTGTTATTCTATGTTAAGTACACTGAGAGAGCCATGAAACAGGAGTCAAATTCCATGTAGTGGAAACCTACATGGCCAATAAACATGATTCTGATTCTGGTAATATATAATATAATATAATAATAGTTATTAATTAATATTAATTGATATACTTAATTGATATTAATATAATACAATTATATTATACAATTATATGGTGTCCTCCATGGTACTTAGGGCCTTCCTTCTACAACAGGTGGTGTACATATCCTGAACCTGTGGCAGTGTTGTTCCTATGATTTTTGAAGCCGATTTTACCATCCTTCTCAGTTGTTTGTGGTCCTGTTCAGTCAGGTTGCCAAACCACACCAGTATGCTTCCAGTGAGGAGGCTGTCTATTGTAGTCTGATAGAAGTTGACCAGGGTTTTTGATAGACATTCTGAAAAAGACATCTCAGACAGTAATCTCTGTTGTGCCTTCATAATGACACAACGGGTTGGCGATCAGGAGAGGGAGTCTGAGATCTGAATGCCCAAATATCTGAAATTCTTCACAGTTGCAACAGGGACACCGTTGATGTAAACTGGTGTCTGAACCTTTTGGACTTTCTAAAATCAACAATTAACTCCTTTGTTTTTTCAAACACTCAGACCATATGGATAGGTCCCTCACCTCCTTCCTATGGGCATCTGCGAATATCACTGTTATGATATTTGACAACATAGTCATGTGTGAACAGACTAGAATACTGTAGACTGTAGAGCACAGGAACATTGTATGCTCTTTACTGCAGGTTGAGCAATTCTATTAAATGCCCACTAGGTGACAGTAAATGGGCGTTTTGCAGACGTCACCAAGTTTGACACGCGCTGACTGTGTTCTCGCGTGAACAAAGCGCCATTTCATGGCTAAACGAGGTTTCCTGGAACGGAGCTCGCACGACCTACTTGCTAGCGGAACAGAGGAGGTTTGCAAGTCGTCAAACCAAACTAGCAGCTCGTCGGTCAAGAACGAAGCGGAGGGAAGAGGTGCTTCGGAAACATCATTTCCAAAATATCTAACTTGACACATTCATCATTTCCAAAAGGTACCTAATTTAACTCATTTGTGAACGGGAAAAACGATGCAAACTAACGTTAGCATCAGGCGGTGAGCTGCTAGCGCTAGCGTGCCTCGGCTAATTAGCGTTATAGCTATTGCTAGCAGCCATTAAACGAGCTCCTTTTAACTCAGAGTTTGGATTTATTTGTGTCTGGCGATCCTGCTCGGTTTTATAACGTCAACGCAGTTGGTTAAGTTCTCTAAAGTGTTTGTGACAAGCGTTAGTGTGCGTGCAGTCGACGGTGATGTGAAATGAATCCCTCGATACCTTAGCTAACGCTAGCTTACTGCTCATTTAATAATATTAAATGCTGGAGGCGGACTCAACACTCGCTCCTTCAGACTATGCTGCTATCAGGCTATCTATCGGTTGACCTCTGCAATGCTCTTTCTGCGTCCACCTTAAAAGTACATTTAACCCGTACTTACAAACCAAGACTAAAAACCTATCCTCACGGCTTACCCCGACTTGCCCTGTTTACCAGTCTTGCCGCCATTGTCTGAATATATTTTACTATCATAGTTAATGTCGTGATGTCTTGTTATTGTTTTGTGTGGTTTGTCGTGTTTTCGATTTGGGATTTTGTTATAAAAATATATATATTCTTTGTTCAATATAGTCAGACAGTTCTGTGAAATGCACTTATAAATAAACTTGACGTCTGCGAATGTTTGCAGTGGAACAGCGCTAAGTTATTGGAGTGAAAGTCAAGCCAAGGCTGAGAACAAACATGACAGGAGCACAGCTTCCTTAGCCAACCGTCATACTGTAGCTGATCTTGTTTTGAACTTCCTTTTCAAAGGATCATGGCTGACGACTTTGATATCGAGGCTATGCTGGAGGCCCCATACAGAAAGGTGAGTTGCAGACTAAATCGATGAATCCGGTTTCACTGTTACCTCTTAAACTTGCGAACTTTGTATTTGCTCTTATTTTATTACGGATAATATTTAAATACTGTGTGGTATAGTCTTTCGAACAAAATACAGAATTATGAATAAATCCCAATCTATCTCTTTTTATAGACTTGCCTAATGATATCTCACCTCTACTTCCATGAATTCATCTTTGATTCCACTGTGAACTGTGAAAAAATAAGGTAGTTATTGTGCAATGTACTGATGTACTGTGGTTCCCATAGGACTAAAAAGAGGCTCAACTTAGAACATTCGATACCCTGTTCGGTTGCAACAAGGTGAATGCCAATGGTTTATAAGCGCATTTTACCTGTCCTGCAAAGGAGGCAGTATTCAGATTTACAATCTGTATCGTTTCATCATTCATAAATGGAATGCCTTTCAAAATCAGAATCTGCATCTATTTAGAAATGTGATATGCTCTAGACGATCTGTCTCCCAAATGCGCATCGTTTAATGCAATTTCCCCTCTCTCTCTCTCTCTTAGTTTGGAAGTTGTGTACTCACACATGCAGAAATTTAGGCATAGTTATTGTTGTTTCATCCTGCAGGCATGAAAGTCCTAGGAAGTAAAATTCCACTTAAACTGAAATATGAATACTGCCTCTTTGCCATAGTCCTCTTTCATTTCTGTCAGATTGTGAATCAGCATCTTGACTTTGCATGCTACATGACAGATGATATATTACTAGGCTGACAGTAAGATATAAGTTCACATAAGGCATTTAGCTGACAGCTAACCAAATTGATAAGGCTATTCAGCTTCAATTTATCATTAGATCAATAACTTTTCGACATCAAGTTATCTCTTTTGTATCAAGAGCCTAAAAGGATAACGTCAGTTCACTTAACAAGCAAAAGATATAATTAGTCAACATGTGGCTGAAATAGTGGATTTCTATCTTTCCAATATTTTTTTTTTTTTGGCGTCGATATTACTAAGCAGTGTAAATCCCTGTTTGCTTCAGGGCGAGATGTGTGACAGAGGTGGCATCGAGCTCTTACAGTCCAAGAACGAAAATGGGTGAAGATCACAGGACTGACACCAACCACACAGGATCTCTTTTAGTTGCTGTGGGCCATGCATGGCCTCATGAGGCTTAGGCACAGATAGTGGCATTGGTACGACTTAATGGATGGAGAGGAGTGGTGCTGGCAAAGTTGTTGTCAAAACCTACTGAATTGTGCTTAAATGTTGGATACTTTCCCGTAAATCTTACTATATGGATGCATTGAGCACAGAACAATCTAGTTTACCTTCTGGGGTGGGAATCTATTGGGTTTGTGCCACTTTTGTGGCACTATCTCCTCACATGACAGTATGAAGTTGCAAGTAGTATTAATGTATTCTGCATTTTTCATTTTCTCTTGTCCCACCCCATTCCCTTTACCATGACGACTTGAAATGTTTCATCTACGTCCTCATGATGTTCTTCTATCAACCTTGCTTAGGATGAGATCAAGTCCCCTCATGCAAATGGACACGAGCACAGCAAAAAGTAAGATTGGAATTTCTGATATACCTGCCTTGAAATAATGAAGCACATGTGGTCTTTTTTTTTTTAATGCTTTGTTTAATGTCTACAGTAGTGTCATGATTTGTTCCAGGAAAAAGAGGAGTCGGAGTCGGAGCCCAGGCTCTACCAAAAAAAGAAGCAGAAGCCGGGACCGGAAGAAGACCAAAAGAAGAAGCAAGAGCCGTGAGAGAAAAAAAAGCCGCAGCAAAGAACGTCGTCACAGTCGCTCCCGTAGCAAGGAACGTCCTGGGCGGTACAAAGCACGCAAGAGTCCCTTGTATGTGATCACTTAAAAATAATGGCATATCATAAGAGGGTTTAAATCAATTACTGTTTTTATTTATTAAGGAATGTAATGTTGACACATTGTGGTTGTTGATTTTCTACTCCCTAACTTGCTTGGCCAGTGCTAATTATACTCATCAAATATTTAACATTAATACTCATCAAACATTTAACATTTATGGGGTGGAGGTAGAGCGGTTCATCTGGTAATTGGAAGGTTCCTGGTTTGATCCCCGGCTCCTCCAGAGAGCACGTTGAAGTGTCCTTGAGCAAGACACTGAACCCCTAACTGCTCTTGATGAGCAGGTTGGCGCCTTGCATGGCAGCCTCTGCCATCAGCGTATGAATGGGTGAATGTGAGGCATAAACTGTTAAGTGCTTTTGAGTGTTCAGTAAACTAGAAAAGCGCCATATAAATGCAGTCCGTTTAGTCTTGAGATAGGTTCTCCATTGTTTTCTAGCATGAAGGACAAAGATTTCATAATTTGGGATATCTTTTTATGCATGCTCAATAATCCAGGTAAGGAAATCGAAGAAAGTTAAATCAGTTCATCTGGACTCTGAGAGAAATTGATTTATTGAGAGAAATGTTTCATCAATCACAGCGTTGGTGCCATCGTTATCATCCGGGTCCCCAGGAATCCCCATATCTCAGGATTAAATGAATACATGCCCATTGCCCGAACATCTGTGGTCATGAAATCCTTCAAGAGACTCGTGTTGGCCCACCTGAAGGAAATCACAGGACCCCTGCTTGACCACCCCCCTACAGTTTGCTTACCGAGCAAACGGGTCAAGGGAGGATGTATTTAACATGGAATTGCACTCCCTCTTCCAACACCTCGATTCCCCAGGGACATAGGCAAGGGCCCTGTTTGTGGACTTCAGCTCCCAGATATCCTCCACTAAGAGTACATCTGTCGCCATCACCAGGTCCATTTCCGGTGTGGGAAGATGGTGGTGTGAACTTACGTTTGCGGCAGCCTCACCCAGTGCTGTCCATCCAAGTGTCTTTGTGTACTTCTGGGTTTGTGTCCTCATTTGATGGCTGGGGGAGCCGGTGCTGTATCGGCTGGGAGAGCTTGGTCTGCTGCGTCCTGTGGGTCCAGGGACTGCGGCCCTGTCCGGGGGAGCACTGAGGGCGGTCTGGTGGAGGTGGGGCAGGCTGGACTGGCCCGTGCAGACCGGCAGTTCCCGTGGCGGTCTGACAGCAGCCTCGCCTAACGTTGACTGGTGTTTTTGGTGTCGTCGTGTGGAGTGCAGGGAGGTGTTTCAAGGGTGTCTGGCAGGGGGAGCCTGGTCTGAGCGGACTCCGCGAAGAATGTCCGCAGTCATTTGGGCTTCCATAGTCGAGCGCACTTCCGCGATGGCGGCAAATCCAAAATGCAGATCAGTGTGACATTTATTGGAGGTCGATGTGAAAAATACATGCCGAGCAGTCTTTTGTGTGACACTGGTGCGCGGCGCGGACTCATCGCGGTCGTAAAATCTGAGCTTTGCGCGCACAGGGCTTGCGGAGGTCCGCTTTTAGTCCGGCGGAGTCCGCTCCGCGAACGTTCCGCCCGAATATGTTTGGGCCTTGAGGGCGGTCTGACAGGTCGCGGAAGCGGGGCAGGCTAAACTAACTGTTAGCCCATGCACACCAGCAGTTTTGACAGTCAACCCGCGTTTGTTCTCTTGGAAAGTGATTGTTTTTTTGTAGTTTTATATATGTTCTTGTAATTTTTGCATATGTGCTTTTGTCTTTGTGTTGTAATGCTGTGGGCTGGGGGAAATGATATTTCATGAAATGACATGACAATTAAAAAATCGAATTATTGCGGACTTTTAAAATGCATGTAAACATGTTAGCTCGACTGAAATCGAAGTTGTAATAGCCGGACTAACACACCCAGATAATGCGATTGGAAGTCGATTTACTTCTGCATGTATACACCTTAGTCGGACTGGAGCTGGTCGAGGCGATCTGCGCACGTGCTAACTTTTCGCGCGCCAAGTCTGGCCCGGAAGTCGAACAGCGTAAACGGAAGAAGAGGAAGCCAGTAACTGCAAACATGGCGAAAACACCGAGAGCTCATTTTTGGACGGATGAAGAGACGGAGTATATGCTTACTCAGTTGAGAGAGCTGAACTTTTTAAAATACATGGACAGGAGGAAGACAAGAAATGGCGACTTAATCAAAAAAAGTAGCCGAGCAGATGGTCGGGGCAGGGTTTAAAAGGACGCCGGCGCAGATCCGCGTTCAGTGGAAGCACCTTAAGTCGTGGATAGTAGAAAGGGCACACAATAGAAAAGACGTGCGGTGGCGTTGTTGCTGTAGACCAAGAGCATACGACGATGACGTCTGCCTTTGGATAACACCATAACCAGGAGGGATAAGGTGCTTTTCATCTACGCAAAAAGTAGAGCGTGCAACACGTACATCTTTGTGCCAGTTTAGCTCTGGGTCGCTAACTTCTTCGTCTTCAGAGGGGTTGCTAACTTCCTAGTTCACTACGACGATTGTGTGTGGCGTAATAGGTCAACCGGTAATGGCCCAATACAAACAAGCTGAAAGAGTGCATATCGCCACCTATCGTATCGGAGCCCACATGACTTCCTTAGTAAATCGATTTCCTTCCCGCGCATGTATACTGGGACCAAAGTCAGTAGTCGGACTAATGAACTAATCGAGCTATAACCATAGCTCGACTAAACTGTGCATGTAAACGTACTGGTTCCTGATCCCTGATCTTACAATCCTCTGAACAGTACACATTGCCATTGAAACTCTAGTTAATGCTCATGGCAATTTGCATATGAAACCAATCGTTTTTTGTCATTAAGCCACTGTATTGTTTATAAGGGTGGGGATACCTGCAGTCAGTTGAGACTGAAGAGGTCATTTAGATGAGTGACTACGTTTATATGATGTTAGAAAAAGTTGATTTATTGCATTAGTCCGACTAAAACTGGACTTTTAGAATACATGTAAATGTGTTAGCCCTATTGAAATCGTACTAAATGGAATTTATCAAAGTTGGACTAACACACCTGGATAATGCGGATCGATTTACTCTGGCATGTATACGCTTCAATCGTCCCCGAACTGACCTAGGAGTTCTGTGCATGATCCATAGTTCCTACGGCGGTCTTTCACCTGGAAGTTGAACGGCGTAGTATCAACATGGCGAGTGCTAGAGCGAGAACCACGCATTTCTGGACAGACCAGGAGACATACTTTGTTGTGTCAGCTGAAGGAGTTGCATATCTTAAAGTACATGGATGGAAGGAGAACACGGAATGACGAACTATTTAAGACAGTGGCGGAACAGTTGGACAAAGCGGGATTTAAAAGAACCCCCAAGCAAATCTTCTTGCTAACTTGTTTGTCGCTTGTTTGGTATGTGACGCAATAGGTCAACCGGAAGAAGGTCCAATGGCAACCAGCTGAAAGGGGGCATATCACCACCTACTGTACCGGGGTCGGACATACTTCCGTCAAAAAAACAATTCTCCCCTGGTTCTTGTATACTGGAACGATGACAGTAGTCCAGTTACATGGCCTAATCGAGCTATAACCATACCTCGACTTAACTGTGCATGTAAACACACTGAGTGATGAACCGTTTCTCTCTCAATAAGCGTTGTCCAGATCAACTGATTCAACTTTCTGTGATTAAGATGTCGTTTTGCAGTTACTGAAGGTCGAGTATGGAACACCTATTTAATGCTGAGAATTTCACTTTGTTGGAATCGGTTGTTTTTGTATGCAAGTAGTTTAGATCTAGGCATTTAGCTGGCCACCTTATCTATAGTTATTAACAGTGAGTGAAAAGACCTTGATTTAGGAAATTGCACAATGACAATCTGACAGCAAAAAGGCTGTCGCTAAACACAGGTTGACTGTTGTAAGGATAGTAGCGTGAGAGGCCAGTATGGGACCCACCAAAGTTTTTTACCAAAATAACTAACTTGTACTTGTGTCAGGTTGAAATATTAAAACGATTGCTCTGCCAAAGAAGGTTGAATCAGTTCATCTGGATACAATGTTTATTGACATACGTTTCATCACTCATCTAAGTGACATCTTCAGTCTAAAGTGACTGCAGGTATCCCCACCCTTATAAACAATACAGTTGCATAACGACTGAAACCAACGACCAGTTTCATATGCAACTATGGGCGTGACCATTAACTACAGTTTCAATGGCCATGTGTACTACTCAGAGGATTTGGGAATGTTTGCAATCACAGCATTGTAAGATGGCGGCAGATGTACTCTTAGCCCCCCCCCCCCCCCCGGTTCAGGGATGGTCGTTCCCTCTTAACATAGATGGGCCCAGCGTTCCTCCCTCTTAGGATCGTCCTTGAAAGAGTGGCCACTGGCCTGTAGATGGGTGTAGACTGCAGAGTCCTGGTCTGACGCATTAGCTCTCCTGTGTTGTGCCATTCTCTTGTCCAGTGTCTTGTTTAGTTTCCCCGATGTATAAGTCATGGCAATCCTACTGGCACTGATTCAGCCTTATTTGATTTTCTTACCTGGATTATTGAGTATTCATAAAGACAATTGCTCTGTCATTTCAGCCGAAAACGTTCCAGAACCCACAGCCCTCACAAAAAAGAGAGGAGTCCTGTTAGGTGAGAAACGCAATTTACTGACACTACTTTTTGGGTCCAAACATGACCACAAACATAATCAGCTCTGCCTATCACTTCTGATATTGCCTGTCTCTTCTGTTATCTCTACAATTATTGAACATGCTGTGCTCTCATTTTAAGGCAACCAATTGACAACTTGACGCCAGAGGAGAGGGATGCTCGCACAGTTTTCTGCATGCAGCTCGCCGCAAGAATAAGAGCACGAGATCTTGAGGATTTTTTCTCAGCTGTGGGAAAAGTCAGTTGATTTTCAACATTATATCATAACCATGGCTTAATGTCTTATTTACTCAGGAATGATCATTTTATTGGCTAACTTTCTTTTTGTCTCTAGGTGAGAGATGTGAGAATGATCTCAGACAGAAATTCCAGGAGGTCAAAAGGGATTGCCTACATTGAATTTGTTGATGCTAGTTCTGTACCATTGGCCATTGGTTTAACTGGCCAGAGGCTCTTAGGAGTGCCCATCATTGTCCAGGCCTCTCAGGTGAGTGGCCATAATTTGCATCAAAATGTAAAGTGAAACTGGATTATTGTAATTTGTCGCTAGATTCATGTCACTCATCCAGGAATATACAGTGATAAAACAAAACCTTGATGAGATTGGTTTATCCTCTCAATTCCTAAATGGAGAAGTCACAGAGATACTTTTGATTTGTCTCGATGAATGCGCAATAATCCAATTGTAGAAATATCAGAAAATTGAATCAGTTCATCTGGACGCAAAGCTTAGGGGGAGAAACTTTTCATCACTCATCTAAGTGACTTCAACTGACTTCAGGTATCCCCAACCTTGTAAACAGCACAGTTGCATAATGATCAAAAACAACAATCGGTTTCATATGCAAATTGCCGTGAGCTTAACTAAAGTTGCAATGGCCATGTGTACTATTCAGAGGACTGGGGACTAGTTTTTTTTTTTTTTTTTCGGAACATATTATTTTTCAAACCCGTCCGTCCATCCATCCATTATCCAACCTGCTTATCCTTACTCAGGGTCGCAGGGATGCTGGAGCCTATCTCAGCAGTCATTAGCCAGATGAAAACAGAGATTTTATACTATGCCGTTCTCTAGCTTGCTACATGAAATGGCTGCTAAACTCTTAACCGATCATCTTACCAACAATAACGTGACTCTAAACAACCAATTAGACCACAAACATCTAAAATAACAGGAATGGGCTGCATTATACTTAATGGCATATAGGGGGTGCTAGAACGCTTAAACAGAAGGAACATGTTACATAACGTGTCAAGCGGGTGTGTCGGAAGAGTTGAGACGCATATTATTCGGCATTATCTGATCAGTCAACATTTTGCAATACACCTTTTGGGTTTTTTTTTTTAATGCTGAATAGTAAGTGAATTGCAAGGTAGTCCCAAAGGGCTTTACAATCAGTGCAATATACAATCTTCCCTATCCTTGGACCCCTTAGTCACTAACTAGTTGGTTGTAGATTGTCTGAAACTCCACCCTATTTCCTTCCCATTGTCAGAACTATATGTCGTAGCACTGAATGCGCTGTGGAACTTTGTAGATGTTATTCCATTTGGAGATGCATCTTTTCTTTAATTTCAGTTTTAGAGGGAAGTGTTGTATTGTCTTAAGAAAACTACTAAATATAAAAAAACAAGTATAGAGTTTTTTTGCTATTCAAATGTAAGAGTTTCTCAGAGTTAATTGTTTTTGTTCTTTTTGTGAGTGGGGGTGGGGGGTTTATTTATTGTGTGAAGCACTTTGTGTTACATTTGTTTATGAGAAGTGCTATACAAATAAAGTCTGATTGCCCCCCCCCCACTTTGATTAGAGAGGACACATAATTTACCCACTTAACATTATGTAAAGCAGATCATTCATAGTGGAAACCTCTTTTCAGCCAGTACTGTTGTGTATTTATAATTGCAGGCAGAGAAGAACAGGGCTGCAGCCGCTGCCAGTAGCCTACAAAAAGGCAGTGCCGGACCAATGCGTCTCTATGTTGGCTCACTGCACTTCAATATTACTGAGGACATGCTGCGTGGAATCTTTGAACCTTTTGGAAGGGTGAGTATCAGAAACCAAATGTGATGAGCAAACTGCAAATTTAACTTTTTAGAACTTTCATTACATTCAAATGCATTCATGATAAAATCCTCTGCACGGGGGTGTTTTGTTCCCAACAGATTGAGGGCATACAGCTCATGATGGACAGTGAAACTGGGCGATCCAAAGGATATGGCTTTATATCGGTAAATGTCACATGTTAAATGTGTACAGCTTAGCTACATCTGATGACAGTATTGCATTTCTGGCATAGAAAAGTCCCTTCTTGACAGAAACATCTTTTCCTTTTTTTTGAAGTTTGCAGATGCAGAGTGTGCCAAAAAGGCCTTGGAGCAACTGAATGGCTTTGAACTAGCTGGGCGGCCAATGAAAGTAGGACATGTTACAGAGCGCTCTGATGCATCCACGGCTAGTTCCTTCCTGGACAACGATGAGCTAGAAAGGACAGGCATTGACCTTGGCACTACAGGGCGTCTGCAACTCATGGCCAGACTAGCAGAAGGTTACATGCGTTATAACTTCTCACAATTTATGAAAAACAAATGTGCCTCCGTTTTTCTTTTCTTTTTTTTTTCAAAATATATGTTTATGTTCTGTTAGTTTCTGCAGTTCTGACTGTGTGAAGATCAATGTCAGTATCGGAAAATTTTGCAGTTGTGTCACATAGCCCGGAAGTGCCAGATTTTCAACATTTTATTTTTCCAATTCACTGATATTCTATTTTATATAATGACAACAGTGGTAAATCTGTTGCTTTTCTCTTAATACAGGCACTGGTCTGAAGATTCCTCCTGCTGCACAGCAGGCCTTACAAATGAGTGGAACCATCCCCTTTGGAAATATGCCAGCTACAACAGGTCTGCCTTTAGATGCTATACAACATCCGTTTGTGGTCCCTTACAGAGCTGGCTAGTATAGTCATATATATCCATCATGAGACTAGATGTTATGATCCCAGAAGGTTGAATCAGTTCATCTGGACACAGTGTTTATTGGGAGAAATATTTTATCACGCATCCAAATGACCACCTTAGTCTCAACTGACTGCAGGTATCCCCAGGTAAGAAAATCACAAAAAGTTGAATCAGTTCAACTGGACATGTTTATTGAATGAAATGTTTCATCACTCAGCTCTAAGCGACCTCTGAGAGTCACCATCTTACAATGTTGATTGCAACTATTCCCCAATCCCCCTTTGAATATTACACATTGCCATTGTAACTTTAGTTAATGGTCATGGCAATTTGCATACAAATGCAAACTGTGATGCAACTGTGGTGTTTATAAGGGTGGGCATACCTGCTATTAGTTGAGGCTGAGGTCACTTGAACCCTTTTTTACACCAAAATAGTATGTATAAGCGGGTTTCTTAAATGCAGGTAAACCCGCTAAAGATAGGCAATTGACTCCTTTCACAGTGCCAGCAGACCCAGGTCTGACTGCCAGCAGACGAGTTTGCCTTTCTTTTTTTTTCTCCTGTAGCGTCGTCTTTGACGTCATGACATTCGTGATATCACGAACGCGCCGGAAATCAGGGAAGCAAACAGTAGAAAGCAGCATGGAAGCCAGAGATGGTGGTTAATGTTACTTTTTTTATATCTTGTACTTTAGTCTCTCTTTCAAACCATACAAACTACGCAGACTGAACGATGTTCGGGCGCTGTTTGAACAAAGACGCAGTACCCACAAACAGGTTTTTCCTCAGTTGCCGGCGCGATTTTATGACACGCGGACAATGGCACTACGTCATTGAGCAAATTAGCGTGTCCACCCGGGTTTCGTGTTTACATCAATGCCGATCGGAGGTGGAGCCGATAAATACCCGTGACTACTGCAGAGTCATTTGACCTGGGAGTGAATGCAGATTGTACACATTTACAATGACCACCAAAGGCGGATGTTAGCGGGTGTTAGTGGGTTTTTTGGCCTGTGTGAAAGGGCTTTGGATGCGAGTGATGAAATGTTTCTCCCAATAAACGTGTGACGATGAACTAATTCAACCTTCCATGATTTTCTTACCTGGATTATTGAGTATGCATAAAGACATTGATTCTCTGTGCTCTTAAAGGCTGTGTTAAGAATAAAGCAGTACAATTTTATGAACTTACTGCTGTTTTAGTTGATTGAAATGAACAATTAATACCTGTACTTGCTCTATTGCTGTTAATATCACTTCTCAGAATCTTGATTGTAAATATCTTGACACCAATAGTCATCCCCAAAATATCATCACATTATCGAAATGAGATGGCGATATACGATTTTGTCACTATTGCCCAGCCCTACTCCCTTGGTTATCCTCAGCTCCACAGCCTTCATGTACGCCTAATAGACTTACATCATTATCAACAACCTTTTATTTTCTTTTTTCAAAGCTGTTCCGACTCCTGTGCAGAACCCAGCTGCAAACCTCCCATCTCAACCACTGGCCACACACTGCCTTCAGCTGTCCAACTTGTTCAACCCACAGTCGTAAGTTTCATTTTGGTAGTTTGAGACCTTTTTTTTTTTTAATTTGGCACCACTGCTTTAGATCTCCCCGTGTTCCATGAGACTGACAGTCTTTTTAGTTCCTGAAACAACTTGGCTTCTAGCATTACTCAACATCGCCTTTGTTTTCTAGGGAAAATGATCCCGGATGGGATAATGAGATCAAAGATGATGTGATTGAGGAATGCAACAAACACGGAGGAGTTGTTCACATTTATGTTGACAAGAACTCCACTCAGGTGCGTTGGGGTTTTACAAACTATTTGTTTTCTTTGGATATGGTTAGATCTTTCTGTAACAAGAAAGTTGGCTCATAAAGCAGACCAATATTACTCCCAAAATAATAAAAACATCCCAAAATAAATAAATTCCTCCATGTTAACTGTCTTTCCAAATACAGGGTAATGTGTATGTGAAATGTCCCTCAATACCAGCAGCGATGGCTACTGTAAATGCCCTTCATGGACGTTGGTTTGCAGGTATATACACAATTGTTAGCTAATGTCTAAATATTTCAAATACATGTATTTTTCAGTCTTAATAAAAACTAGTGGAAATTACTGGCATGCATACTGGCTGAACATAACTTAAATTAATGTCTTGTTTCTTCACTCCTAGGCAAAATGATCACAGCTGCCTACGTTCCTTTACCAACCTACCATAACCTTTTCCCTGACTCAGTAACAGCAAAGCAGCTATTAATGCCAACACGTCGATAGGTCAATACAACATTGTCTGACTGTATATACAGTACATTTTTCATAAACTGAAATGGACATGTTAACCATTGGTTGATTGTGAATTGTTTATAAACAAGAGAATGATGCAGCTCCTTGTTGAACCTAAACTTTCTTGGTAACAATCGACCACCAATTTGCAGACACTTAATTTCCATGTTTTTAAATGCAATTGTTAATGGCCGTTTCTTTAGCAGTCTAAATTTGTTTGTCCATTTTGTTTTAGATATATAAACACGATGGCATAGGTATAATCTGGACAAATAGGCATTCAAGTACCAAAAGCAGTTTTTTGTTAACTATGTAAAGAGTTAATACTTCTGTTTGCAAATAAAACTTGTATAATTAAGCCTTCTGTCCTCTTTTTAACGTTTGGGTTATCACTCTATGCATTTGTATTTACTCAGCCCTA
The DNA here is from genome assembly GCF_029633865.1 of Lampris incognitus. NCBI lineage: Eukaryota > Metazoa > Chordata > Actinopteri > Lampriformes > Lampridae > Lampris > Lampris incognitus. Next base: position 14,746,726 of record NC_079212.1, on the reverse strand, counting down.
TTTACTACACTTGGCCCTCTTACTTTGCAAGTTAATACTCAGCTGACAAGACCGACAAATACCTGATTGGTGTGTTTAACAAGCAACATAACATTAATGGAAGGAGGGGAGGTAGGAACGATAGCTCACATGTACAATGCAAAAATATTAGTTTAGGAAAAGCAAATATTGCCCACAAAAAAAGATCCACTTTATTTATTTTTTGTATTATTTTCCCTCCTTTTCCCCCCCAATTGTATCCGGCCAGTTACCTCACTCTTCCAAGCTGCCCCGGTCGCTGCTCCCCTCCCTCTGCCGAGCCGGGGAGGGCTACAGACTACCACATGCCTCCTCCGATACATGTGTAGTTGCTAGTCACTTCTTTTCACGACAGTGAGGAGTTTCGCCAGGGGAACGTGGCGTGTGGGAGGATCACGCTGTTCCCCCCAGTTTACCCTTCCCCCCCTCTCGAACAGGCACCCAACCGACCAGAGGAGGCGCTAGTGTGAGACTAGCTACTGCTGGCGCTAGACCAGGACACACCCGGCTTTCCACCCGCAGACATGGCTAATTGTGTTTGTAGGGACGTCCGACCAAGCCGGAAAAGCCACTTTATTTTGCCACTGTAGGTTACAATGACATTTGTTCTCTGCATTTAACCCATCCTATTGTGTAGGAACAGGGAGCAGCTGAAGCACCCAGGGACCAACTCCAGTTGCCTTGGTCAGGGGCACAGACGAGTTTTAACCCTATCATGTATGTCTAAAGACCAAAAGTCCGTTTGAATGTTGGTTCAAAAATTTCATCCCCAATTATCTTCTGCTCTGTGCTCAAGCCTTCAATATTTTAACGGTAATATTTTCATAAAACGGGTAGTTTTAATTAAAATGGGACTGCTATGCACCTAGGCCTCACAAACATTACTGGGATTTTCCTTGTAATCTGTCCAATATTAAACATCCCCCAATGCCTGGTTATTTTAATCGTTTTTTTCTTGGACTATGAGGTGCCCAAGGTGGAGAGATGCTTTGATTGTCCATGTTTATCCTGAATCAAGTCAGATCCAGAAGGAGCAGGTAGCAGCTGATGGTCTTCTCCTTTGACCAGATAAATGGATGTACTCTTTACTTTGTCCTGTTTAATGAACCCGTTATGGAAAAGGTAAGGCTACAGTGATGGTTGAGTAGGACTGCATCATAATCATTTGTAGTGGGTCGATTGCCTAACGAGAGGATGAAACCCAAAATGAAGCCAACTTGTAATAGATTGCCAAAAGGCCTTTAGAATTAAAATACAATGCCTTGCCTTCGTGGAAATAGATTGAATGCCATGAAATAAAAATGCGGACAAGAAATAGACTGGATTTGAACAGTTAAAGCACCTGGGGCCTCATGTATCAATCGTTACTATGGACAAATTTGTGCATACACACCCATGGAATTTTTTAGCCCTCTAGATGGTCTGACAGTCCGCAGCAAAGCCTGGTGGTTATTTGTAATTCCTTCCTCCTAACAGCTATTGTCTACCTCTTGCAACGAGCAATCACCCACGCTACCCCCCTCTTTCGCGAAGCGCTTCAGCATATCGGCTCCCTCACGCCTCTGGGCGCACCTGCTTCCGATGACCTCACGGTCTCACCATCCCACTTCTGACACCAATGTAGCGAATTCGGAGGGAAGTCCAGGAACCGCCACAGCCGGGACGCGAACCTGTGTCTCCCACTCCGCAAGCGACGTTAACCAGTCGACTAAAGGGTCCGACCCGTTAGTCAAGGGTCAACGCGTTTACTTATCCATGCACGTTACAGTATGTTTGTGCAAACCACTGACCTGTAATACGGGAGAAATTAGTTGTGAGAAACGTATACTGCTTTTCAGACGTTGCTCTCAATAGAATGACGAACCCTAGCTAGCGATGGCCGAGCAACAACCATTCACTCCAATGCTGCGTACGTTCCAAAGTCAGGGCCCCCTACTGGCTGGGAGGGACAGTGAATCAATATTAACCAACTTATTATTATTCTCCCATGAATGGAATTTAATAAGACACATACAAAATGTGACCACATATTGTTTGCGTCACACGCTCCCTGACAAAATAAAATGGCTCCCGACATTCAGAAAACCTTTGAAATGTCAGTTTGACACTCACTGAATCCATTACAGCAGGGGTTCTCAAACTTTTTCACACCAAGGACCACTTGATCATAATTTTTTTTCCGTGGACCACCTAACCAGCCGGCCAACACCCCACCCCCTCCCCCGCCCCAAAAAACCTTTTAAAACAGTCTATATTAGGCTTACAATAGCATATGTTTTATATTACAAATTATGTCTGCAGAATATTACAATACAAAATATATAATAAATAGGCTACTAGCAAAATTAGGCTAGGCTTCTACCATATACCTTGACCTTGATTTTTGTGAGATGTACGTATGTGTAATTACTGTTTCATATTAATTTTGTTCAGAGCTATTGCCTTTGGTTGTGATGTGATGAATAAAACATGGGAATTTATTTGAAATACCACTGTCAGGGTGAACTCAATGTGAATTCATCATTAAAAGAGTGAACTATTAATGTTAATTTAACAAAAATTCGTTTTAATAGGAATCAAATCTTTGTACTGGCTCTTGTGAAGCTATGAAATTACACATTTCAAATAAGCATAACAGCTATACAGGTAGCAGCAGTCAACAACTAATGGGAGGAATGCTGTTGCTTTTGCTGTTGCATCACTGACTCAATATCTGGCTCCACACTAGAGAGTTTCAGTCTCATACAGGGGGCTACATCGATCTTGTTCCTCTGCTTGGTTTTCAAACCAACCAGTGTGGAGAACCCAACTTCACAGTTGTAGGTGGTTGAAAACGGCATTAACACTTGCAAAGCAGACTCAGCCAGCTCAGGATGTTCAGGTTGGACGAGAACCCAGAAGTCTGTCAAGCATTTTTCTCTGAACGCCATTCTCAGTGTTCCATCTGATGCAACGTCCACAAGACTATCCGCCTTCCGTGCTGATAGTTTGGAACTGACGCGCTCAATGTGAGGTTGGTCTCCAAATGGATTTCTGATCCATTCAAGGTCCACATCCAATTCTGGGAAGTATCTTCCCAGTTGCGTGTGAATGCCTTGCAAATGTTCCTTGAAGGCTGCAAGCGTGTTGCTATCCAGAACCTCTTCAGCTTCGAGGACAAAATCGGCTAGAGTTGGGAAACAGTCAAACTCCTGGCGATCAAGACGCGCGCACCACAGATCCATTTTGATGCGAGTGGCTTTAACTTTGTCCTGCACTGTAAAAACCGTGACCGCTTTTCCTTGCAGTGCTAAATTCCGGTTATTAAGTGTGCTGAACACATCAGCAAGAAAGGCTAGTTTTGCGAGCCATTGAAAGTCATGCATTCTGCCATAAAGTTCATTAGTTTGATGCAAAAACAGCTTGACTTCATCGCGCAGTTCAAAGAGGCGGGTGAGAACTTTACCACGCGATAGCCAGCGAACTTCTGTGTGGAAAAGAAGTCTTGTGTGCTCACTCCCCATTTCTTCACACAGAACTTTAAAAAGACGTGAGTTCAGTGCCTTGCTTTCAATTAAGTTGACAATTTTTACGGCCTCGTCCAAAACCTGTTTAAGACAGGGTGGCTTTTTTTTTTTTACTGCCAACTGCTCTCTGTGGATACAGCAGTGCGTCGATGCGGCAGAGGGAGCGACAGCGCGGTCACGCGTCACCAGGCCCTTGCGTTTGGCTGTCATCGCCGTGGCACCGTCAGTGCACACGCCAGCACACCTCTTCCAATCAATGTTATTCTGCACAATGAAGTTATTTAGGGACTCAAATATCGCCTCTCCTGTGGTGTAGGTTGGTGGGGATTGACAGAAAAGAAAATCATCGTGAACAGCACCCGCATGTATGTACCGCACAAAGCAGAGGAGAATAGTCTCGTTACCGATGTCCGTGGACTCGTCCAGTTGGAGAGAGAAAGAAAGACTCTGACGCAGACGTGTCACCAGCTGATCTTGGACATTTGCAGCCATGGATGTTATTCGCCGCTTGACTGTATCATTGGACAGAGGTACTTTGTAAAGTTCCTCACTCGCTTTCTCCCCTAGCATTATGTTGGCCATAACCTTTGCAGCTGGCTTAACCAAGGTCTCGCCGATTGAGTGAGGTTTGCCAGCTTTCGCAATGAGTAGGGAGACCTTGTATGAGGCTTCGGTGGCTTTCGCGTTTTCCCCTGCGGCATAAAAAACTGTGTGGCTTCCTTTCTCGTGTGTCGCTCAAGCTCTTCACGTTTTCTCTCAAAACATTGCACAGGTTTCGAGGTGTATTCCTTGTGTTTTGACTCGAAGTGACGCTTGAGTTTGGCAGGTTTCATTGCTTCATTAGCTAATATGTCAGAGCACACAACACAATGAGGTTTTGGATCCTCAGCATCTCCAGTCCAGAAAAATCCAAATTGAATGTAATCGCTACTGTATTTACGTTTCACTTTTGCAGTGGCTTTTTCAGAGTGTTGTGCTAGCTAGCTCCTGCTGCAAACTGTTAGCACTATGGGACTCCATGCTAACACTGACGCGCTCAATGTGAGAAGGAAGTCTTCGCACCTTGTTGCTTACATTGTTCGTCATTCCTCCGGATTTTCTCTTCAGCCACCGATCCATGATGTTTGTATTTTGAACGGTTCACTTCACTCTTTGTTAGATTCTACTTAATTTTCACAATAGTCAGGAGGTCTTTGATATGAAAATCCTGTTATTGGAATGGAAGCTAACTAGGTAACCTAGGTAACACAGGCTAACTGAAGAGGCATGACTCAAAACGCAGGTTTGCATTAGACAAATTGAACAAAATTCTTAGGGTTATTTAGGCTACATTTTGATTCACTTTTAATTTAGAAAACATTTAGAAAACAGCTGTACTCGTAACTTTGCATTGGAACGCAGATGAAGGTGATTTGAGAAACACGATTTTTTTGCAATCCTCCCGCGGACCACTTGGGGGCGCTCGCCCGCGGATCACACTTTGAGTATCACTGCATTACAGTATGAAGAAGGTGTGGCTGTTTAAGTGTGTGAGCATCTTAATACACAAGGGTAGGGAAAGCATATTGCATCATGGTAGTGTATGGGGTAGTCTATGGAAGTGGCTGGTATGGTGCTGTTTGATAAGGTGCGTAGTGTGGCATGGGGACTGGCTGCATTCCCCAGACTGGTAAGGCTTGTACTCCATAGAGTCTGGCGGGATTGAATGAGTGTGCCTGGTAAGACGGCTGACCCAGAGACTCATATGTCAGTGTCTGGGGGGGGGGGTCTTCTGTCACACGTGGATCTCCTAACTGATTAATTCGGAGGAGTCACACGCCTGTCATTACTGTTATCTTCACATCCGACCTGTTCGTCTTCATGTTCTCCAGTATTATCAGGTTCCACAGGCACGGATTCATAGTTGGGTTGTCTCTCTGGTAGTTCTGGAGTGGTTGCTCTTTCAGCTGTAATGATTATACTAGGCACCGGTCTGGCCTCTCTTGCAGGTGCTGTAGGCCTTGACTGTCCAAATGGTCTTGGATCTGGGAAACTCACTTTGCTCATTTGGGGTTCACAGGTCGGTCTCACACTTGGTATTTGAGGCTCAGTCTGTGTCGGTGCTCTTAACCAGTATTGTACTCTGGGCACTTCATCGTCAGAGTCTGAGGACTCACTGCTTTGAGACAACTCAACCTGTCTGTGTTGTCTGCCTTGACCTTTGTCCTTTGTTTCTCTCCAGGTGGTGTCAGATTCTTTTGCTGTTGAGGTAAGTTCACAGTTAAGTCGTTTACAAGGTGCAGAAGGTTTCGGTGGAGAATACGGACTTTGTTACCACCTGTTTCTGGAGACACTTTGTAAATGGGACTGTCTTTAACTCATTCTGTGATGATATATACTGTCTGTTCCCAAAAGGACCTTAGCTTCCCCGGTCTACTGGCAGACGGGGTTGACGACCGAACATGAGATAGTTGGGTGAGAGAAGCCTGTTGCCTTGTGTTTAGTGCAGTTATATGCATGTATAACCTGAGGTAAGTGCTCCTTCCAGTAACTCTTCTCCTTCTCTTCCAGGGTTCTTAACATTTGGAGTAACATCCGGTTGAACCTTTCAGCCGGGTTTCTCTGTGGATGGTATGGGGTCATTCTGTAGCGACCCACTCAAGCCAGCTGTTGTAGAGTCTTGAACAAGGAATTCTCAAATTCACTGCCTTGGTCATGGTGCAATCTGGCAGGGTGCCCAAAACGAGGAACGAAATCGTTGAATATTCTTTCGGCAGCGGTTCGACCAGATTTATTTTTCATTGGGTACACTTGAGCAAATCTCGTGAAGTGGTCAATGATGACTAAAATATACTCATAACCACCCTTGCTGTGTTCCAAAAGCATGTAATCGATCGACACGAGTTCAAGTGGCGCACTGCTTGGGATACTTCCCATTGGCGCCCTGATGTGGGTCACTGGCTTTTTCTGTTTAATGCAAGAGCACTTTTGAGTGAAATAGGTCTCAATGTGTCGTTTCATGAAGGGCCAGTAGAAGCGATCGCATGTCAGGTTGGTTACTCTCTCCATGCCCACATGACCCATGTCATCATGGAGACACTTGAGCACAAGAGGCTGGTATTCCGCTGGCAGGACCAGTTGTCGTCGCTGGCCAGATCTCCTGTACAGCAATCCATCCTCGACATACAGTTTATCCCACTCATGCATAAATCTCTTCACAGCACCATTCACTCCTCGCCTGTCCTCGTTCATCAACACAGGCTTGGACTCTTTCAGCTTGACCAACGCACTGATAGCATTGTCTTCCTTCTGAGCTCTGACTAGTTCATGGTGGTCAATGGTGGGTAGTGATGTAGTTACGGGTGGCTCTGGGCTTTGCGCCAGATTAAGGACAGCGATGTAAGTGACGTCTCGTTTTTCGGCAGCCTCACTACCGTCCCATGCGGCTTGTACGGTGTCTCTGGTAAGCTCCTCAGTGCACTCAGCGACGTAGCTGTCCATGTTGAGAGGGAGGCAAGAGAGGGTGTCAGCGTCCACGTTGCTCTTTCCGGGCCTATATTTGACGTCAAATTGAAAGTCGGTGAGTTCCCCAACCCATCGGTGGCTCACCGCATTCAACTTTGCAGTACTGGTTATGTAGGTCAGGGGGTTATTGTCCGTATACACGGTGAAGTGAGGTGCATAGAACAGATAATCCCTGAATTCTTCACATACCTACCACTTCAGGGCAAGGAATTCCAACTTCCCAGAGTGAAGGTTGTAATTCTTCTCAGTGGGGGACAGAGTTCTGGAACCATAAGCGGTGACTCGCAGTTTCCCCTCCTGCCGCTGATAGAGCACCACGCCCAGCCCCTGCTCAGATGCGTCTGTGTGAAGCACGAAGGGTAGCTCAAAATCTGGGTAAGCCAGCACTGGTGGATGTGAAAGGATGTCGATAAGCTGCTCAAGAATTCTCTGGTGTCCATCGTCCCACTGGACAGGGGTCTTAGAGGGCAGCTGAGCTCCTTTCCCCTTCTTAGACCTTTTCAGCGTCTCCTCGGGCCTCCCCTTCACCTGCAGCAGCTCGTAGATGGGTTTTGCTATGCGGGAGAAGTCCTGAATATACGCTCTATAATAGCTTAGGAACCCGACCAGCCTGTGGACTTCCCGATGGTGCTGGGCCTCTTCTCCCTCAGTGACAGGACAGCTTCGATGTCTTTTGGGTCAATCCTCAAGCCATTAGCCGAGACTAGCCTCCCCACGTACCTGACCTCCTGTTTGAAGAACTCACATTTTGTGGGTCGCAGCTTGACACCATGCCATTATAGCGCCTTCAGGACTTGGCATACTCCCTTAACATGGTCAGCAAAGGATATGGCGTAGCATAGGACGTCATCCAGATAAGGGATGAAGCAGTTATCACGCAGGGAGTTGGGCATCTCCTCCATGCTGCGCTGAAAAGCAGCAGGAGCATTGGAGAGACCGAATGGGATCCTCACCCATTCATACAGCCCCCAAGGGGTGATGAAAGCTGTCATATGTCGGGACCCTTCAGCCATATAACCCTGGGGATAGGCCTTCCCTTGGTCTAGAATGCTGAACCAGCTCTGGCCTCCTACAGTGTCTATAAGGTCCTGGATGCAAGGCAGTGGGTGGCGGTCCAGCACGGTCTTTTGACTTAACAGTCTGTAGTCGATGCACAGTCTTAAAGATCCATCCCGTTTTCTGACGCAAACCACAGGCGCAGCGAATGGCAACTTGGACTTCACTATCCATCCTCTAACAAGCCGGTCTTGGATATACTCTTTGACCTCCTGGTAGAGTGGTGTCAGCACCGAGGCATACGAGCGCTGAACTGGGACATTATCCCTGAGGTTGATGGTCATTTGGAGACTCGGGATGGACCCAATGTCCCCCTCATCATGAGCAAAAGCTCTGGACTCTTTGTACAGCATCTGTTTGACTTCCCTCTGCTGTTCTTCAGTCAAGTGGCTGATGTCCGCCGGCGGGTACCACAAAGCAGCTTTAGGTTGGTCTTCTTGATGGGCAGCGGGTCGTGAAGAGTCAGCAGTGTTCGCTTGGGTAGTATTGTTCTCACTGCTGGGACTCCTTGTTGCTATCACTTTGCCAATTAGTTCAATACTGCCTAAAACAGTTAAGCTGGGCAGGGTCACACTGTGTTTGGAGTGATTTGACACAGATACTCTGACAAAAGGTCTGTCCATCTGGTGAATCTCTACTAGTCCCTTTCCAATGCTCAGTGGTTCCAGCAGTACATTGTCGAGTTTGGGCTCAAACAGTGCAAGTGAGTCAGAAGAGCTAATATCCGCGGGCACCGGGCACTTGACATGAGCTACTTGGCCTGAACGAATAATGAGCTCCTTCAAGCCTACCCTCACCATGGCATGTCATTCCTCTTGACTCTTCTTGGCCTGGATGAGACTGATGATAGCCTCTGCGCTAACACTGTCGATTTCCATGGCCCCAGCAAGGAGGATGGTGAGAATGAGCATGAGTTTAGGCCTGCTCTCATTGCTCTTAATGAGTTCTTGAATTACTTTAAAGCCAACTAAGGGTCTGTCTAGCTTCAGACGACTCACTAGGAAGGGTACGCGAATGGATAAGTCCGGGTCATAATTACCTTGAAGGTTTAACACCACTTCAACCCATCTGTCATATGGCACTTCCTCTTCTGTGACAGCAGTCACATCAAGGTCTTGATTGAGGAGTTCGCTGAGGGGCCGAACGTCTTGATGTGGTAAGTACTTATTCTTCCAAGTGCGGTCAAGGAGGCTCACATTGGCTCCAGTATCCAAAAGGACAGTGACGGCGTAGCCAGCCATGCGACACTTGAGTAGAGACTTTTGGCTGATGAGTGGGGCAACCCTCTCAGTTGGCTGGACTGGGCTATCACTCTTTGCAGTGACATGGGAGTCAACACTACCTGATCTTGATGCTGAGGCTTCGTAGGAGTGGGACTTATGCTTGTGGTCAGTCAAGGGTGGTCCCGCTACCTTGACCGATTCCCGTTTCCTGACTGTTTATGCTTCCTCAAACACCCTATAGCATGATAGCCCTCTTCCCCGCACGCAAAAGTGAATGGTTGTTGCTCGGCGATCGCTAGGGTTCGTCATTCTATTGAGAGCAACGTCTGAAAAGCAGCATACGTTTCTCTTGTCAATTTATTTCTCCCGTATTACATGGAATATAATCTGCTTGCATGACTGCAACCGGGCCTGCAAGCAGATTATATTCCCTGTAATATGAGAGATATTAGTTAACATAGAAACATATGCTGCTTTTCAGACATTGCTCTCAATAGAATTTATTCAAACTCAAATGCATAATCAAACACTTGCTTGTATTTTCTTTTTTCCTTTGTTTAAAATTTAAACATTAATATGATTTTGTATAATATATGAAGGATTCACAATTTTCACAAAATACTATAAGAGTACACATAAGCCCATTTCCCTTTAACTCAGTGAGCTCACATTAACTCTGCTATACCACAAATGTGTATATATTTTAATAAATACCATCATCATAACTGTATTACATCACCTCCTAAAGTACAAACCTGACCTAATAGTATTTATGGCAGCATTACCTAATGCATCATAATAATGTATTAACAATATGATGTGGCATAACTCCATGTAATGCAATATGACCAGTTACCAGTGTGCTGCATAGTTTTACTCTTATTCAAAACTGAGAACCTTTTATACTGGTGTAACGGGGGCAATCCTATGCTGTTCTATGCTGGTCAGCCTGCTGCACGCCCGTCACTCTCATCATTAGCTCTGCGTTGTGTTCTATTTTGGGTGGGGCCCCAGGTGTTGTGGGGGGCCCTCAGTCTCTCATCATCATCATCATCATCATGATCAAATAAGGAGGGGGGACACACAGGACTCTATTTGGCCCACCTTGCCATTTATTTTGGTTTCAAACCCTTCGACAAACGTCCAGTCCTCCAGCGGGAGCGGTGTTTCTTACGGACGTGGGGGTTGAAGCTCAACCACTGCCCGGACTTCACTCGTGTGCGTTAGAAGGAGAAACCGTCCACGGGACTCCGATGTAAGAAAGGATAAACAAGTATTTTATCCCACAGCTTGCAGTATCTTCTTACAGGGATACTCAAGGTTACGTTCTCCTCAATCAGCAAACCTGTGCTACGGTAAGAAACACGCGTGGCTCGGCTCGATCGCTGCTTGAGACTCCCCCCACAAAACAAAAATGGCCTCTCCCGCGTTCCCTCTTCCGTGTACCCACAAGACCTCTCTCTTAAAGCGACAGTACATGTATATGACGGTCGTTGTAAAACATACATAAAAGTCAATAATGACATAAAATAAAATGTAGCAAACACAAATAACAGCACACAGACAGGATTTGGTGATATTTCATACTCAAACAAAATAAAATAAAAACATTAATTTTAACCTGGTTACACTGGTAATATAACCATTGCATTCCACTGGATTTAAATGTATTGGCTTTAGTCAGGTAAGTATTTGACTTGTTAAACTTCCTAAAATTAACTTGAATCCACCATTGTATTAATGTAGTGACTTGCTGACGTGCTCGGGTAGACTATCGCGATGACGCAATCACTTGCGAGAATGTGCTAGGATCACCAGGATGCATTATTAAATTGATACTAAATGAAACATTTCAGAGAGCTGACCAAACATTAACTTGGCTTTCATTTTAAAACAGGATATGTATGAAAAGACAATGAACATGCACGGTTCCGCCATAATACACATGCGCTGCCCACGTTACTGCAGAGACTACGGCAGTTTAACTTCAAAAATATGCTTAATACGTGCATAAAACTTATGTGATTAACACATTATCCTGTTTGCAGGTTCACAATTCACATTCACATTTGGTATGTTTGTGCACACCACTAACCTGTAATACGGGAGAAATAAGTTGACAGAGAAACGTATGCTGCTTTTCAGACATTGCTCTCAATACGCCCATTTCACGCCGCGGCCATCTTGGATTAAAAAAAAAAAGCGGTGGGAATTTAGCCACGCCCCCTTCTTACTTCATTGAAAACGCTGCTGGAAGCAACATGTCGTACTGCTGTGTACCATCCTGCAACTCCTATCAAAGAAGGGAAAGAGATAAATCCTTGACGTTTCACCACTTCCCCAAACGCCTGCACACCCGTAAGGCATGGGTGGTGAAAATTAAGAGGGATACAGGGCCACATTTTCAGGTAACTACCAATACCTTCACCTTTACCTAGCTAGCTGGCTGGACTAGCTCCCTAGCAACGTTGTTAGCTAGCTTTCTGGTCTAACTACAACCATGACAGTTAACATGTTGCTGACAGTAACGTCAGATATCATTTGTCATTATAGATCACAGACAACACCAGGGTGTGCTCAAAGCACTTCACCGAGGACTGTTTTCGCAAGATGTTTCTTGGGCTGACAAAACTGAAACCCGGAACTCTACCGACCATTTTCCCATGGTCAAATCAACCTACGCCGAGGAGGTAGCTAAGTTTACTAACTTTACTAGCAGACAGACATCACGGTAGGTCATGCAGAGCTATAATAACGTTAGCTGGATGTTTTCATGAAAATGATTTTAGGATGTTGATGAAATTAAACATAATACCTGCCATTAATAGCTTGTATTTTTAGGGTTCCTGTTCGTGGTGGTCAACCTGCTGGGGAGGTGACACCCGAGTCAGCAGATGAGTGAGTAACGTTTACAGTTGTGCACTCATGTTTACAACTAAATTCCACATTAAGATGCCATATGGCTAAATGTTTACTCCTCCTGCTATTATTGCAACAGACATTATGTACATGTAGGCCTACTGTATGCATTGAGCTGCAGAGGTTGCATGTACATTTAACGTTACTGTATGCGTTGAGCTGCAGCGGTTGCACCATGTACAGCCAGTTAAATAATATTGGGGTGACCAGTTTCACTGTGACTAAAACATTAGAAGGGAGACAGAAGTTTGAAGTTGAAAAATGTTTGCTCCTGTTTGTAGTCGCATTGGCAGGGTTCATACGGTCATGAAAAACCTGGAAAAGTCATGGAATTTTAAAATGCGATTTCCAGGCCCTGGAAAAGTTATGGAGAATAATATTTTTTCAGAAATTCTGGAAAAGTCATGGAAATATATTGTAGCGAATTCGGGGGACAACGCAACTACAGGAACTGCCGCGGCCGGGAAGCGAACTCGTATCGCCCGCACCGCAGGAGACATCGCTAACCGCCCGACCGAAGGGTCAGGCACGCCAGCCAGCGTGTCTACTAATCCATGGATGTTACAATATCTAAAGTTTCATCAATTAATCCAAACAAAATCGATGTGTCATAATAAAATGTAAATTGCCACGGACCGTCATGATATGTTGGTGGTGTGAAAAGTTTATTCCGTCTGGCTCAGTCTGTGTTACTGGGCATGCGGCGTGCTAGCGCCTAGCAACTGCAGGCACGCCCACTAGCCTGCAGTTGCTTCTGCTAGCAAACGGACGATTTCGACAAAATGCCAGGGAAGTGCAGCTTCAATAATACATGGCTTTTGAAGGGTAAATACCAATTATGGCTGGCAAAAGACACTGACGCAAGACGTGCTAAATGCAACCTGTGCTGTAAAACACTTGACATTTCGAATATGGGCGAGGCAGCGCTCGTTAGCCACTGGAAGGGGGAAAAGCACGAGACTGTAGCCGCGGCTGCTAGCAGCGCAATACCCATAGGTGAGTTTATGAACGCGGACGCTGTGAGGACATCCAGCAACACTACTACAGTTTCCACGGCAACAAAGCAGACAACTTTGGACGTTTCTGCAAAAAATGAAGTCCTCAAAGCGGAGATACTGTGGGCACTAAAAACCATGAATTCACACTACTCATTCAAGTCATCCGAGGACACGAGCCGTGTTTTCGCCGCCATGTTCCCGGACAGCCAGATTGCAGCGAAGTGTACCTGTGGTGAGAACAAGTGTGCCTATGTCTGCACTTTTGGGCTTGATCCGCCGCACTTTAAAAGAATCTTACCGTCAGAAGTGTCCCGACAAAAGGCATATGTAGTGCTGTTTGACGAAAGCCTAAACCACCATTTGCAGTCCAAACAAATGGATTTACATGTGAGGCTGTGGGATGGAGCAGAAGTAAAGACTAAAGACTACACATTGAGTTCCAGACTTTGCATATTCCGTCTCTAGTTTTTAGGAGTCTTTAGGAGTGGAAGCTAATTTTGGAAGATTTATTTAATTTATTTATGTTATGTCTTTTTTTATATTGACAACTGATGTACTGATTACTGAGTAATCAGTAGTTAGCATTGGCATTCCTACCCACCCCAATGCACTATTTCTCTCTGTTTATCTCTGACAGAAAATGTGATGGCATTTTTATCTTTTGAGACATTGACAAAAATGTTAAACCGTTGGAATTAAAATATGAGAAAATGTATCCAAGTGTGCCTGTCTGGTGTTTTTTTTGTTTTAGAGAGGCACCATACATTTCAGATGTAAACCTAATTTTACTTAGTGTTACGATAATTAGTTTTCGGTGGTCCCATTGAGATAAAATAATTTCTTTTGGTCATGGAAATTCAGTAAAAGGTTTTGGAGAAGTCATGGAAAATCATTGGTGAAAAAGTGTAAGAACTCTGCATTGGTGACTTAATAGCGGAAGAAGATGAAGAGGAACATGAGGGAGATAGGTGAGTTGTTACTGTCAGTATAATACAATTTTTCAAACATGTAGATTACTGCATTGTATAATATATATACACTACCATTCAAAAGTTTGGGATCACATTGAAATGTCCATATTTTTGAAGGAAAAGCACTGTACTTTTCAATGAAGATAACTTTAAACTAGTCTTAACTTTAAAGAAATACACTCTATACATTGCTCATGTGGTAAATGACTATTCTAGCTGCAAATGTCTGGTTTTTGGTGCAATATCTACATAGGTGTATAGAGGCCCATTTCAAGCAACTATCACTCCAGTGTTCTAATGGTACAATGTGTTTGCTCATTGGCTCAGAAGGCTAATTGATGATTAGAAAACCCTTGTGCAATCATGTTCACACATCTGAAAACAGTTAAGCTCGTTACAGAAGCTACAAAACTGACCTTCCTTTGAGCAGATTGAGTTTCTGGAGCATCACATTTGTGGGGTCAATTAAACGCTCAAAATGGCCAGAAAAAGAGAACTTTCATCTGAAACTCGACAGTCTATTCTTGTTCTTAGAAATGAAGGCTATTCCATGCGAGAAATTGCTAAGAAATTGAAGATTTCCTACACCGGTGTGTACTACTCCCTTCAGAGGACAGCACAAACAGGCTCTAACCAGAGTAGAAAAAGAAGTGGGAGGCCGCGTTGCACAACTGAGCAAGAAGATAAGTACATTAGAGTCTCTAGTTTGAGAAACAGACGCCTCACAGGTCCCCAACTGGCATCTTCATTAAATAGTACCCGCAAAACACCAGTGTCAACATCTACAGTGAAGAGGCGGCTGCGGGATTCTGGGCTTCAGGGCAGAGTGGCAAAGAAAAAGCCATATCTGAGACTGACCAATAAAAGAAAAAGATTAAGATGGGCAAAAGAACACAGACATTGGACAGAGGAAGACTGGAAAAAAGTGTTGTGGACGGATGAATCCAAGTTTGAGGTGTTTGGATCACAAAGAAGAACGTTTGTGAGACGCAGAACAAATGAAAAGATGCTGGAAGAATGCCTGACGCCATCTGTTAAGCATGGTGGAGGTAATGTGATGGTCTGGGGTTGCTTTGGTGCTGGTAAGGTGGGAGATTTGTACAGGGTAAAAGGGATTCTGAATAAGGAAGGCTATCACTCCATTTTGCAACGCCATGCCATACCCAGTGGACAGCGCTTGATTGGAGCCAATTTCATCCTACAACAGGACAATGACCCTAAACACACCTCCAAATTGTGCAAGAACTATTTAGAGCAGAAGCAGGCAGCTGGTATTCTATCGGTAATGGAGTGGCCAGCGCAGTCACCAGATCTGAACCCCATTGAGCTGTTGTGGGAGCAGCTTGACCGTATGGTACGCAAGAAGTGCCCATCCAACCAATCCAACTTGTGGGAGCTGCTTCTGGAAGCGTGGAGTGCAATTTCTCCAGATTACCTCAACAAATTAACAGCTAGAATGCCAAAGGTCTGCAATGCTGTAATTGCTGCAAATGGAGGATTCTTTGACGAAAGCAAAGTTTGATGTAAAAAAAATCTTATTTCAAATACAAATCATTATTTCTAACCTTGTCAATGTCTTGACTCTATTTTCTATTCATTTCACAACATATGGTGGTGAATAAGTGTGACTTTTCATGGAAAACACAAAATTGTTTGGGTGATCCCAAACTTTTGAACGGTAGTGTATATATATATTCACTAATCTTTCAATAGTGGATAGCTCTGTTCTGACACATCATCTTGATAACAGGAAAATGTATGGATTTATATTGCTTCCCACATGTATGACATATCCTCATGTGTCCAGTGAGGTTTGGGTGACTACCTGATCATAACTACGACGTGAAGCCCCTTTCTGTGGAAGACCAGCTTGACGCAGTAAAGAAACGCATCACTTTCCTGGAGGACGAAAATAAAAAGCTGAAAAGTGAGCGTTTTGGTCTAGAACGCTTCCAGTGTGCACCCAATCTGATCAGGTTTTACACTGGTTTTAAGGATTACCACACCCTCAAAGCACTCTTCCTAGCTTTACAGCCTACTGCAGAGTCCATGGTGCGATGGACTCAAATGCAAAGGAACAGCCATAACCTAGAACACATTTGTGTCTGGCTTCCATGCAGAGCATTTATCGCTGATTGATCAGTTTTTCCTGTTCTTGTGCCGTGTGAGGCAGGGCTTTTTTGCTCTGGATTTATCTGTACGATTCAATGTGTCGCCGGCCACAGTCAGCAGGAACTGTACGACGTGGGCCAACTATTTGCTCTTTATGTTAGGGACCCTCCCAATATGGCCTAGTAGAGCAGCAGTAGACGAGCTAATGCCACCAGTATTCAGGGAATTCTACCCAAACACAAGTGATACTAGACTGCACAGAGATCCGCATCAAGACAGCTAGTTCGAAGGTTTTGAACACCATGACATACTCCCATTATAAAAGTAACACTACACTGAAATCCCTAATTAGGATCATTCCCTCAGGGTCAGTTAGCCTGGTAAGTAATCTATACACAGGATGTATTTCTGATAAGGAGATAACTAAGAGGTCAGGTGTTCTGGACCTCTTAGAGTCAGGTGATGAGGTCATGGCCGATAAGGGCTTCCTTATCAAAGACCTGCTCGATGAAATAGATGTAAAACGTGTCATCCCTGCATTTTTAGGCCCAAGTGGACAGCTTAGCTGTGATGAGCTCACAGACACACAGAGTATTGCTGGCTTGAGAATACACGTCGAACGGTCAATAAGACGCATAAAGGAGTACCACATTTTTGATGGGAGTCATACCCCTTTCACTAAGTGGAACAGTCAACCAAGTGTGGACTTTGTGTGCTCTCTAAACAAATTTTCAGGGACCGCTGTTTTAAACCTTTGTTAAATTCAGCTGACAAGAAAATGGTGCACACAAACCTTAGATAGATTGAAACATATTTAACTTCATTTCAGTACAGTCCCATTTTTAGCGAGTTCCAGTTTATTGCTACAACATAATGACAGTTGACCGAACATATTTTAGTTTAAAATGAACCAACAGATTTGTTATAATTAAAGGACAAAGAATGAAAATATTGTAGATGGACAATCTAATGTATAAATATTGAATGTACAGTATAAAAATGAAATGTATCTTATTTTTTATTTTATTGTGATTAAACAGCTTCTTTGAATACAGCCTTGTGTGTGTGTCTCTCCTCACTGGCACAGGAGAGGCAGAAAGTACTCGGAAAAAGAAAAGATCCAGTTTAGTTTTCATATTGTGGTAAATGACGGTAGGCGCTCGAGGTTGGTAGTCCAAACCATGTTTGCTGCTGGCCCCGGCTGCATTGATTTCCGATTGAGTAAGAAGGGCGCGTGGCCAAGTTCCCACCACTTGGTTTTTTTAAAAATCCAAGATGGCCGCGGCGTGAAATGGGCGTATTGAACGACGAACCCTAGCTAGCGATGGCCGAGCAATAACCATTCACTCCAATGCTGCGTACGTTCCAAAGGCAGGGCCCCCTACTGGCTGGGAGGGACAGTGAATCAATATTAACCAACTTATTATTATTCTCCCATGAATGGAATTTAATAAAACACATACAAAATGTGACTATATATTGTGTGCGTCACATATCCATATAGTACAGTGAAACTGCTTATGGTAATGATCTGTTCATGTAAAATATGATGACTTTTAATGAATTGGCAAAGGCTGGCTCATCAGACCATGTGGCTTCCCATTCGTGGACACTTGGAAATGACATGTGACCATGACTGAGTGCCACTTACTGGTGATCTGGTGGAGGTTCTGCTCTTTACAAAACCACCCAACTATCCATTTGCTGAAGCTATGGGGAAGGGATGTTCTTGTCTCCTATCTATCCATAGTAATTTCAAGGGCTTGGACACAAGACAGAATATATCCTCCTCTAGCTCCACCCCACAATCTCAACTCATGGGAAAGATGGAAGCATTGAACAAACTGAATGTGTATGAATAGTTTAAACTGCAAGAAAATGTGCAGTCTAAAAAGAAGGAAATACATTTGTATAACTGACAAAACCAGTGATATTGTGCATTTACCTTTGTGCTTTCAGGTACACACATCAATAATGGTTTATGCCAATGCTTCTGCACCTGTAGTAATAAATAACACTACACAGAATTAATGCAGTAATTCTAGACTTTACTATTTTGCACTTTTGTTAGAAAGATAGAGCGGCACAACTTTCTTTTAATGAATTTACACATACAAACAGATGCCATGTAAAACATTTTTTCTCTCTTTAAATTTTACTCTTTCCTTTTTCCTCCAGATTTTTTTTTTGGGAAAGTCAGGACCTTTGAAGTGTGGTGACCTTGAAAAAAAGAAAAAGACAATGTTTAGCCGTTTTGTGTTCACAAAATGAAATGAATAGCAAAAACTAAACACAAATTTCCTTGAAAGCTTTGTGTGAATTTCTGTAAAAATATACTATTATTATTATCATCATTATTTATCAGCTATTTATCAGCGAGGACATGTGCTCCCACCAAAACTTTCTGTACCTTCAACAACAATAAGCACTGGTTCTCAGCTAAACTCCGGCAGCTTTGTCAGGCCAAAGAGGAGGTCTGCAGGAGTGGAGAGGAGATCAGAATGGTAAAAAAGTGCTACTCTGAAAAGTTGAAAAACAGGGTTTATACCAATGACCCAGCATCAGTCTGGAAAGATTTGAAAGACATTACCAACTACAGGAGGCCATTACACCCCCCCAGTGCAGGGAACCATCAACATGTCACCCTCCTGACTGAAAGTCTGTGCTGACCAGCTGGCCCCCATTTTCACACTGATCTTCAACAGATCACTGGAGCTGTGTCAAGTCCCTCCTGCTTCACAAGCTCCCCTCCATCCCGGTCCCCAAGAAACCCTGTATCACAGGATTAAATGACTACAGGCCCATTGCCCCAACGTTTGTGGTTATGAAATCCTTCCAGAGACTGATGTTGTCCCACTTGAAGGAAATCACAGGCCCCCTGCTCGACCCCCTGCAGTCTGCCTACCGACCAAACAGGTCAGTGAAGGATGCAGTCAACATGGGATTGCATTACATCTTCCAACATCTCGACTCCCCAGTGACATACGCAAGGGGTCTGTTTGTGGACTTCAGCTCAGTGTTAAAACACCATCATCCCAGATATCCTCCACTCCAAACTCACCTGGCTCACTATACCAGGGCTCATCTGCCAGCAGATTAAAAATTTCCTGACAGACAAGAGGCAGCTTGTCAATCAAATACACGGATCATAAAACAGATTTCCATTCCAGAACAGTTGAGGCCTGGGTTACCAACGACCGCCACCGTTGGCCAGCAGTGGAAACTATGCTACTGTTGAGTAAAGGGGAAGGAGAGGGGGAAGGCATGTCCAGAGGCAGCGGGAGAGGAGGAAGGGTTGGAGTGTGGAGGTGAGAGTCGGAACTTTGAATGTTGGCGCTATGACTGGTAAAGGGAGAGAGTTGGCTGATATGATGGAAAAAAGAAAGGTAAGTATACTGTGTGTGCAAGACACCAGGTGGAAGGGGAGTAAGGCCAAGACCATAGGAGGTGGGTTCAAACTCTTCTACCATGGTGCAAATGGGAGGAAAAATAGGGTAGGGGTAATTCTGAAGAAAGAGTATGTCAAGAGTGTGTTGGAGATGAACAGAGTGTCAGACAGAGTGATTAGTATGAAGCTTGAAATCGACAGTGTATTGATGGATGTTGCCAGCGCATATGCCCCACAAGTTGGGTGTGAGATGGAAAAGAAAGAATTCTGGAGTGAGTTGGAGGAAGTGGTGGAGAATGTACCCAAGGGGGAGAGAGTGGTGATTGGAGCAGACTTCAGTGGGCATGTTGGTGAAGGGAACAGAGGTTATGAGGAGAGGTGATGGGTAGGTATGGTGTCAAGGAGAGAAATGTCGAAGGACAGATGGTGGTGGATTTTGTGAAAAGGATGGAAATGGCTGTGGGGAATATATATTTCAAGAACAGGGAGGGACACAGGGTGACATATAAGAATGGAGGAAAATGCACAGGTGGACTATATCTTATGTAGAAGGCACGATCTGAAAGGGATTTGAGACTGCAAGGTGGTGACGGGGGAATGTAGCTAGGCAGCATCGGATGGTGGTCTGTAGGATGACTTTGGAAATCAAGAAGAAGAGAGTGAAGGCAGAGCCAAGGATAAAATGGTGGAAGTTGAAGAAGGAAGACTGTTTTGTGGAGTTCAGGGAGGAGTTAAAATAGGCACTGGATGGTAGTGAAGAGTTGCTGGATAGCTGGGCAAGCACTGCAGAAATAGTGAGGGAGATAGCTAGGAAGGTACTTGGTGTGTCATCAGGACAGAGGAAGGAAGACAAAGAGAATTGGTGGTGGAATGAGGAAGTATACAGAGGAGGAGGTTCGCAAAGAAGAAGTGGGATAGTCAGAGAGATGAAGAAAGTAGACAGGAGTACAAGGAGAGGCAGCGTAAAGTGAAGAGAGGGGTGGCAAAGGAAAAGGCGTATGAGAGGTTAGACACTAAGGAAGGAGAAAAGGACTTGTACCGATTGGCTAGACAGAGGGACTGAGCTGGGAAGGATGTGCAGCAGGTTAGGGCGACCAAGGATAGAGATGGAAATATGCTGACAAGTGAGGAGAGTGTGTTGAGAAGGTGGAAGGAGTACTT
This sequence comes from Lampris incognitus, assembly GCF_029633865.1. NCBI lineage: Eukaryota > Metazoa > Chordata > Actinopteri > Lampriformes > Lampridae > Lampris > Lampris incognitus. Next base: position 14,725,870 of record NC_079212.1, on the reverse strand, counting down.
TGAGGAGCTGATGAATGAAGAAAATGAGAGAGAGAGAAGGTTGGATGATGTAAGGATAGTGAATCGGGAAGTGTGGTGGATTAGCAAGGAGGAAGTGAGGACAGTTATGCAGAGGATGAAGAGTGGACAGGCAGTTGGTCTTGATGACATACCTGTGGAGGCATGGAGATGTTTAGGAGAGATGGCAGTGGCTTTTTTAACTAGATTGTTTAACACAATCTTGGAAAGTGAGAGGATGCCTGAGGAGTGGAGAAGAAGCATACTGGTAGCATTTAGTGAAACTTATTGGCATCTTCAGCCAGCTTGTGGTAACTGATGCCCAGACTTTCCAGGGATCATGGCAGCAGTGATTTTTGCCTGCTGACATCATTATCATGCCAGTAGTGCTCGCGAGTGGATATTTTCAGGAGAATATCACTTATTCATTTAACTGAGACTGAAATTATTCACAGATTTAGGTTGCCAGTCCAAAAAATTCTTGCTATACTTCATGGCAGCACAGTTGCCCCGTGGTTAGCACTTTTGCCTCACAGCAAGAAGGTCCCAGGTTCAAACCTGAGGCCACCCAAGGTCCTTTCTGTGTGGAGTTTTCATCTTCTCCCCATGTCCGCATGGGTTTCCACCGGGTGCTCCGGTTTCCTCTAACCAAAGACATGCATGTTGGGGTTAATACTCCTGCCTGTGCCCCTGATCAAGGCAATAGGAAAAAAATAACTGGAGTTGGTCCCCAAGTGCTGCAATGCAGCTGCCCTAGCAAAGGATGGGTTAAATGCTGAGAACAAATTTCGTTGTATGTACAATGACAAATCAAGGGTCTTCATGTCTTGTCTTTTTGTCTTAACATCAAGGATGACATTGAGCCTGCCTGTGTTCTTGGCACAAAGCCACCATTTATGGCCACATGGATAACTGCAGTCAGACGCAAAACGAGGGCAAATTGCACTCGGCTGCAAAACTTGATAGGTGTGTTTGCGCTGTAATATCATTAGCACAATATATTTTGTGAATCAGACCTCGAGATGGGGCAGATAGTGGTTGCAAGTGATGCGCAATTCATGGTGTTATCAGCAGCTTCCATTCTTTGTGCATTCGTCTGTCAATACAGAGTGAGTCTTTAGAAAAACAAGACAGCCCCAAATAGAAACAGATGAAAAAGGAGGGGGAGTTAACACATAATTAAACTAGGCATAAAGTTCTCCTTCAAATCAAACTTCCCAAGACGAGAGGAAAGTGTTGTTCTTCCAACTGAATTTTCAGCCTTTTTTTTTTTTACTCAAATGTAGCTTAACCATATCATTTGATATGTTACTTCAGTACATTTTAACAACAAATATTACTAGGACCACTACAGAAAATTGCAGATGAACATTTAATATCCACAAATTCACAATATAGACACTACCACTGACTATCCTAACAAATTGGCCGCAATTTCGAACACTGACCGTACATGGTCCAGCCATGTACTAGGTTTTGACCAAGTCTTGTTCTAATAGAACTAGTATCTAATTTTTAGCAATTAGTGACTTAACAATAGCGACTAGTGACAGTCAGAATAGCGACTAGTGTTTAAAAAATAAGTTCTAATGTTGAAATGTTAGTAATGCCTTAAAATGAATAAATTTTAAAATGGCCTGAAAACCATCAACATCCAATAGCTGGCCAATGGTACACATAAGACTCAATTTACTCAAACAATGTGACTATTCTTTACAAAGTCAGCCATTATACACTGGTAGCCATCATCACAGTTAAAAAAGTTCACTAATCTGTATAAGATGACATGAGGTGACAACTACTCCTTACCTGTTGTCTTGTCATGGGTGCAGGCACACTTATGGCCTGTGGAGGATGTCTTACAGCAGAGGAGTGCTTATTCTGACTGCCGGCCTGACCCCCAGCTGTCTGGATAACAATATTAGCTGAAGAAAATAAAGGAGGAAGGTCAACCACTAGCTTCCATCTAAATAAGCCAAGCGACAAAACAGTTTATCCTCTTTTATCACAAAACACAGAAGAGTTATGTGTGACATTTACTAGTCTTTTGGCCATATGAAGCTGTAATGCGTGGCATTTGGGTAGAGGCCTGTCTGATAGTGGTAATGGTAGTGGATGTGCGTCGGGGAAAGGCTGTTCTGGCAAAGTCGGATGAATAAGGAAATGTCAACATTGCTATGCTTTTCCTCTTTCCTGCATACACAAACTAATGTGCACAGAGAGAGAGACCCACAGCATCCATTTACCCTGAGATTTAAGTGGCTGTGCTGTCCAGTGAGGGGCTGCTCTCATACCCCTGGCAGCATTGCGGCTGTAGTAGGAACGAGAGGGAGGCTGCAGAAAAAAAGTATTACATACTTTTAAATGATGACACTACATCAGAATCACATCCTCATATTGCAGACCAACTTTTTCAAACAATGCCCTAACCTCTTTGAAAGCATGCTTTGCATAAAAGGCAAATCTAGCTGTACCTAAAACATCAACTGTAGCAGCCATCCCACTATCACTAAGTATGTTAACGCTCCAAATAACCATGGTTTTAAGTGCTTTATTTTATAAATTAGATCTAGTATAGATTTTTAACCCAGCCACTGAGGATGCACAAGCCAGTGCATTTAGTGCTGGTCCCAAGCCTGGATAAATGGGGAGAGTTGTGCCAGGAAGGGCATCCGGCGTAAAATCTTTGCCAAATCAAATATGCGGATCATAAATCAGATTTCCATACCGGATCGGTCGAGGCTCGGGTTACCAACAACCACCACTGGTACTGTTGGCCAGCAGGGTGCCAGTGGAAGTTGGGCATAGGAGAAGGAGAGGGGAAAGGTATGTGCAGAGGCAGCAGGAGAAGAGGAAGGGTAAGAGTGTGGAGGTGAGAGTCGGAACTTTGAATGCTGGCACAATGACTGGTAAAAGGAGAGAGCTGGCTGATATGATGGAGAGAAGAAAGGCAGGTATACTGTGTGTGCAAGAGACCAGGTGGAAGGGGAGTAGGCCAGGAGCATTGGAGGAGGGTTCAAACTATTCTACCATGGTGCGAATGGGAATGGGAAATTGGGTAGGGATAATTCCGAAGGAAGGATATGTCAAGAGTGTGTTGGAGGTGAAGAGAGTGTCAGACAGAGTGATAAGTATGAAGCTGGAAATCGTGTTGGATGAGGTGGTGAAGTATACCCAAGGAGGAGAGAGAGTGGTAATTGGAGCAGACTTCAATCGGCATGTTGGTGAAGGGAACAGTGGTGATGAGGAGTTGCTGGGTACGTATTGTGTCAAGTAGAGGTATGTGGAAGGACAGATGGTGGTGGATTTTGCGAAAAGGATGGAAATGGTTGTGGTGCATATATATTTCAAGAAAAAAGAGGAAGACAGGGTGACGTATAAGAGTGGAGGAAAGTGCACACAGGTGGACTATATGTTATGTAGGTGGTGTGATCTGAAAGGGATTGGAGACTACAAGATGGTGACAGGGGAGAACATAGCTAGGCAGCATCGGCTGGTGGTCTGTAGGATGACTTTGAAGACCAACAAGATGAGGAGAGTGAAGTTAGAGCCAAGGATCAAATGGTGGAAGTTGAAGAAGGAAGTTGTGTGGAGTTCAGGCAGGAGTTAAGACAGGCACTGGGTGGTAGTGAAGAGTTGCCAGATGGCTGGGCAAGCATTGCAGAAATAGTGAGGGAGACAGCTAGGAAGGTACTTGGTGTGTCATCTGGACAGAAGAAGGAAGACAAGGAGACTTGGTGGTGGAATGAGGAAGTACGGCAAAGTATACAGAGGAAGAGGTTGGCAAAGAAGAAGTGGGATAGTCAGAGAGATGAAGAAAGTAGACAGGAGTACAAGGAGACACGGCGTAAAATGAAGAGAGAGGTGGCAAAGGCAAAGGCGTATGGTGAGTTGTATGACAGGTTAGACACTAAGGAAGGAGAAAAGGACTTGTACCAATTGGCTAGACAGAGGGACTGAGCTGCAAAGGATGTGCAACAAGTTAGGGTGATCTAGGATAGAGTTGGAAATGTGCTGACAAGCGAGGAGTGTGCTGAGAAGGTGGAAGGAGTACTTTGAGAAGCGGATGAATGAAGAAAATGAGAGAGAGAGAAGGTTGGATGATGTAAGGATAGTGAATCGGGAAGTGTGGTGGATTCGCAAGAAGGAAGTGAGGGCAGTTATGAAGAGGATGAAGAGTGGAAAGGCGGTTGATCCCCATGACATACCTGTGGAGGCATGGAGCTGTTCAGGAGAGATGGCAGTGGAGTTTTTAACTAGACTGTTTAACACAGTCTTGGAAAGTGAGAGAAGTAGTGAAGAAGCATACTGGTATCGATTTTCAAGAATAAGGGTGATGAGCAGAACTGTAGCAACTACAGAGGTATAAAGTTGATCAGCCACAGCATGACGTTATGGGAGAGTAATAGAAGCTAGTTTAAGAGGAGAGGTGATGATTAGTGAGCAGCAGTATGGTTTCATGCCACGAAAGAGTACTACAGATGCGATGCTTGCTTTGAGAATATTGATGGAAAAGTATAGAGAAGGTCAGAAGGTGTTACATTGTGTCTTTGTGGAGTCAGAGAAAGCATGTGACAGGGTGCCAAGAAAGGAAGTGTGGTATTGCATGTAGGAGTGGTGCAGGATATGTATGAGGGAAGTGTGACAATGGTGAGGTGCAGAGGTCTAAAAACCAGGTCCAGAAAGTAAAGATTCAAACAATGCATTTGTTCCAACCATGTTACTAAACCACTGATTTCATCAGCTAGTTTTCCCTACCTAGTTGAGGAGTGGTGTTGACTAGAATCTGCTAGTGTAGTGCATGAGTGGAGCGAATACATGGTTTGGACTTTTACTTTCTGGATCTGGTTTTTACACCTCTGGTGAAGTGTGCGGCTGGAATAACAGATGGGTTCAAGGTGGAGGTGGGATTACATCAAGGATCGGCTCTGAGCCCTTTCTTGTTTGCAATGGTGATGACAGGTTGACGGACGAGATAAGGCAGGAGTCTCCGTGGACTATGACGTTTGCGGATGACATTGTGATCTGTAGCGAGAGTAGGGTACAAGTTGAGGAGAGCCTGGAGAGGTGGAGGTATGCACTGGAGAGAAGAGGAATGAAAGTCAGTAGGAGCAAGACAGAATATATACGAGGGAGGACAGCGTAATGGTGAGAATGCAAGGATTAGAAGTGATGAAAAGTATGAGTTTAAATACTTGGGGTCAACCGTTCAAAGTAAAGGGGAGTGCAGGAGAGAGGTGAAGAAGAGCGTGCAGGGAGGGTGGAGTGGATGGAGAAGAGTGTCAGGAGTGATTTGTGGCTAAGATTTTCATTGGGAGTGACAAAGAAGGACAGGATTAGGAACGAGTATATTAGAGGGACAGCTCAGGTTGGACGGTTTGGAGACAAAGCAAGAGAGACAAGATTGAGATGGTTTGGACATGTGCGGAGGAGAGATGCTGGGTATATTGGGAGAAGGATGCTGAATATGGAGCTGCCAATGAAGAGGAAAAGAGGAAGGCCAAAGAGGAGGTTTATGGATTTGGTGAGAGAGGACAGGCAGGTGGCTGGCGTGACATAGAAAGATGCAGAAGACAGGAAGAGATGGAAACCAATGATCTGCTGTGGCGACCCCGAGTAGAGCTAGTATAGATTTTTCTCCAACGTATAATCATCCTAATCTACACATACAACACATTTTTTCGAAGCAAAGAAACAGCGTCCTTTCCTCTGCCACCGTATAATGACCCTACCTGTGGCACAGCAGACATGTAGCATCCTGGCTGCTGGTGTGAGTCAATCATAGGGTTTGCCATGGTCCTCACTGTTGCAAGCCTCTGCATGAATTTATTATTGAGGATGGCCTTGCGCTCCTCCTTGCGCTGAGCAAGAGCCACATACAGGGGCTTGGTTGCAACAATTCGTCCATTCATTTCAGTTACTGCTTTGGTTGCTTCCTCAGGTGATGAGAAACACACAAAGCCAAAGCCCTTACTCTGGTCACCGTGTTTCATGACCTTAATGAAAAAAAGAAGCCCGAAGAAATGTTTAATGGAATTTGACAGTGGAAAAAAAAAACAGAGGAGCCATACTAAAGTTACTCAACCAGTTTCAAAACCAGCTCGAAAGCATTTTAGCAAACAGGGACTGATGTATATTTACGCAAGTAGATGATAAACTAAGTTTTCTGTACATTTTTGATGACTATTTCATGATTTTTAAGGCTGTGGCAGCTATATTTTGCCCATCTAAGCCTCATTCTATGTAGCCTATCTGCCATTCAGTGGCTAATGTAAGGAAAAAGTGCTCTGGCTACAAGAAGTACCGTTACAGACAACAAGCAGAACCATATCTATAGACACACTGGCAGGTTAAATTTATCTGATCTGTGAGACTCTCTGCTGTGATATTCTAATACAGAAATGAACTGTCAAGGTGTCTGGAATAAGGTTTCACTAAAATAGACTGAATATAAATGCTTATTTGGTTGACTAAAAAGATCAATTGAGCCTATCAAATAGATTTTTAATAACTAAGACGCTATAAAGGAGTGGGTTGATGATATTACTTTTCTTACTAGATACTATCTTTCATGTGAAAATAAAGCCAGAAAATTCAATATGTGTACTGCTAATGTGTTGACTAGACTGTAACATTTTTGGTTTAACTGCTTGTTTTGAGGTTTTATTTCACCCTCCATTACTGCTGCAAGAATGAGGCAGACGAGATGAAAAAGCATTACATGCTTTTTAAAAAAAAAAGTCATAGTATTTGTTCCAAAAATCTAGAACAATGGTTCTTGACCTAAATGTTATTCAATAGGTTGTCAAACCCCTGTCGAACCAAAGCTTATGAGAAATTGACACCACGTTCCTCTAAAGTAAGACAGCACTGCAAACAAAGGACCAGCTCCCATCTTGCTGCTGTACCTTGGCACTGGTAATGGTACCATAGGGAGCAAATGCCTTCCTGAGTTTCTCATCATTTACAGTACCTTCCAGGTTCTTTATAAACAAATTCACCCCCTGGAATCAAAAAGAGGACAAGAATATTGGCAGGCTGGAGATCAGGGATGTGTTTGAAATAATGTACAATGCACACTTTAATGGTAAACTATATAATGATGACAAAGAGTGGCCTCTAGGCAAATAAGCACCGCTTGGTTACTGCACTTTGCTTACATTTTTGTTATGGCCTGATGTCTGGGCTTGTCTGTTCAGATTTTCGTGGGAATTAGAGAGGAAAGCTATCTTCGTGAAGCCAGCCTAAATCTTACAAGCTCAGCTCAGTTCACTGACTGAAATGACTGTGCCCGCTAGCTGGATGCCGGGCTAATGGGGAGCAGTTTTTGGTCCAGATTTGGATCAGTCACCTCCCAATGTGACGTCCCAATGAGCTTAATTTTGAAATGGCTTGTTGCCTGTGAACCTAGTGGCATAATACCAGGCCTTAAAGGTTTTATGTGTAATATTTCCCCATTCCTGAAACATCGACGACTAGTGCATATCTCAACAGGTTGCTGAATGGTAATGACTGAAATATGTAGCAATCCCAACAAATAATGTTGACTGAAAATGTTAAAAAAAATGGCAGATTTTCACTTCCTAATAAAGGTATCAAAGTAGAATTACACATTGCACTTTCAACATAAAATCAAAAACAGCATACAGTTGTGAAACCTAATGTAGTGTTTCCGCTGTGTACTTTTGATTTTGTTTCCAAAAGACTGACCAAATGTGTACAACATTAGCAATGAATTCAGTGGACCTGAGACATTACTGGATATACTCGGATGCCCCATAATTCACTTATGTGAGTGAACAGTAGAGATTAACCTAGTTTACAGTTTTTCCTATTATGTAATTTCTTACAGACTACTTGCAAAACTTGGAAAACTACTGATGAAGAAAAAAAAACCCATGCAATTCCCTGCCTGTTGGTGCTCTATGGCTCACCTATACTAAATGCACTAGTCTTGACATGCACTCTTAGTTATGACTCGATTCCAATATAGCGCACTGTGATGCCAGTTCGTAACATTCAAACTTATCTGCCAATTGACCTTTCGCAAAGTACCGCCCCAGAACAGTGCTTGTCCAATCCTACCTTACCAACGGTCCGTCAAGCTTCCAAACACACAAAAAAATGCTGAAACGGTGTGCCTATGGGATCTGCAAATCGGATACTAGATATCTGAAAAGTTTGGAGGGGGTGTAATTTTCTTTCCCTTCCCGAAACCCAGAACGCAAGAAGCGCAATGTCGGCAATAGATTTCGCAGTATAGCAGACCCCATGGCCAGCTTAATCCATCCAAAATCAACAAAAATACCTGTCTGCTCCAAGCTAAGCTTGCTACTAGCTATTATTGATAGCTAATACAGCTAACGTATTATCACTGTTACTTTTACCCACACAATGCACTGATTTCTTCCTTCATGTTTTGGTGTTTTCAGGCTACTTCCTGGATAGTTCTGAAAAGCTTGACGGGCATAGCAACAGTAACTAAGGGAGGCGGGACTTTGCGAAAGGTCAATTGCTGACCCTCTTGCTTTGGATAAAAGCATTTGATAAATGAGTAAACTTAAGTGCAAATTATGTACGAATTTTAAGCCACTGACAGCTGTCACACACAAACACATGCAAATATTTTCAGGAAATGTATTTCTCTAGTCATTATTTGCTGTTCATCAACTTTTTTTTACATGGGTTGAACAGTTTGTATTTGCAATCATAAAACACGAATCAAAATGATACCACATGCAAAATTTGACACTCCAGCTATGTAGTAACACCTGATAGCGCTGAATTCGATCCTGTTTGATCTGCTCAAACTTGTGCTTGAGCTCTCCCTGGCGTTCCAGCTTCTTCTGAGCTCTCCCTACATAGAGGACTTTTCCATTGAGCTCCTTCCCATTCATCATCTCAACCGCCTAAAAGATAAAGTGCAAGAGCTTTGACAAACTGACCTCTAACAAAAGAAAATCTTCCCTAAAACAGGACCTGCATATGGTCACTCCGATGATGTTGACACGACAATTCAATCTGCATATGTGACTCAGTCTCAAATTTAGAAATCAAGGCACTCTTGATGTTTTATTAGGATCCTTTTTGTTGCTTCCTTGGTAACAGTTTTTCTGGGGATCTTAACAAAATAATATCATACAGAAGTCAAAAGAAATGGAACAGAACAACAAATTCACAACAAGAGTTTCAACAATTGATGAAACAGATGAAATGAAATGTTGCATATATAAAATCAGATGCTATTTTGAAATAGGCATAGTCTAGGATCTTATTCAAAGTTTCTTCTCAAACAGATTTTATGTACCAATGATTTCACACATCTGGCCATGCTTATGAAATCTAGATGTGTATTTTTTCCATAACAAACTTTTTGATAAGTATAGAGTAAGTGAAATACTTGAAGGGAACGTGCAAATTTTAAATACAGCACATCCCACATTACTATATCAAAACTGATTCTGGTGCATAGCCCTATCATCACAGGCAAATATCAGCTTGACAATGAAAAGACTTGTGGCGGGGTTCTTCCATGGCAATAAGAGATAATAAGAAAACACATCGCTTATATACGCTAGCAGGCCAAGTCCTGCAGCTTTAGCTAAAGAAATGTTTCATGAGTGCTTTCCCAAAAGGTAAACATCATTAACTACCTGGTAGAATATAAAACCAGCAGTACCATGGATCCTCATGGACCTGTTTGAAAATCACTGGTTTAGATAACAGTGGCTTGTTGCTAATGCTTGTTCTATAAATGAAAAGTATGGGTTGAGCACTACAAAATTCAAAGCTAATTCACTGCAGGTGTTGGCATCTTACTGTTTTTCATTATCATTTAAGTTAGGTCAACTTTGCATACTTGGCAAAAAAAAAATTAAATTAAATTAAAAAAAGGATGGCTCAACACAGTAGTTCGGTATTTTCCAATGAAAGATACCCACGCAAGATGGGAATTTCTCTCAAGAATTATGTCCTGATGCTTGCTCAATAATCCAGGTAAGGAATCCTAGAAAGTTGAATCAGTTCATCTGGACATCCCGTTTAGTGGGAGAAACATTTCATCACTCAGCCAAGTGACTTCGTCAGTCTCAACTAACTGCATGATATCCCCCCAACCTTATAAACAGCACAGCTGCATAATGACCGAAACCAACAATCAGTTTCATATACAAATTGCCATGACCGCAGCGTGATTGGCGGCTTTCAAACCCCAAAACACGCTGTGCTAGAAATTGGTCCGGCCCCAAGGATCCGGTCCCCTGGCACAAACAGAGCAATATAGTATACACTGTTAAGTGCCGGGGGGATTTCCATGACTTGTACATCAGGGAAGCCAAACAGATGCTGGCCAAGAGGATGGCACAACATACACTGCTCAAAAAAATAAAGGGAACACCTAAAAACACAATATAGACCTCGATGAATGAAATATTTCAGCTGAAAATCTTTATTTATTAGACAGAGGAATGTGTTTAGAGTAAAATAACCTAAGAATGATCAATTGAAATCAAAATCATTAGCCCATTAAGGTCTGGATTCAGAATCATACTCAAAATCGAAGTGGAAAATGAGAACATAGGCTGATCCAACTTCTGTGGAAATTCTTCAAGACGATTCAAAATGAGGCTCAGTAGTGTGTGTGGCCTCCACGTGCCTGTATGCACTCCCTACAACGTCTGGGCATGCTCCTGATGAGACGACGGATGGTCTCCTGAGGGATCTCCTCCCAGACCTGGATCAGGTCATCGGTCAACTCCTGGACAGTCTGTGGTGCGACATCGCGTTGGCGGATGGTACGAGACATGATGTCCCAGAGGTGCTCGATTGGATTCAGGTCTGGGGAACGTGCAGGCCAGTCCATAGCATCAATGCCCTCGACATACAGGAACTGCTGACACACTCTGGCCACATGAGGACGAGCATTGTCATGCATGAGCAGGAACCCAGGGCCCACTGCACCAGCATATGGTCTGACAATGGGTCTGAGGATCTCATCCCGGTACCTAATGGCAGTCATGGTACCTCTGGCTAGCACGTAGAGGTCTGTGCGGCCCTCCAAGGATATGCCTCCCCAGACCATCACTGACCCACCGCCAAACCGGTCATGCTGGAGGATGTTGCAGGCAGCAGAACGTTCTCCACAGCGTCTCCAGACTCTCTCACGTCTGTCACATGTGTTCAGTGTGAACCTGCTCTCATCTGTGAAGAGCACAGGGCGCCAATGGCGAATCTGCCAACCAAGATGTTCTCTGGCAAAGGTCAATCGGGCTGCACGGTGTTGGGCTGTGAGCACAGGCCCCAATTGTGGACGTCGGGCCCTCATACCATCCTCATGCATGCTGTTTCTCACTGTTTGAGCAGAAACCTGCACATTAGTGGCATGTTGAAGGTCGTTTTGTAGGGCTCCGGCAGTGCTCCTCCTGTTCCTCCTTGCACAAAGGACCAGTTAGCGGTCCTGTTGCGGGGTTGTTGTCCTCCTGCGGCCCCCTCCACGTCTCCTGGTGTACTGGCCTGTCTCCTGGTACCTCCTCCATGCTCTGGACACTGTGCTGGGAGACACATCAAATCTTCTTGCCACAGCACGCATTGATGTGCCATCCTGGATGAGCTGCACTACCTGAGCAACTTCTGTAGGTTGCAGATACCGCCTCATGCCACCTCTAGTGGTGAGGGCACTAGCAAAATGAAAAACTAACCAAAGATCGGCCAGAAAAGATGAGGCCAGGCAAATGGTCTGTGGCCACCACCTCCAAATCTATTCCTTTTATAGGGGTTGTCTTGCAAATTGTCTAATTTCCACCTGGTGGAAATTAGACAATTTACCAACAGGTGAAATTGATTCACAAATCAGTGTTGCTTCCTAACTGGACAGGTTGATATCTCAAAAGTGTGATTGACTTGGAGCTACATTGCATTGCTTATGTGTTCCCTTTATTTTTTTGAGCAGTGTAGAAGAGCTACCTTGTCAGGCCAGGATTCCCCAGTCTACAACCATCTACAGGCCAATGGCCACTCTTTCAAGGAAAGGATGTGCACATCCTTGGTAGGGAGGAATGGTGGTTTGAACAGGGAGTCAAAGACGCCATCTATGTGAAGAGGGAACGACCATCCCTGAACTGGGGGGGGGGGGGGGCTAAGAGTACATCTGTAACCAGCTTACAATGCTGTGATTGCAACTATTTCCCAGTCCCTTGTGAATAGTACACATGGCGATTGTAACTCTAGTTAATGGTCATGGCAATTTGCATATGAAACTGATCATTGGTTTTGGTCGCTATGCAAACTGTGCTGCTTATAAGGTTGGGGGATACCTTGCAGTCAGTTGAGACTGGCGAAGTCAGTTGTGTGAGTGATGAAACATTTCTCTCACTAAACGTTGTGTCCAGATGAACTGATTCAATTTTCTGGGACCTCAAAAATTATATGCAACCGGGAGTCCAGGTAGTGTAGCGGTCTATTCGGCTGATGAATTTTATACTTATCTGTTGTATTAACTTTTTATTGTCTACTCTGCTTTGTTTTGATTTTATGCTGTGTGATACAGTGCTGCTTGTTTTTTAACTGTGTTATAAGGTGTCCTTGAGTGCTCTGAGAAGTGCCCCAAAATAAAATGCATTATTGTTTTTATTATTATTATTAATATTTCTCCTCTGGTCGCCTGTTCGAGGGGTGAGGGGGAACTGGGGGAAATAGTGTGATCCTCCCACGCGCTCCATCCTCCTGGCGAAGCCCTCCCTGGATCAGTGGATCAGCAGAGGGGGAGGAGCAGCGACCAGAAGGTTCAGAAGAGTGGGGTAATTGGCCGGATAAAATTGGGGGGAAAGAGGGAAAAAATGTATATGCAAACCCACGGTTGACATCAAGGTCATCAGCCATCGGAGCTCATTTTACTTCAAGCAAACTAGCCACTGCTAACTTAATGCATATTGTAAAAAGTTTGCCTCTTGTGCCCCCTAAAATTAGCAAGTGGATGACAGTTTGAGAATATAGAGGGGTACAGTTTGGGCAGAGCAATGTCAGGTGGGACAAAGAAATCAAAATAATAATCTATATCCAAGTGTGTGTGTGTGTGTGTGTGTGTATATATATATATATGTATATATATATATATATACTCACCGGCCACTTAATTAGGCACACCTGTCCAACTGCTCGTTAACGCAAATTTCTAATCAGCCAATCACATGGCAGCAACTCAATGCATTTAGGCATGTAGACATGGTCAAGACGATCTGCTGCAGTTCAAACCGAGCATCAGAATGGGGAAGAAAGGTGATTTAGGTGACTTTGAACGTGGCATGGTTGTTGGTGCCAGACGGGTTGGTCTGAGTATTTCAGAAACTGCTGATCTACTGGGATTTTCACGCACAACCGTCTCTAGGGTTTACAGAGAATGGTCCGAAAAAGAGAAAATATCCAGTGAGCGGCAGTTCTGTGGGCGAAAATGCCTTGTTGATGCCAGAGGTCAGAGGAGAATGGCCAGACTGGTTCGAGCTGACAGAAAGGCAACAGTAACTCAAATAACCACTCATTACAACCGAGGTATGCAGAAGAGCATCTCTGAACGCACAACACGTCGAACCTTGAGGCAGATGGGCTACAGCAGCAGAAGACCACACCGGGTGCCACTCCTGTCAGCTAAGAACAGGAAACTGAGGCTACAATTCGCACAGGCTCACCAAAATTGGACAGTAGAAGATTGGTAAAACGTTGCCTGGTCTGATGAGTCTCGATTTCTGCTGCGACATTCGGATGGTAGGGTCAGAATTTGGCGTCAACAACATGAAAGCATGGATCAATCCTGCCTTGTATCAACGGTTCAGGCTGGTGGTGGTGGTGTAATGGTGTGGGGGATATTTTCTTGGCAACCTTTGGGCCCCTTAGTACCAATTGAGCATCGTGTCAACGCCACAGCCTACCTGAGTATTGTGCTGACCATGTCCATCCCTTTATGACCACAGTGTTCCCATCTTCTGATGGCTACTTCCAGCAGGATAACGCGCCATGTCATAAAGCTTGAATCATCTCAGACTGGTTTCTTGAACATGACAATGAGTTCACTGTACTCAAATGGCCTCCACAGTCACCAGATCTCAATCCAATAGAGCACCTTTGGGATATGGTGGACCGGGAGATTCGCATCATGGATGTGCAGCCGACAAATCTGCAGCAACTGCGTGATGCTATCATGTCAATATGGACCAAACTCTCTGAGGAATGTTTCCAGTACCTTGTTGAATCTATGCCACGAAGGATTAAGGCAGTTCTGAAGGCAAAAGGGGGTCCAACCCGGTACTAGCAAGGTGTACCTAATAAAGTGGCCAGTGAGTGTGTGTATATATATATATATATATAACATTTTTACCCATTTTGAGGACAATATCAACTTGCTTCTTTATAGCAGAGATTTTATCTATATAAAATTTGAAAAGCAGTACTAGTATTTGAGACTTTTACTATAAATAACAGCTTCTGTAACCGGAAATTTCTCCATTATGAACAAGGTAGCTACTCATTTGTAAAAAGCAGAAATAGAGCCATTAATTCAATTTTATTTGTATAGCCCGATATCACAAATTTGCCTCCGGGGGCTTTACAGCAACACAATATCCTGTCCTTAGACCCTCGCATAGGATAAGGAACAAATCCCTAAAAAAAAAAAACCTTTAACAGGGTAAAAAAAAACAACAAGAAGAAACCTCAGGGAGAGCAACAAAGGAGGGATCTCTCTCCCAAGACAGACTGTACATTCTAACTTGAATGTTTGACTGTGAATATGGATATTTTGTCTTTGGGTAAACTGGAAAACTTGAGATTCTCCCCAGTGAACTAGAAATATATCATGTGAGTGAAAAAGACACTGGAAAGAAAAAGGAGACCGACTTCGCAGAAAAATTGCCTTGAGCTGTTATTCTCATTTATTTTCTTATAAAAGGAAAGAACATTTGATGGGACATAAATAACTGCTGTGAATGGAACAGCTCCATCTTTAGTTGCTTGGCATCGTGGAATTTGTCTATTTCCTACATTTACAGCTTCCAGATTCGAAAAAAAAACATACTAGTTTTGAAGAATTAACTTAAAGCTAGGCACACCCTTTACCTTCTTAGCATCCTCATGATTGTGATAGTTGACGAAGCCAAAACCACGCGAACAGCCTCTCTCGTCTCTCATCACTCGCACACTAAGGGTCCTGCCTGCAATTCAGAACACAAAAACCAACCTTAAGGGAACAGGTTGAACTTATTCATATCTATCCCCATTTTATACTCAACACTCATGAAGAACACAGGCAGTTTTCATTTTCACCTTCAGTTATCCTTTCCTTCACACTGGACATGCAGCTCCAGATTGCCATCTTGAGTTAAATGCAATTAAAGGGGACAACTCCAAAGTCCTCATTCAGTGCGAAAAAGCACTCCAAGGTTTAGCAAAAGCTAGCAAGTTTATTTCGAGCAAATTTGAGCAGTCAGACATTTTCATTGTTAAATACCCGCTTCATGTTTGCTTTGCTGTTGTGCAAAGGAGTGACTTCCTGCTGGTAATTGCTTGTAGGCTGCGTTGCAGGAAACAGCATGGCTTCAAAACCAACTGTAGCCAAAAAAATATATATTTTTTTTAAATGCCCACTCAAATTCGCAATGAGACTGCAGTAGTGTCAGGTTAGCTTTGGCTGAACTGTGGAGTGTTTTCTTGCACTGAATGATGATTGTGGAATTGTCCCCAATGAATTGCATAGAACCATAGATGGTAATCGGGACTTGCATGTCTAGTAGGAAGAAATGATGACTGAAAATGAAACTTACCTCTGTACTACATGACAGGTGAGTATAAAACAGGGATGGAAAATTTCTGAACAATTCCTTTAAGTTGTCTGAAGACATGATAAATTATATTAAGAAATTTGCATACATTTTTATATTTTATTACTATACCATTTATCACTTCACTTTTATGATTCATCATTGTTTATAAATTGACCTCTTACTAGCGATCATCTTCTTAATTTCAGAGGCATCAGCAAGGTGTGACTGGACAACAAAGATTTTGCTCCCTGAAACCTTTTGGGTGTATTATATGGATTTTGGGTTGCTAATCACAAAAATCACCTTAAATTTTTCTTATCACTAGGCATCCCAGTGGCTCACCTGGTAGAGCGTGTACCATGTAAGGCTGAGTCCCTGCTGCAGCAGCCTGTGTTTGAATCTGGCCTGAACGCTTTGCTGCATGTCATCTCCTTTCTCCCCTACCTTTCAATGTCTGTCTCTATTATCGCTATCAAATAAAGGCGGAAAATGCCAAAAAAAGTATCTTGAAAAGAAAAAAAAATCCTATCACATACCGTTTTGTAGATACAACCTATTTTTGTGATCTCCCGTCATATTTTAAGTCTACTGGTATATTTCCCACAAAGCAAGCTGTTTTGGGCAGTCCAAGCATGCCTGGGCTTGCACTCAGTGTAGGTGCTATGCAAATATTGTCTTAGGCATGCCTGGGCATGCTTAGTCAGGTTAGATGCTGGCAGACAGGCTATAAAAGCTGCTCACATTTACAGATGCTGTTCGGACGCATGTTGATGCACATGTTCTTCAGGCAAGAGAATAGTGAGTATACTTAACAATAGGATTTATTGTCTTCAGGAAGATTAAATACAGCAGAAATGTCTCGTCAATGTTGCAACAGCTGCTACACATTCTGTTACATCTGTGGCGAGTATACGCTTAAGGCTCAAAGACGCACCATGACTGCACTTATTAAGAAAGCCCATGAGCTCCACTTCGGATGCAAAATTGGTGACCAAAAGAAACCCTGGGCTCTTCATATTTGTTGTGCAACATGTGCAGTCAACCTTAGAGCTTGGCTCAGAGGTACTCAGAAGTCAATGGCATTTGCAGTCCCAATGATATGGCGAAAACAGAAGGATCATATGACAGACTGTTACTTCTGTCTGACCAATGTATCTGGCTTCTCTACTAAAAATAAGAAATCTATTGAAATAGAGGTAAGAAGATTTCTTTCTTCTATTGAAATATAAGTAAGAAATCTATACCCCAATCTGCTTCAGCCATGACACCAGTGCCACATGATGAAAGTTTGCCAGTACCGAAGCCACGTGGAGCCTTAGATGAGGCAGATTAAAATGCCACAATGCATGAACCAGATCTGGAAAATGACACTGATCCAGATGTTGAACCCTTTTTATGCCTTCTTATCCTCATCTGATAACACAGCCACTGAATTAAATGACCTGGTCAAGGACTTAAGATTTGTCAAAAGCTAAAGCAGAACTACTTGGTTCAAGATTACCAAGGATGGGGTTTGCTGTCAACAGGTACAAAATGGAACCGTCAAGAACATTTGACAAACTTCTTTACGCAAGTTGACAACCTCTGTTTCTGCACTGAAATTGATGGATGTTCATGGCTTTGGGTTGTGTGCATGACCTACAACAATGGCTTTTTATAGATTTGTCACAGCCTGAAAGCTGTCCTATTACACAATGGCAATGTCCACCCTTTAGTACCCATTGTCTATGCAGTACACATGAAAGAAACCTACAATAACATGGAACTGTTGTTGAAAGACATACAGTACAACAGTTATGACTGGAACATCTGTGGTGATTTAAAAGTATGGACACTGCTACTAGGAACGCAGCTCGGATATACAAAGTACTGTTTTTTCCTTTGTGAATGGGATAGTCATGCTAAAGAGTCACATTATATTAAAAAGAACTGGCTGCTCCGTAAGCATTTCATTCCAAGGCAAAAAAGTGTGGCACATAAACCACTTGTCAACCTAACAATGATATTTCTGCCTCCTCTTCATACAAAACTTGGATTGATGAAAATTTTTGGGAAAGATACGAACAAAGTAGTTGATGGATTTTGCTGTTTAAGACAGACACTTCCAAGAATAACTGGTCTTCATGTGTGTATATCTTATATTGTGTTTGCTGTATTTGCCTGTGTCTGTCTTGCACTGTTTGGTGAAGCCACAGCCCTCATTTCATTTTTAACATGTGCCTGCACATCATTTTTAATGACAATAAATTGAATTGAATTGAATTGAATTAAGGAGGGCTTTTTTGCTGGTCCACAAATCAAACAGGTCATCAATGACAGGGAGTTAGAAGATCTGCAAGTGGGGCCAGAGAAAATAGCATGGAAGGCATTTACGGATGTCATTGAGAATTTTCTTGGCAACTACAGAGCACAAAGCTACATTGAGCTGCTTGACAACATGCTTAAAGCATACAAAACCATGAAGTGCAACATGTCATTGAAAATTCATTTTCTGCATTCACACTTGGGACTTCTTCCCTGCTGATCTTGGTGCAGTCAGTGACAAACATGGTGAAAAGTTTGACTGGAAACCATCAATGCTGACTGACTATTGTTGGATACTGACACGAGAGGCACCAGATGCCGAGTACAAACGAAAATCAACTGCAAAACTAACACAGAACTAACCCAATGTGTCAGCATCAATATGCGATTGAACGTGTTAAATTCAACAAAAGTTATTTTAATGTTTCTTCAAATTCCTATGTGATACAGCAAATCTGAAATTATTTTTGTATTTATCTTGACATTATCTATCATGACCTCTAATGTTTTTTCAGGAAGCAACACGTTTGAAAAAAATTATTGTCCAGTGATCAAGCCACAATCTCGCCAAATATGGACTAGGTCAACCTGTAACCTCAGCTATTAAAATAGTAACATTTTACCGAATTTGGAAAACATTTCCTTGAGACCATCAGCAGTGTAGTCTTCGTCAAAATTTTTGATGTAGACACTGGTGAATTTCATTGCTTTGGCCTCAAACTCGATCTCTCTTTCCTTGCGGGACTTGAAGTGGCCAACAAAACTGTATTTGGAGCCCAACAGAGAGAAACAATCAGGATAGAACAAAAAGAAGGCAATGCACAAAGTGCAATTATAATCAATTATTTCAGTTTTAGTAATGGACTAGTAATAACATAAATCTGGCTACATTTACTTTATTTTCCAGATCAAAACATACAGCCCACATACTAATAAATGTTTTTATCTAAATATTCCACTTACCAAAAAACAGAATTAAAAAAAAAACTAAGTAAATTTTATGGGACAAAAACAGTTATTGTAAACTGACAATGTCAAGTCTCTGGTGATGCTGCACCTTGCCCTATTGTCTTGTTCCCCCCTAGATATTTCAGTAAGTACGTGTGAAAACCTATATCCTACCAATTCACTGACCTAATCTGGGACATCTGGCAATTTTCACCAAGGAAATGGGCCTTTGGGGTGACACTGCCAGATTCCAACTCTATACTCGCTTCAAGGCTGAGCACAAAAACATGTGGACAGATCCTCAGAAAGTTCTGAATATCACTAAAATCCATTAACATTCAATATCTACAATGCATATCTCTGAAACGCTTCAGAGTTGTAAACCCCAGGTCCAGAGAGTAAAGGTCTCAACTGTGTATAAGCTGCTCCACTCATGCACTAAACCAGCTAATTATAATTAACACCACTCTTCAGCTAGGTAGGGGAAACTAGTTTGTGAATCAGCTGGTTTAGCACATAGTACTACTTTCGGCTGCTCTTGTTAGGGGTCACCACAGCGGATCGTCCATTTCCATTTCTTTCTGTGCTCTGCATCTTCCTCTGTCACATATGGTTTAGCACATAGGTGGAGTGAAAGCTAGGTAAGATATCAATATTATATCAATATCCTGATGGGACTACAGGGATTTTAGTTATTGGTAATATAACTTAAATGTTGTCATTCCCTGGTCTTAAAAGGCTGCATTACAGTAAAGTGAAAAAAATGTCTAAATTTATTGGACTGTTCTAGCGGTGTGAAATCGAGACTGAATGCTTCTACCTGCTTGGTTATAAGCATCAATGGTCATCTCCAAAATATTGTCACATTATCGATATATATATTCAATAAAAAATATCATTAGATTTGATTCTGTTGACATCCCGCACCTCCATGTGAAGCAAATGACCTAGTTTTTACACCTCTGCAATTCTTTAACTCAATCTAATCTAGTTTCAGGCTGCTGTTTACATCAGAGTTTCAAATGTTCGAATTCAAAATCATAGCATCTTGCATGTGCTCACACTTTCTTATCATTCAGCAGCATCCCGTTCATGGTTTCAATGGCACGGTTTGAAGCCTCCTGAGTTTCAAAGTGAACAAAGCCATAGCCTTTTGAGCCTCTCTCATCACAAACAACCTAAAAAGGAAAATGCTTAGTCAGTTTATATTACAGATCTGGGTGAAAGCGGCAACTGTATTTGAAGTCATGTGCCCTTTCAGTAGAATTTTTACTGTCACAAAACCACAGAATATTGGAGTCAACCAAAAAATCGTTTTTTCTGCCAACTATTTTTGAAGTCTCATCAAAAACCCTTTTTACATCTGGCACAGCTGTCTTAACTTGCCAACTAGTTGGCATTATACTGCTTTTATAAAAGAAAGCACCATCATAACTCATGGTGATGTGACGCTGTTATGGCCTAACTGTGAAAATAAGAACAAAATATTCAAGACTTTCACAATAAGCAAGTAACTGACCATTGGAAGCTGAGAAAGTAATAATTACATTCCAAAAAGCAGTATTTATAAATGACCAAGTTTATCACATCAGACTGAGCTAACCAACTTACTGCTTTATTGATTTAAAAAAAAAAAAAAGAAAAGATGACAGCAACAATGATGCAGGATCTGTAATCTGTGGTAGGGTTAGAGTTTTCATTTGAACTTTAAATATGTTGCAGTCTGATGGAACACAAAAGAGGTTATGAAAACCAGATATTACACAATAACAAACAAAAGTGCTGACTAGCTAAAGTACAGACAAGTAGAGATATGTTCATAGATCTATGCGATTGCATAACTCACAAAAATGGACAGCTCCATGCATGATGAACTCACCTTGCATGACAAAATATTCCCAAAGGCTGAGAAAGTATCATAGAGGGCCTTGTTTTCAATAGATTCATCCATGTTCTTGATAAAAATGTTGCCTACACCAGATCTTCTGAGTGCCGGGTCACGTTGAGACCACATTATTCGGATGGGATGACCTCTGATAATTTCATAGTTCATTGTATCCAGGGCGCATTCCGCTAAAAATTCAGAATATAAAGCAAAAACATCTAATACACATTAAACAGGTCATGTGTAATACATAACAGTTTATTGAAGTTTGTAGCGGTAATGAGGAATTCAGTTCTCAGTTCTCCATAGTGTAATCTTAACGGTTTAAAATAAGACAGCCCACTGTGTCTCCGCCCTTTTCTTAACAAATTTTTTTGCTTGAATTTCTCCAGGCCTCCATGAAATGAGATCAGCTGCTTAGTAACCCACTTCAGCATCATTGATGCTAGTGTTTTATTTATCAAAGCAAACTAATATTTGTTAAAAACAGCCATAACAAAGATCGCTGACTTTTAAAAAGAGGAATATCAGTTGCTAATAAATGAATAAATTGATAAAATAGCTTAATATATTACTCCAAAGGCCAAAGAATGTTGAACTTCATTCCCAAAGCTACAAACCAGAGAATCAAGCCACATCAGACCTGTGAATAATACCTTTTTTGTGTGTGTGTGTGTGTGTGTGTGTGTGGGGGGGGGGGGGTTACCCCTTTTTCTCCCCAATTGTATCTGGCCAATTACCCCACTCTTCTGACCCATCCCAGTCACTGCCCCACCCCCTTTGCCAATTCAGGGAGGGCTGCAGACTACCATATGCCTCCTCCGATACATGTGGAGTCGCCAGCCGATTCTTTTCACCTGATAGTGAGGAGTTTAGCCAGGGGGACGTTGCACAAGGGAGGATCACGCTATTCCCCCCAGTTCTCCCCCCCCCCCCAAACAGGCGCCCCGACCGACCAAAGGAGGCACTAGTGCAGCGACCAGGACACATACCCACATCCCACTTACCACCCGCAGACATGGCTGGTTGTGTCTGGGGACACCCGACCAAACTGGAGGTAACACGGGGATTTGAACTGGCGATCCCCGTGTTGATTGGCAATGGAATAGATCGCCACTCCACCCAGATGCCCTCTGTGAGTAATACCTGACCTGCACCTCCTGTAGTAATAGCACTGATGTTAAAGGCAAGAGATATGACGGGTTCATAAAGTAGACGACAATAAATAATTTTGGCAGCGTATCAGTTTTGAACCATTTTGAACTATTATCAACATAAAGTAACAGTCCTTAAAACCCAAGTAAATCACCACCATAGTTACAGTCTTTGTGTCCACAGTTCGTTAATCATTATCAAATAAATTGCTCTAGAAAGATTTTTTTTGAACAAGTCACGTGTAGCAATCTTGCGCCAATCAACGAAAATGGAAATTGTTGGAAAAAACCTAGTGATTGGAGGGGCCTTATTTCAACATATTTTACCATATTAATCAATGAAAAGTATTGCAAGTACACAATACACCTTAATTGAAAATCTTCTGTTTTTTAAAGGGTGTAATAAGCATACGTAAAGATGAAAAATTTTATATTGTATTGTATTATAATAAATACATTGTCTTTGAGGTAATTTGTAATTAAGTATTTATCAAGTATTATTGTGTTCTATGGGAGTGAAAAGTTACACCAGATCAAAAGGTGCAAAAAAAAAATTGAATATGTAGGGTGTGTTTTACTGAAGCAGCAGACAGGTACCAGGAGGCCAGAAGGGATGCCGGTTCAGCGGTTGCAGAAGCAAAAACTCGGGTGTGGGAGGAGTTCGGCGAGGTTATGGAGGAGAACTTTCGGTTGGCCTCAAGGAAGTTCTGGCAAACCATATGGCGACTCAGGAAGGGGAAGCAGGGCCTGACTCAGGCTGTGTCAGCCAGGGAGGGGAACTGCTGACCCGGACTAGGGATGTTATCGGGTCATGGAAAGAACACTTTGAGGAGCTCCTGAACCCAGCTAACCTGTCCTTAGTGGAAGAGGTAGAGTCTGAAGACTCAGGGGAAGCCCCACCCATATCCCTGGCAGAGCTGTCTGAGGTAGTTAAGGAGCTCCTCAGTGGCAAGGCAATGGATGTGGATGAGATTCGCCCTGAGATGCTGAAGGCTCTGGACATTGTTGGGCTGTCTTGGCTGACACGCCTCTTCAGTGTCGCGTGAAGGTCAGGGACAGTACCTGTGGAGTGACAGACTGGGGTGGTGGTTCCCATATTTAAAAAAGGGGACCGGAGGGTGTACTCCAATTATCGG
The DNA here is from genome assembly GCF_029633865.1 of Lampris incognitus. Taxonomy (NCBI): domain Eukaryota; kingdom Metazoa; phylum Chordata; class Actinopteri; order Lampriformes; family Lampridae; genus Lampris; species Lampris incognitus. Next base: position 14,702,640 of record NC_079212.1, on the reverse strand, counting down.
GGCATCACACTGCGCAGCCTCCCTGGCACAGTCTACTCTAAGGTGCTGGACAGGAGGCTCCGACCGCTTGTCGAACCTCAGATCCAGGAGGAAAAATGTGGATTCCGTCCTGTCCGTGGAACAATGGACCAACTCTTTACTCTTGCGGAAGTGCTGAGGGAGGCATGGGAGTCTAACCAGCCAGTCTACATGTGTTTTGTAGACTTGGAGAAGGCTTATGACCGTGTACCCCAGGGCACTATGTGGGGGGCACTGTGGGAATATTGGGTACCGGGCAGTTGCTACAAGCCATCCGGTCCTTGCTTGTATAACCAAAGTGAGAGCTGTGTCCGCATTCTCGGCACAAAGTCAAACACGTTTTTGGTGGGTGTCGGACTCCACCAAGGTTGTCCCTTGTCTCCGATTCTGTTTGTGATATTCATGGACAGCATCTAAACGCGCAGCCAATGTGAGGAGTGTGTCCGTTTTGGAAACCTTAGAATTGCATCTCTGTTCTTCGCAGACGACGTGGTTTTGTTGGCTTCATCAGAACGCGACCTCCAGCACACACTGGGGCAGTTTGCAGCTGAGTGTGAAATGGCCAGGAGGAGAGTCAGCACCCCCAAGTCTGAGGCCATGGTTCTCTACTGGAAAATGGAGGATTGCTCCCTCCGGGTTGGGGACGAGTTGTTGCCTCAAGTGAAGGAGTTCAAGTATCTTGGGGTCTTGTTCATGAGTGAGGGTAGGATGGAGTAGGAGATTGACAGGCAGATTGGTGCAGCATCAGCAGTAATGCAGACGTTGTACCAGACCGTTGTGGTGAAGAGGGAGCTGAGCCAGAAGGCAAAGCTCCCAATTTACCACTCAATCTTCATTACAACCCTCACCTATGGTCATGAGCTTTGGGTAGTGACCGAAAGGGTGAGATCACAGATACAAGCGGCTGAAATGAGTTTCCTCCATAGGGTGTCTGGGCTCAGCCTTAGAGATAGGGTGAGGCGCTCGGACATCCGGAGGGAGCTCAGAGTAGAGCCGCTGCTCTTTCGTGTTGAAAGGAGCCAGTTGACGTGGTTCGGGCATCTGATTAGGATGCCTCCTTGGCGCCTTCCTTTGGAGGTTTTCCGGGCACATCCAACTGGGGGGAGACCCCGAGGTAGACCCAGAACTCGCTGGAGGGACTATATGAACAATCTGGCCTAGGAATGCCTTGGGTGTCAGGGCTGAACCATGGGCTTGGACTCAAAATGCAGACTCAGTCTCAGTTCACAAAAATCAGTCCTTTTAATAAGAATGAGGTCGGTACACAGGTGATCAGATAACAAGGCAACAGTGTCCAAATCGGCAGGCGAAAGGCAAGGTCAAAAAGGCAAAAAACAGGTCAGGAAACTATAGGGCTTAAGAAACTCACACGAGGAAAAAATGCTGGAACGCTGTCACAAGGAACAAGACGAACTGGCACAGAAGGAAGGGAACACTAAGACTATATATTCTGGAGGAGGGGAGACAATGAGACACAGGTGCAACACATTAGGGCAGAGCAGGTAATCAATCACACAGGAGGGAGACACATGAGGGCAGGAAGTAAAGGACCTGAAACGAGACAAGAGGTGAGTATCAAAATAAAACAGGAAGTACAAGACAAAGAACACTGGGAGAAACAAAAAGATAACTTAACTATCCAGACGGGGCGTGACATTGGGATCCCCCAGCAGGAGCTGGAAGACGTTGCTGGGGAGAGGGACGTCTGGAGTGCCCTACTTAGCTTGCTGCCACCGCGACATGACCCTAGAGAAGCGGCTAATGATGAGATGAGATGAGATGAGATGAGATGGGTCTGTTTTACAATGAATTTTCACTTTGGTAAGGTCAAAATGGGACACATTACCATCAGCTGGTTGCTGGAAGTTGATGTAAGCATAGCCGAGGGATGTGCGAGTGATGATGTCACGGCACACACGGATTGACATGATGGACCCAGCAGGAGAGAACTTCTGATAAAGCATGGCCTCCGTAACATCAGGGTGCAGATCACCTACATACAACGATGCCTGAGGGTATGCTGTTCCACTGCTGTTCATCTTTGGTCCCACAATCCTAGAAAAAAAAAAGACAAGGTCTGTATTTAAAAATACTTTTTATGAGTGATAACGTTCTATAGAAACCACTTGTTATTAAGAATTGGCCTGATTTCTCCTTTTGAATAGGATGCAGTCTCATTCACTGCGCAAGACACAAGTTGACTTAACTCTCAGGAAAACTGGTCGAGCATGTAGCATGGACACATCTACACAATGTAAGAACAAGTTCGAGCTGAACCACAAATTTAAAATCAATCTTCAGTGAGTGTTACTTCAAAATATTTTATTTAAGTATTATCAAAATAGAACTAAATATAGAGGCGACTGGGTAACGTAGTGGTCTATTCCGTTGGGATCACTGGTTCGAATCCCTGTGTTAGCTCCGGCTTGGTCGGACACCCCTACAGACACAATTGGCCGTGTCTGTGGGTGGGAAGCCGGATGTGGGTATATGTCCCGGTCACTGCACTAGCACCTCCTCTGATTAGTTGGGGCGCCTGTTTGTGGGGAGGGGAAACTGGGGGGAATAGCGTGATCCTTCCACATGCTACGTCCCCCTGGCGAAACTCCTCACTGTTGGGTGAAAAGAAGCGGCTGGCAACTCCACATGCCTCGGAGGAGGCATGTGGTAGCCTGCAGCCCTCCCCGGATCGACATTGGGGGTGGAGCAGCGACTGGGATGGCTCAGAAGAGTGGGGTAATTGGCCAGGTACAATTGGGGAGAAAAAGGGGGGAAAAAAAGAAAGAACTAAATATAGTCAAATATAGTCACGGTATTAACTCCATCCAGCCATCCATTATCCAAACTGCTTATCCTGCTCTCAGGGATGCGGGGATGCTGCAGCCTATCCCAGTAGTCATTGGGCGGCAGGCGGGAGACACCCTGGACAGGCCACGAGGCCATCACAGGGCCAACACACACACACACACACACACACACACACACACACACACACACACACACACACACAGTATTAACTCACTATTGACTTTATTCACACATAAGCCATTTTGCTGTCAAGTGATGCTCAGTTTGGGAAACATAAAGTGAACTGCTTTGTCTTACTGCTGTGTGCCAGGTTGTAACTCATTAAACATGGAATCAGATTTATTTAACCAGTTACCCAACGGAAAAATCTGGATTACAAAAATCTGGAAAAATCTAAGGCCAAATTTCAAGGTAAAACATTCTTTGTTCAGCCATTCAGTAGCACTGAACAATTAATCATATATTAATCAGGATTTCAAGACTGGCTTCAACAGGGTTCCACAATTAATTGGTCATGGCCAGGGACTGCTGGGTTTGGTTTGGTTTCTTGTTTATTTATTTATGTTTGTCCAATCTTAGGGTCGTCCTCTGTGTGGCGTTTGCATGTTCTCCCCATGTCTGCATGGGTTTCCTCCGAGTGCTCCAGTTTCCTCCCACAGTCCAAATACATGTAGGTCAGGTAAATCGGCCATACTAAATTGTCCCTAGGTGTGAATGTGTGTGTGTCAGCCCTGTGGTGGCCTGGCGGCCTGTCCAGGGCGTCTCCCTGCCTGCCGCCCAGTGACTGCTGGGATAGGCTCCAGCATTCCTGTGACCCTGACAGCAGGATAAGCAGTTTGGATAATGGGCGGATGTTATAAAATACATTATGAATGTAAAAGAAGTTTTCTATTGAATCAACATACTCAAGTGCGATAAAATAAATAATAATAATGAATAACAATGATAAATGTCTTTATGCAAGCTCAATAATCCAGGTAAGAAAAAAAAAGTTGAATCAGTTCATCTGGACACATTTATTGAGAGAAACATTTCATCACCCATCTAAGTGACCTCTTCAGTCCAAACTGACTGCAGATATCCCCAGGTGGTGTGGCAGTGGTATTTCAAGAAGAGGGAGGAACACAGTGTGACGTACAAGAGTGGAGGAAAATGCACACAGGTGGACTATATCTTATGCAGGAAGCATGATCTGAAAGGGATTGGAGACTGCAAGGTGGTGACAGGGGAGAACGTAGCTAGGCAACATCGGATGGTGGTCTGTAGAATGACTTTGGAGATCAAGAAGAGGAAGACAGTGAAGGCAGAGCCAAGGATCAAATGGTGGAAGTTGAAGAAGGAAGACTGGTGTGTGGAGTTCAGAAAGGAGTTAAGACAGGCACTTGGTGGCAGTGAAGCGTTGCCAGATGACTGGGCAACCACTGCAGATATAGTGAGGGAGACCGCTAGGAAGGTACTTGGTGTGTCATCTAGACAGAGGAAGGAAAGTAGGGGTGGGAATCTTTCAGAATCTCACGAATCGATTCGATTTCGATTCTTGCGGTCACGATTCGATTCAAAATCAATTTTTCGATTCAAAACTATTCCCGATTCAAAATTGATTCTAGATTTGGTACATAGGGGTGCTAATTTCAGGATCTACTCCAGTCCGCTGTGGGCTAAGAAAAGTGGTGTGGCAAAATTATGGCATGAAAGAGGACTAAAGTGTGTATAAGATTATGTAGTTTTTAAAGTTATATCAATTTATTGCAATAATGTGAACACAGAAAGGCAAACCTAAGACAAAAGGTAACATTTATTAATACTAATCTTGCATATAAAACTGGTAACAGTTTAGTTTTTAGTATTTTTCAATTCTCGGTGACTTCAAAAAATAATGTTCAAGTTATAAAAAAAATAAAAATACTGTTACATAAATAAAATTGGGAGGCTTAAGCTAGCAGCCTTTGTATTTCTCAGAAACATACTGTAGCGAATTCGGGGGACAACGCAACCACAGGAACTGCCGCACCCCGAAAGCGAACCCATATCGCCCGCACCGCAGGAGACATCGCTAACCGCTCAACTAAGGGGTCAGATCCGCCACCCGACGGCCAGCGTGTCTACTTATCCATGCACGTTACACTACCCCCCTCCTTCGGGAAGCGCGTCCCCGCGCTGAAGCACATCAGCTCCTTCACGCCTCATTCGCTTCCAATGGCCTTACGGTCGCCCCATCCCACTTCTGACACCAATGTAGCGAATTCGGGGGACAACGCAACAACAGGAACTGCCGCGGCCAGGAAGCGAACCCGTATCGCCCGCACCGCAGGAGACATCGCTAACCGCTCGACTAAAGGGTCAGACCCACCAGCCAGCGGCCAACGTGTCTACTTACCCATGCACGTTACAATACCAATTTAAAAAATAACCTGTGCACAAATAACACTATACAACTGGTAAAAATAAAAATACTATTACATTAATAAAATTGGTAGGCGTACGCTAACAGCCTTTGTATTTCTCAGAAACTTGCCAATTTCAAAAATAAACTGTGCACAAATAACACTATAAAACTAGTATTTTGTGTGATTTTTTTTTTCAACAACATTGATTTGGTGTGTAGGACTACTCTCCACCAGCAGCAATATCTAGGTTCTTGTACACCAAGCCTGTCGACAGCAAAGGTTAAAAAAAAGAGAGACAATAGTGGCCACCATCTTCCTGCTCCCGTAATCATTCCAATGAGTTGTTGAATGGACAAGTGCCCCCCTGTGGCCGTCGGCTCCCGTGATCAACGGACAGCGTATACGGTGCATCCGGAAAGTATTCACACCCCTTCACTTCCCCACATTTTGTTATGTTTCAGCCTTAGTCCAAAATGGATTAAATTCCTTTTTTTTTCTCATCAATACAATACCCCATAATGACAAAGCGAAAAAGGTTTTGTAGAAATTTTTGCAAATTTATTGAAAATAAAAAACTGAAATATTGCATGTACATAAGTATTCCCACCCTTTACTCAGTACTTGGTTGAGGCACCCTTGGCAGCAATTACAGCCTCAAGTCTTCTTGGGTATAAAGCTACAAGCTTGGCACACCTATATTTGGGGTATTTCTCCCATTCTTCTCTGCAGATCCTCTCGAGCTCTGTAAGGTTAGATGGGGAGCGTCGCTGCACAGCTATTTTCAGGTCTTTCCAGAGATGTTCAATGGGGTTCAAGTCTGGGCTCTGGCTGGGCCACTCAAGGACATTCACAGACTTGTCCCGAAGCCACTCCTTCGTTGTCTTGGCTGTGTGCTTAGGGTCGTTGTCGTGTTGAAAGGTAAACCTTCGCCCCAGTCTGAGGTCCTGAGTGCTCTGGAGCAGGTTTTCATCAAGGATCTCTCTTTACTTTGCTCCATTCATCTTTCCCTCGATCCTGACTAGTCTCACAGTTCCTGCCGCTGAAAAACATCCCCACAGCATGATGCTGCCATCACCATGCTTCACTGTAGGGATGGTATTAGCAAGGTGATGAGAGGTGCCTGGTTTCCTCCAGACGTGACGTTTAGCATTCAGGCCAAAGAGTTCAATCTTGGTTTCATCAGACCAAAGAATCTTGTTTCTCATGGTCTGAGAGTCCTTTAGGTGCTTTCTGGCAAACTCCAAGCGGGCTGTCATGTGCCTTTTACTGAGCAGAGGCTTCCGTCTGGCTACTCTACCAGAAAGGCCTTATTGGTGGAGTGCTGCAGAGATGGTTGTCCTTCTGGAAAGTTCTCCCATCTCCACAGAGGAACGCTGGAGCTCTGTCAGAGTGACCATCGGGTTCTTGGTCACCTCCCTGACCAAGGCCCTTCTCCCCCGATTGCTCAGTTTGGCTGGGCGGCCAGTAGGAAGAGTGCTGGTGGATCCAAACTTCTTCCATTTACAAATGATGGAGACCACTGTGCTCTTCGGGACCTTCAAAGCTGCAGACATTTTTTTGTACCCTTCCCCAGATCTGTGCCTCGATACAATCCTGTCTCAGAGGTCCACAGACAATTCCTTTGACTTCATGGCTTGGTTTCTGCTCTGACATGCACTGTCAACAGTGGGACCTTATATAGACAGGTGTGTGCCTTTCCAAATCATGTCCAATCAATTGAATCTACTACAGGTGGACTCCATCAAGATGTAGAAACATCTCAAGGATGATCAGTGGAAACAGGATGAACCTGAGCTCAATTTTGAGTGTCATAGCAAAGGGTGTGAATACTTATGTACATGCAATATTTCCGTTTTTTATTTTTAATAAATTTGCAAAAAATTCCACAAAACCTTTTTCACTTTGTCATTATGGGGTATTGTGTGTAGATTGATGAGGGAAAAAAAGGAATTTCATCCCTTTTGGAATAAGGCTGTAACATAAGAAAATGTGGGGAAAGTGAAGGGGTGTGAATACTTTCCAGATGCACTGTATGGTGGATTTTCCCAAACGTTGCGTTGAAAATAAACAATCAGAGCAGCCAGAAGTACAGGGCGATAGCAACGTGTAAACAAAAGATTTTTCCTTAGACAAAATAAAATGATTATAAGCACTCTTTTTAACAATGCAATGTCTAATGTTGGTTGATACTGATGAAATTCAGTTATGCCTTGCGTTGGCTGCCATCTCCACCTCCTCTGACACACAAGCACACTAATTCTCTATCGAAGCTAAAAAATTAACGTAGTATACGATGATTAAAAAAAAAAGAAACAACAGGCATTTGCAAGTCGCGCTGTTGCAACCAGTTATTTCAACTGTTGTCACACCATTTCAACAACAACAACAAAAACAGCCGTAAAATACGACTAAAAAGTCATATTCCGGGCTCCTTGTGTGTAGGCCACTTACAATACCTTCCTGTATAATCGTGAACCTATCTGATCTAAAATTAAAATACGAGGACTTTTGACTCCTATTTTGATATTTTACTGGGTTCAGTATTGTAGAACTGCTTAAGTTTTACATATGATCTAAGCTTTGGTTTAGTCGATTACTCGTGTCAATGTCTCTGTAATTATTTAAACTAGTGCATACCCGCTCGGATGTAATCCCCCCTCCAACCACAACAGCAGCGTGGCACGTCCGGGGTGGGTTCCATTTCAGCTCAGATACAATATCGACTCGGGGGTCCTTCGACTACATATGACGTCACGGATTATGGTGCTAGCTACCGTTAGCTTTATAGTTATTTAGCTGTGAAAAAAGAAAAAAAGTTATTTAGCTGTGTGTTTTTTTACAATCCACGTTGACATAGAGTTGGTTAGTAAAGGTGCGAGGGCCGGAGGCCCGAGCTGCGTCTAAAGAGCGAGGCCGCAGGCTCAGGACGCGGGGGGGGGGGGGGGCGAGAGAACGCGCGCGCCGCGAGGGCCGAAGGCCCGAGCTGCGTCTAACGTCAATCTACTGTTTCCCCGCTGTTACTAAACTGAACTAGCCCCTACCCAAAATCATAATGCGTGAAGTAGTGACGTCATCTGTAGTCGCAGGACCCCGAGCACATCCGCGAGAAGTACGTCTCCATGTATGTAACGTATGCACTTCCCTGGGCCCTCCGCAATAAACCCGCCAAGTGTGAAGTCGATCCAATGAACCGTTGTCGAGAAAATCGAAGGACATACATTTCTTCCATTTCAGTATGATAACATACTTGTTCATATAGATTTGATAAAGCTAATATGACGTACAGCTCAGTATATTCCTATGTGTTACAGAACTATCAGTTTCCATAAAAATAGGGCCTCGCCAAACTCCACGTACAACAGGTGGTAGGGTCAACACGTAGTTTCCGCTAAAAAGGGTATCGGACTAACGGAAAACTAAGTTAACCTGAGCAAAACGAAACACAGCTGGCCCGAGACAAAATGCGTCGCTGGGCTGAAATCGCAGCTGGATATAAAAATATGCTCGATTACTACTTGATCATTACTCCATTATCCGACGTTGACGGTAGCCAACGCTAGTGAGTTTTAATGTTAGCTTAATCGGAACCCGAGTGCCTCAAACATCAAAGCGGATTCGGATGAATCAAAATGACAGGACATTTTAACATTAAATTATCCGTATCAAAATCGACCTGGAGCTTCACAATTGCTACTTACTTTTGCTACCTGGCCAACGGCGTAACGGAGCTCTAAATGGTAAGCTTTAGTCCGTGTCGTTAGGCTGACTGAGAGCTACTCGTTTTTATTCGATTGTTGCCGTGGAAAAACCCCAAGATAACCGCAGCCCGCGAGAGGAAACATTTCCCGCCACGATTAATCAATCCATCCCTTATTTTAACCGCTTATCCGACTCTCAGGGTCGCGGGGATGCTGGAGCCTATTCCAGCAGCCATTAGTGTTCCCACTCGGAAACCGGGACGAGTGGCAACGCTGAAATGGGGGGAGAGGCGGACACGAATTGTCCGTTTTTTGTTTTTAGGGGTCCAATCAGCGAAGCTGGTGGAACCCTGTTGTATTTGTTAGATTATTATTATTTTTCTCCGCTAAAAGTGTGTGAGGCTCAGCAACCGTAAGTCCTAGACCAACCAACTTTGGTACGTGGATTCCTATGGCCCCCCGCTACTCAGGCACCACAAATCACCTATGTCAGCCAGATGGTGGAGCTATAACAAAGGGTCATGCGTAAAAGGCTATAATTCCCACACCATAAGTCAGATCAACACAAAACTGCACAGACCTATGCATCTGAATGTGCTCTACAACTTTGTTATCGGGACCACTTATGTCAGCCATATAGTTTGCCCGCCATTTTGACTTGTATTAGTTTGGGCGCGGTTTCTCAGCTAAAAGTGTCTGAGGCTCAGCAGCCATAAGTCCTAGACCAACCAAATTTGATAGGTGGATTCATCCACTACTCTGGCACTACAACTTTACTATTGGGACCACCTATGTCAGTCATATAGTTTGCCCGCTATTTTGACTTATTTGGTGTGGAAGCGCTGCAGCTCTACATACCACACGCCAGGACACCTGGGTTTAACGACATACTTTTTCTTTTTACGGCAGTCGGCTAGAACGCAAGAAATCAAACACCGTCTGGTCCAGTTTTGGAAACTCTGGCACATGTTTCTGAAGCAATGGAAGTGTTACAACATTTAAAAAAAATGAGGTAATCGTCTAGGACACAGGCGACCCCAGTAATCCGACATTGTCATATCTAGTTGGAAACTCGGGTAGGCTGCTGTTTCTGAAGCAAGATTCTTCAATCTTTATTACACTACCAACAGCGGTTTAGTTTCATGTTGAAACGGTAGTCTATTGCAGGCTAGGTGTATAAAAGGCCCCTACGTATCATAGCGTTAATTATTTACGTTGGGTGAAGGTATATGATCATGAGGACAAAACCATTCAAATTGCTCCATAGGGGGCTCAACAGTGCCAATGCCTGGACCCCTCCCAACGCCGCTTGCGGCTTTATTGTTTTTGTTTTGTTTTGTTTTTGTGTGTGAAAATGTACTTCTAATTTAGAATGTCGTATTTCCCAATAAAACCTCATTTGGTTTCTTCTAATGCTGTTTGTTTTTCTTGCCGTTTACGTTTAGACATCCAATCATGAGTCTGTAAACAGGTAAAAATTGGTAAAACAGCGACGATTGGCCATAGGCCTATGTATACTTTTATTTCATTGGTAGCAGAAATAAGTGTACCTTATCACTTAGCAACTGCCCGGGCTGCCTGCCTATCGGTCTGCCGCGCGCATCCACTTCAGCGACCCTACCATGAGTGAGTTCAGCTAGCTAGCTTACTAGCCTAAACCTTCGATTTATTTGGTCATTTTTGTGAAATGGGGGGGGAGGGGGGGGGGACGAGAGAACAAAATCAGACAAACCACCACCATCAAAGAAAAAACGATTTACAACGTACAACACAGACTGGGCAAAAAGAGAGAACTTTTCTGAATGTTAATCGTTATAAATCACATTTTGGTGGCCTTATGCATACGAAATAGGTAGCGATTGTACAGAAAACGGCTTGTGTTCCATTATAACAGGTGTCTGAAATTCAGATTTGACCAGAAATGTAAAGCGCTTTGAGTGGCTGTTGCAGCTAGAAAAGTGCTATATAAAATGCAACTTGGTTGATTGAATGAATGGGTAAAGCCAGAGCCGTTGAGAGAGCGTTACGACACTGATTGATCCCGCCGCCACGCGATCACGTGGTTCATGTACACGTCAATAGTTCCAGCAATCCCCGCGCTGTCATGTTCTATGGGACAGACAGCAGCGAGTGCGATATTAAACGGTAAATACTAAAATATGAAACATGAAACCATTTCTTTGTACTTTTAACTGCTTTTACATTTATTTCATATACGTTAATGTTCATTTGGTATGTGGAGTGGCGGAGGGACAACTTCATGAGTTACTTATATCATTTTTTTTTTTTGGAGGGAAAGAGTTCGTTCTTTCGTTCATATTAGCATACGCTATGTTAGCACACATTACATAACCAAGTTTCCTGTAGTAGTCGGCTTTATATTAACCATCAATCAACCTCCCTTTACATTCCTGTTGATAATATCAACGGTTTTAAACATACACTTGCGCTGTACATCACTTACCTGCATTGTCAAAGATCTGTCAAACGTTTGATGTTGGAACGTATTAGCAAGTGGGCATTCAGCGTGTTGGTGTCCAGTTTTCTGACGAGACAAAGGTAACCCTAGCTCCACCACACATCCCTGATATTATTCTGATATGATCCCTGACTTTAACATACATTGTAAGCATGTGTAACAGGTTATTTTCTTGCCCGGTGCGGGATTCGATACGGGGTGTACTGCACCACAAGACAGTACACAAACTAGGGACTAACGTGTCTTATTAGTAGTTTACAGTCGTCACCCTCCCCGGAAGCGCGCCATCGCGCTTTGTCATTCCGCGCTCCGAAGAGACTTCTGAGGATCTGCACACTTCCGGATCCCACCGCTGCCACCAATGTAACCGGTTAACTTCTTGCCCGGTGCGGGATTTGATACGGCGTGTACTGCACCACAAGGCGACATCACTAACCGCTCGGCTAAAGGGTCAGACCCGTTAGCGAGGGACTAACGTGTCTTATTAGTAGTTTACACATGCATAATTACGAATAAAAAATCAGCAGTGCAAAAAATACAAGGCAACAAACTGCATTCAAGAAAACAATCGTAATATGTTACAGCCTGGCTGGTGAGCCTGCAACATAAAAGGGAGGCTGACACAAACTTTGGTTTCCAATAAATAGAAAAATTTAACTGTTAATAAACATTATTCAATGGATGGAACATCTTCTCCTGTATTTTCACAATGTGTGTCTGTGTGAGAGTCTATAAACGGCCAAACTAAAGCTTGGGGCCTTGATTCTTTTTGGAGGTTATTGGGGATGATCAGGGGCACCTATAAAAAATAGCAGAAAATTAAATTAAAATTATGCATAATTATGCATAAATATGCATTTTTCTAAAAATGGCTAAAAACCACTTCTCGGAATTTCAAATGATTCTGAGCATCTTTGATTTTTTCACCTATATAAAAAAAATTTCTGGGACTTAGAAATGTTTTGGCATTATGCAAAATATGCATTTTTGCAAAAATGCACTTATGATCCTAATTTTTTTGGGAGGTGGTAGGTACTGTTCCAGAGAGGACCAGAAAAATAGCAGAAAATTAAAATATAATTATAATAATTATGCATACTTATGCATTGTCTAAAAATGGCTAAAAAACACTTTTCTCGGCATTTCAGATTATTCTGAGCATTTGGGGGGAGGGAGTTGGAGTGGGGGGGGGGGTTTAGGGGCAGGGGGAAGGCGGTTAGCTGGCAGGATGAAGAGGAGGGAGATTTAGACGGGTGGATAACCAAACCGCTACATTGTAGCGGGGTTCTTCTAGTCATTCTCATAATATAGTGAACCTGATTGCTTTTTTTGAGCATCCATACTGGGTCAAATAAAATAACACAGTAAATATGCCATACTTATCGTAAAAAGACTGTCCGCTGACTGAATAAAGGGCAAGCTTCCCTGAATTTTTTTGGGTGCTGCCTATAGACAGAGTTTTTTACAAGGCCTGTTTGGTTTGTGTTACAATATTGGCAAAGCCAAGGTTATGTGTGTGCTCTTATACTGATGTCACCACGAGACGGCGATGTTGTATTGAGTCCCCGGAGGAAACCCACGCAGAACATGCAAACTCCACACAGAGGACGACCCGGGATGACCCACCAAGGTTGGACTAACCCAGGGCTCGAACCCAGGACCTTCTTGCTGTGAGGCGACCGCGCTAACTACTTTGCCACTGTGCCGCCACGATTAAATGACTATAAAATAAGGAGCAAAATAATCCAGTGAGTCAAGTAAATTATTTATGAGACAGCACAAGCCTGTTTCATGCCATAAGCAACCATCAATATATAGTATGTACACTGCTCAAAAAAATAAAGGGAACACATAAGAAATGCAATGTAGCTCCAAGTCAATCACACTTTTGAGATGTCAACCTGTCCGGTTAGGAAGCAACACTGATTTGTGAATCAATTTCAGCTGTTGGTAAATTGTCTAATTTCCACCTGGTGGAAATTAGACAATTTGCAAGACAACCCCTATAAAAGGAATGGATTTGCAGGTGGTGGCCACAGACCATTTGCCTGTCCTCATCTTTTCTGGCCGATCTTTGGTTAGTTTTTCATTTTGCTAGTGCCCTCACCACTAGAGGTGGCATGAGGCGGTATCTGCAACCTACAGAAGTTGCTCAGGTAGTGCAGCTCATCCAGGATGGCACATCAATGCGTGCTGTGGCAAGAAGATTTGATGTGTCTCCCAGCACAGTGTCCAGAGCATGGAGGAGGTACCAGGAGACAGGCCAGTACACCAGGAGACGTGGAGGGGGCCGCAGGAGGACAACAACCCCACAGCAGGACCGCTATCTGGTCCTTTGTGCAAGGAGGAACAGGAGGAGCACTGCCGGAGCCCTACAAAACGACCTTCAACAGGCCACTAATGTGCAGGTTTCTGCTCAAACAGTGAGAAACAGAATGCGTGAGGATGGTATGAGGGCCCGACGTCCACAATTGGGGCCTGTGCTCACAGCCCAACACCGTGCAGCCCGACTGACCTTTGCCAGAGAACATCTTGGTTGGCAGATTCGCCATTGGCGCCCTGTGCTCTTCACAGATGACAGCAGGTTCACACTGAACACATGTGACAGACGTGAGAGAGTCTGGAGATGCTGTGGAGAACGTTCTGCTGCCTGCAACATCCCCCAGCATGACCGGTTTGGCGGTGGGTCAGTGATGGTCTGGGGAGGCATATCCTTGGAGGGCCGCACAGACCTCTACGTGCTACCCAGAGGTACCATGACTGCCATTAGGTACCGGGATGAGATCCTCAGACCCATTGTCAGACCATATGCTGGTGCAGTGGGCCCTGGGTTCCTGCTCATGCATGACAATGCTCGTCCTCATGTGGCCAGAGTGTGTCAGCAGTTCCTGTATGTCGAGGGCATTGATGCTATGGACTGGCCTGCACGTTCCCCAGACCTGAATCCAATCGAGCACCTCTGGGACATCATGTCTCGTACCATCCGCCAACGCGATGTCGCACCACAGACTGTCCAGGAGTTGACCGATGCCCTGATCCAGGTCTGGGAGGAGATCCCTCAGGAGACCATCCGTCGTCTCATCAGGAGCATGCCCAGACGTTGTAGGGAGTGCATACAGGCACGTGGAGGCCACACACACTACTGAGCCTCATTTTGAATCGTCTTGAAGAATTTCCACAGAAGTTGGATCAGCCTATGTTCTCATTTTCCACTTTGATTTTGAGTATGATTCTGAATCCAGACCTTAATGGGCTAATGATTTTGATTTCCATTGATCATTCTTAGGTTATTTTGCTCTAAACACATTCCTCTGTCTAATAAATAAAGATTTTCAGCTGAAATATTTCATTCATCGAGGTCTATATTGTGTTTTTAGGTGTTCCCTTTATTTTTTTTGAGCAGTGTATATATCTCTCATCTCATCTTCAGCCACTTTTCCGGGGCTGGGTCGCGGTGGCAGCAAGCTAAGTAGGGCACTACAGACGTCCCTCTCTCCAGCAACGCCCTCCAGCTCCTCCTGGGGGATCCCAAGGTGTTCCCAGGCAAGATTGGACATGTAGTCCCTCCAGCGAGTTCTGGGTCTACCCGGGGTCTCCTTCCAAAGGAAGGCGCCCAGGAGGCATCCTAAGCAGATGCCCGAACCATGTCCAAGCTCTCTCTGGATGTCCGAGCTCCTCACCCTATCTCTAAGGCTG
Source organism: Lampris incognitus (assembly GCF_029633865.1). NCBI lineage: Eukaryota > Metazoa > Chordata > Actinopteri > Lampriformes > Lampridae > Lampris > Lampris incognitus. Next base: position 14,687,554 of record NC_079212.1, on the reverse strand, counting down.
AGCCCAGACTCCCTACGGAGGAAACTAATTTCAGCCGCTTGTATCCGCGATCTCACCCTTTCGCTCACTACCCAAAGCTCATGATCATAAGTGAGGATTGGAACGAAGATTGACAGGTAAATTGAGAGCTTTGCCTTCCGGCTCAGCTCCTTCTTCGCCACATTGGTCCGGTACAACATCTGCATTACTGCTGATGCTGCACCAATCCGTGCAGCAGGATTGGTGCAGCATCAGCACTAATCCTGTCTCTATTTTTTTTTATTGAGCAATAGCATTTTGCATTTATGGATGTAGCTGTGAATGTCACATCTTGAACGTAATGCACCAAAGCATATTGAAGTCCCTGTTGTCTGGCTTTAGAAGATATTCGAGACCACTGGCTCCAGAAATGCTGGCTGATAGAGTCTAGACTAGCTAATGTCAAGTCTGTGGAGGCTAGCAGCCATGCTAACGTTGGCAGCCATTGGTAAAAATACCTACCTTTAATCCGTTTTTAGACGTTATGTGCTGGCTATTCCCTCCACTGTACAAACACTTGTTCACTGTATGCTTTTTACATTTTTTAAGAATCAAAATTATGAGTTTTAATGTTAACTACGTGTACAAGTTTTCAATGTTTTTCTATGGGAATGGACCCTCTCAGAGCTTTGTTTGTCTAACCTAGCAACAGTAACATAGGAAAGCGGGACATGGGCGGGACTTAACAAAGGATCAATTTTGCCAAGAGGTGAAATATAAAGAGAGAAAAGTAGAGAGCCAAGAACTGAGCCCTGAGGTATGCCATATTTAACATCAGAGAATTTTGATGTAATATTACTATAGCAGACACAATGTGTTCTTCCAGATAAGTAAGACTTAAGCCAAGAGAGCTAAGCCAGAGACACCAAAACAACAATTTAATCTGTCCAATAGTATACAGTGATCAGTGGTGTCAAAGGCTGCACTGAGGTCCAGTAGTAGAAGCACAGAAGTGGAATCAGAGTCCATACCTAGTAAAAGATCGTTCACCACTCTGGTCAGAGCAGTTTCAGTGGAGTGACAGGGCCTAAAAGTCGATTGAAAAGGTTCATATAGATGGTTTTCTTCTATATGGGTCGAAAGTTGTTGCTACACAACTCTCTCTAGTACTTTAAAAAAGAATGGCAGATTAGAGACTGGTCGATAGTTATTAAGAGACCCTGGCTCTAGGTGCAGTTTTTTTAAGTAGAGGTTTAACCACAGCTGTCTTAAAACTGCTGGGAACAATGCCAGTAGTAAGTGATAAATTAACAAAGTCTAACATTGTAGGTCCCAGAAAAGGCCAGAGGTCTTTAAAAAGTTTTGCTGGTAAGAGGTCAAGTAGGCAAGTAGTTGTTTTAGAAGCTGAAAGGAGTTTAGTCAAAGTATCAAGAGAGATAGACTCAAAAGCTGTAATAACAGGGACTATCAGTGACTCATTGTATAGATATGAATTTGGTAAGACAGGATCTTCAGGAGTAGCTGGAGTTGAAGAACTAATTTTGTTTAAGATCTCATCAACATTATTGCAGAAAAAAATATAGAAATTCATGGGCCGTGAGTGGTGAGCAGCTAATAGATGGCTGCTTTTTACTAAGTTTAGATAGTGTCAAAGAGAAATCTGGGGTTATGTTTCTTAATATTAAGTGAGAGCGATATACTGTTTTTGCAGCAGATAAAGCGCATTTGTATTTCAATAAACACTCATGCCACAATAGGTAAAAAAAAGAAGTCCAATTTTGATTTTCACCATTTACGTTCCAGTCTCCTGCAGGCCCGCTTAAGAGCACATGTCTCATTGTTAAACCAGGGTGTAGGCCTCTTTAATCGCCTAGCTCTGGTAGTGAGAGGTGCAACTGAATCAAGGAGACTAGAGAGGGCCACATTTAAGTCACTAGGGAAATTTTCAACAGTCAGTAACCACAGTGAAAGGAGCCAAGAGTTTAGGCAGCTGCTGGCCAAATGCAGCTAGTGTGGGACCAGTTTGGCGAGTGGCAATTACATCTGTGCTGACATTAACTAGACAGGCCAATAATGCTTCAAATTTGATGAGAAAATGATCTGACAAAGCAGATGTGGTAGGCAAGACATTCAGATCAGAAACAGCTATCCCTTTAGATAAAACCAAATCAAGGGTGTTACCACTGCAATGAGTCGACTCTTGAACAAACTGAGTGAACCCAAAAGTATCAACTAGTGCCAGAAAGGCTTTACTTAGAGGATCAGCAGCCTTATTCAGATGAATATTGAAATCACCAAGAATTAGAATATCATCAGAGTGAGTAACAAGGTCTGAGACAAATTCTCCAAATTCTTTAAGAAATAACGAGTAACAGCCAGGAGGCTGACAGAGTATCACAATTTGGACTGAGCTAAGTCTATTCTTGGCTGAGGGAGATGGACCAAGAACAAGAGCCTCAATCAGTTCATCTGGGTACAACATTTATTGACAGATACATTTCATCACTCAGCTATGTGACATCTTCAGTCTAAACTGACTGCAGATATCCCCACCCCTTATAACATGATGCTTCCACTGCTAGTTCCTTCCTGGACAATGTTGAGCTAGAAAGGACAGGCATTGACCTTGGCACTACAGGGCATCTGCAACTCATTGCCAGACTAGCAGGTTACATACTTTACAACTTCTCACAATTTATGAAAAAGAAATATGCCTTGTTTTTTTTCTCTTCAAAATGTGTATTTATGTTCTGTTAGTTTCTGCAGTTGTGACTGTGTGAAGATCAATGCCAATATCAGAAAATTTTGTAGTTGTGTCATATAGCCCTGAAGTACCAAATTTTCAACATGTTATATTTCCAATTCACTGATGGCGCAGTGGTTGGCATGGTCACCTCACAACAAGAAGGTCCTGGGTTCGAGCCCTGGGATTGTCCAACCTTGGGGGTTGTCCCAGATTGTCCTCTGTGTGGAGTTTGCATGTTCTTCCCGTGTTTGCGTGGGTTTCCTCCCAAAGTCCAAAGACATGTAAGTCAGGTGAATCGGCCATACTAAATTGTCCCTAGGTATGAATGTGTGTGTGTGTGGGCCCTGTGATGGCCTGGCAGCCTGTCCAGGGTGTCTACACGCCTGTCGCCCAATGACTGCCGAAATAGGCTCCAGCATCCCCGTGACCCTGAGAGCAGAATAAGCGGTTCAGATAATGGATGCATGGATGGATGATATTCTAATTTTTGTAATGACAACAGTGGTAAATCTGTTGCCTTTCTCTTAATACAGGCACTGGTCTGAAGATTCCTCCTGCTGCACAGCAGGCTTTACAAATGAGTGGAACCATCCCCTTTGGCCAGGTACAACAGGTCTGGCTTTAGATGCTACACATCAGTTTGTAGTCCCTTGTAGAGCTGGGTAGTATACTAATAGATATCCATCATGAGACTAGATGTTATGATCATAGAAGGTTTAATCAGTTCATCTGGACACAATGTTTATTGGGGGAATTTTTTATCACTCATCCAAATGACCACCTCAGTCTCAACTGACTGCAGGTATCCCCATCCTTGTAAAGAATACAGTGGCATGTTGACAGAAAACGACTGGTTTCAAGCAATTTGCTGTGACCATTAAACTAGAGTTACAATGTCTTTAAGCACGCTCAATAATCCAGGTAAGAAAATCACAAAAAGTTGAATCAGTTCACCTGGACATGTTTATTGAGTGAAATGTTGCATCACTCAGCTCTAAGTGACCTCTGAGAGTACATCTGTCACCATCTTACAATGCTGATTCCAACTATTCCCCAACCTCTGTGAATATTACACATTATTGTAACTAGTTAATGGTCATGACAGTTTGCATATGAAACCGATCGTTGGTTAAGTCGTTATGCAACTGTGGCATTTATAAGGGTGAGCATACCTGCAGTGAGTTGAGACTGAAGAAGTCACTTGGATGAGTGATGAAAAGTTTCTCCCACTAAACGTGTGAAGATGAACTAATTCAGCCTTCTGTGATTTCCTTACCTGCATTATTGAGTATGCATAAAGACAATGATGCTGTGTGCTCTTAAAGGCTGTATTAATAATAAAGCAATACAATTTTCTGAACTTAGTACCGTTTTAGCTGATTGAAATGAACAATACCTGTACCTGCTCTATCGACATTAATAAACACTTCTCAGAATCTTGTGTAAATATATTGACATCAATAATCATCCCCATAATATCACATTATCGAAACGAAATAGTGATATTTGATTTTGTCACTATTGCCCAGCCCTACTCCCTTGGTTATCCTCAGCTCCACAGCCTTCATGTACACCTAATAGACATTACATTACAATCATTTAGCCGACACTTTTATCCAAAGCGACTTACAATAAGTGCATTTAACGTAGGAAATCAGGAGAACTACTAGTCATCAGAGGTCATAAGTGCATCTAAAAAGGCAGCTAAGAGCAAAACCAGTGCTAAAGTAAAAGTGCAAGAATGAGATTATTTTTTTAAAAAAAAGAGGGAATACAATAAGTGCTAAGAACAAGTAACAGGGTAGTAGTTCTTAAAGAGGTGAGTTTTCAACCTGTGCCGAAAGATAGGCAGCGACTCTGCTGTCCTGACATCAGTGGGGAGTTCATTCCACCATTGTAGGGCCAGGACAGAAAAGAGCCGTGACCAGGTTGATCGGCAGCAAGGGCCTCCGAGCGATGGGGCAACCAGGCATCCTGAGGCAGCAGAGCGAAGTGGTCGGGCGGGGGTGTAGGGCTTGAGCATGGCCTGGAGATAGGAAGGAGCTGTTCCTTTCACTGCCCTGTAGGCTAGCACCACAGTCTTAAACTGGATGCGAGCAGCTACTGGGAGCCAATGTAGGGACATGAGAAGGGGAGTTGTGTGGGAGAACTTAGGGTGGTTGAACACCAGACGAGCTGTAGCTTTCTGAACAAGCTCCAGAGGTCTGATGGCCGACGCCGGGGCGCCAGCAAGGAAGGAGTTGCCGTAGTCCAGCCGGGAGATGACCAGAGCCTGGATGAGCACCTGTGCCATCTCGTCGGTGAGGAATGGGTGAATCCTCCTGATGTTATAGAGGAGAAATCTGCAGGAACGAGCAACCAATGCAACGTTTTCAGCAAACGACAGTTGGTCATCCAGGATCACACCCAGATTCCTCGCAGTCTGAGTTGGCATCACCACGGTGTTGTCAATGGTGATGGCCAGGTCTCGTTGCGGGCAACCTTCTGGGAGGAACATCAGCTGTCTTGTCCAGATTGAGCTTCAGGTGGTGTGTCACCATCCACTCCGAGATGTCAGTCAAGCACGCAGCAATGCATGTCTCTACTTGTGTGTCAGAGGGAGGGAAGGACAAGATCAGCTGGGTGTCATTGGCATAACAATAAGAGAAGCCATGCGAGCGAATAAAAGAACCCAGGGATGTCGTGTACATGGAAAAAAGGAGAGGACCCAGAACCGAACCCTGTGGAACGCCTGTAGTCAGTCTGCGAGGCTCCGACACAGATCCCCTCCATGTCACCTGGTAGGAGCGACCCGTCAGGTAGGTTGCAAACATTGAGAGTGCAGAGCCTGTGACACCCAGCCCCTCGAGGGTAGAGAGGAGGATCTGGTGGTTCACTGTGTCGAACGCAGCTGATAGGTCCAGGAGTATCAGAACAGAGGCGATAGAGTTTGCTCTTGCAGAGTGCAGCGATTCTGTCACTGCAAGGAGGGCCATCTCTGTCGAGTGACCGACCCTGAACCCAGACTGTTTGGGGTCCGGGAGGTTGTTCTGGTGGAGGTACACAGAAAGTTGGTTAAAGACAGCACGTTTTAAAGTTTTGGATAAAAAAGGTAGAAGGGAAACTGGTCTGTAGTTTTTGACGTCAGAGGGGTTAATTGGTGGTTTCTTGAGAAGGGGGGGTGACTCTAGCAGTCTTGAAGGCAGATGGAAAACATCCTGCCTGGAGGGAGGTGTTGATGAGGTGGGGTAGATAGGGAAGGAGTTCAGGTACTATAGACTGAAGAAGAGGGGAGGGGACCGGGTCAAGGGAGCATGTGGTGGGGCGACTGGATGTGATGAGGTTTAGAACACCATCGGGGGAGAGGGGAGCGAGGTGGGATAGGGTGGGACGTGGAGAGGTGAGGGAGGGTGCAGAGGGTGGGATAGTGCAAGCAGCACTAACCGGGTGGTGAGAAAAGGAGGCTCTGATGTCGTTTACCTTCTTGTCAAAGAAGCGGGCGAAGTCATCAGGGAGAAGGGAGGAAGTAGGAGGAGGTGGGGGTTGAAGAAGTGTAGAGAAGGTTTCAAAGAGTTTCTTAGGATTAGAGACAGAGGATAGGATTTTAGAGCGATAGAAGGCAGTCTTAGCAGCAGAAAGAGAGGAGGAGAAAGTTGAAAGAAGAGTTTGGAAGTTGAGAAGGTCATCTGGGAGTTTGCCTTTTCTCCATTTGCGCTCTGCCACTCTCAGGCTCCGTCTGTCAGTACGTACTGAGTCGGTCAGCCAAGGGGCAGGTGGAGTTGGACGTGCAGGCCTGGAGGTGAGGGGACAGAGATTGTCCAGAGAAGAGGAGAGGGTAGAGAGAAGATCAGTAGCAGTGTCAGGGGGAGGGAGAGAGAAAGATTCAGGTGTAGGGAGGATAGAGGAAGAAAGATCAGTGGTGGAGAGAGAGAGCAGAGGTGTCTACGGGTGGAAACCATGTGGGTAGGGGAAGGGGCTGAGGGGGGTGAAGAGAGGGAGAGAGAGTAGGACATAAAATAGTGGTCAGAGAGCTGGGAGGGGAGTAACAGAGAGATGGAAATAGGACAGTGTCTAGTAAAGATAAGGTCCAGCTGGTTGCCGGCCTTGTGGGTAGGAGGAGAGGGTGAGAGGTGAAGGTCAAAGGAGGAGAGGAAAGAGAGAAGAAGATCTAGCTTGTTACTGTGGATGTTGAAGTCACCGAGAAGGATAATTGCAGAGTCATTAACAGGGAAGTGCGAGACAAGTGTGTCAAGCTCCTCCAGAAAGTCACCAAGGGGGCCTGGTGGGTAGTACACAACCACGACTTAGATCATTATCAACAACCTTTTATTTTATTTTTTTAAAGCTGTTCCGACTCCTGTGCAGAACCCGGCTGCAAACCTCCCATTACAACCACTGGCCACACACTGCCTTCAGCTGTCCAACTTGTTCAACCCACAGTCCTAAGTGTCATTTTGGTAGTTTAAGACCTTTTTTTATTATTATTTGGCACCATTGCTTTAGATTTCCCTCAGTTTTCCATGAAACTGACAGCCCTTTTAGGTCCTGAAGCAACTTGGCTTCTAGCATTACTCAACATAGCCTTTGTTTTCCAGGAAAAATGATCCCAGATGGGATAATGAGATCAAAGAGGATGCAATTGAGTTGTTCACATTTATGTTGACAAGAACTCCACTCAGGTGAGTTGAGGTTTTACAAACTAATTTTTAGGATATGGTTAGATTTTTCTGTAACAAGAAATTTGGCTCATAAAGCAGACCATTATAATCCCAAATGAATTAATTCCTCCATGTTAACGGTCTCTCCAAATACAGGGTAATGTGTATGTGAAATGTCCCTCAATACCAGCAGCGATGGCTACTGTAAATGCCCTTCATGGATGCTGGTTTGCAGGTATATATACACACACAAGTGTGAGGTGATTTCTAAATATTTCAAATAGATGTATTTTTCAGTCTTAATAAAAACTAGGAAATTACTGGCATGCATACTGGCTGAACATAACTTAATGTCTTGTTTCTTCACTCCTAGGCAAAATGATCACAGCTGCCTACATTCCTTTACTAACCTACTATAACCTTTTCCCTGACTCAGTAACAGCAAAGCAGCTATTAATGCCAACACGTTGATAGGTCAATGCAACATTGTCCGACTGTATATACAGTACATTTTTCGTAAATTGAAATGGACATGTTAACCATTGGTTGATTGTGAATTGTTCATAAACCAGAGAATGAAGCAGTTCCTTGTTGAACCTAAATTTTCTTGATAACAATCGACCACCAATTTGCATACATTTAATTTCCATGTTTTTAAATGCAATTGTTAATGGCCGTTTCTTTAGCAGTCTAAATTTGTTTGTCCATTTTGTTTTAGATATATAAACACAATGGCGGGCGACACGGTGACGCAGTGGTTAGCATGATTGCCTCACAGCAAGAAGATTCTGAATTCGAGCCCAGGGGTAGTCCTCTATGTGGAGTTTGCATGTTCTCCCCGTGTCTGCGTGGGTTTCCTCTGGGTGCTCTGGTTTCCTCCCAGAGTCCAAAGACATGTAGGTCAGGTGAATCAGCCATACTAAATTGCCCCTAGGTATGAATGTGTGTGTGTATCGGCCCGGTGTGATGGCCTGGCGGCCTGTTCAGGGTGTCTCCCTGCCTGCTGTCCAATGACTGCTGGGATAGGCTCCAGCATCCCCCGCAACCCTGAGAGCCGGATAAGCAGTTTGGATAATGGATGGATGGATACACGATGGCATAGGTATAATCTGGAGAAATAGGCATTAAAGTATCAAAAGCAGTTTTTTGTTAACTATATAAAGAATTAATACTTATGTTCGCAAATAAAACTTGTATAATTAAGCCTTCTGTCCCCTTTTTTAAGTTTGGGTTATCACTCTATGTATTTGTATTTACACAGCCCTTTTTACTACACTTGGCCCTCTTACTTTGCAAGTTAATACTCAGCCTTATACAAGTTGTAAAAATACAGACAAATACAAGGAACCTGGTTGGTGTGTTGAACAAGCAATGTGACATTAATGGAAGGGGGGAGGTAGGAACGATAACTCACATGTACAATGCAAAAATATTAATTTAGGAAAAACAAATATTGCCCACTAAAAAAAGAAAGCCACTTTTTTTTTTTTTACATTGTTTGGATTTATTCGCCCCTTTTTTTCCCACAAATGTATCCGATTAATTACCCAACTCTTCCGAGCCGTTCCGATTTCTGCTCCACCCCCTCTCTCCCGAACCGGGGAGGGCTGCACACTACCACATGCCTCCTCCGATACATGTGGAGTCAGTCGCTAGCCACTTCTTTTCACCTGACATTGAGGAGTTTCGCCGGGGGGACGTAGCACGTGGGAGGATCATGCTATTCCCCCCAGTTTCCCCACCCCCTGAACAGGCACCCCGACTGACCAGAGGAGGCACTAGTGCAGCGACCAGGACACATTCACATCTGGCTTCCTACCCGCAGACACGGCCAATTGTGTCTGTAGGGATGCCCGACCGAGCCGGAAAAGCTACTTTATGTTATTGTAGGTTCCAATGAAATTTGTTCTCTGCATTTAACCCATCCTATTGTATCAGAGCAATGGGCAGCAGCAGCGCCCGGGGACCATCTCCAGTTCTTCTATCCATTGCCTTGGTCAAGCGTACAGGCAGGAGTGTTAACCCTAACATGCATGTCTAAAGGCGAAAAGTGCATTTGGATGTTGGGTCAAAACTTTTATCCTCAATTATCTTCTGTTCTGAACTCAACCTTCGATATTTTAACAGTAAGTTTTTCTTAAATGGGTAGTTTTAATTAAAATAGGGCTGCTATGTACCTAGGCCTCAAAAACACTATCAGTTGGGTGTCTGGGTAGCGTAGTGGTCTATTCTGTTGGCTACCAACATGGGGATCACCAGTTCGAATCTCCTTGTTACCTCCGGCTTGAGCAGGCGTCCCTACAGATACAATTGGCGGTGTCTGCTGGTGGGAAGCCTTATGTGGGTATGTGTCCTGGTCGCTGCGCTAGTGCCTCCTCTGGTCCGTCAGGGCGCCTGTTCGGGGGGGGGGGGACTGGGGGGAATAACATGATCTTTCCACATGCTACGTACCCCTGGCGAAACTCCTCACGGTCAGGTGAAAAGAAGCGGCTGGCGAGTCCACATGTATCGGAGGAGGCATGTGGTACTCTGCAGCCCTCCCCAGATCGGCAGAGGGAGTGGAGCAGTGACTGGGACAGCTCAGAAGAGTGGGGTAATTGGACAGGTACAATTGGGGAGAAAAAAAGGGGAGGGCACTAAGTTTTTTCCTTGTAATCTCCCCAGTATTAACCACCGCAGAGGCTGGCTCACAGACCATGTGGCTTCCCATTCTTAGACACGTAACCATGACTGTGTGCCACTTTACTGGTGATTTTGTTTGAGGTTCTGCTCTTTACAGAACCACCCAAATGTCCAATTACTGAAGCTATGGGGAAGTTCTTGTCTCCTGTCTATCCATAGTAATGTCAAGGGCTTGGACACATGACAGAATATTATATCCTCTTCTAGCTCCACCCCACAATCTCAACTCATGGGAAAGACGGAGCCATTGAACAAATTGAATATGTATGAACAGTTTAAACTGCAAGAAAATGTGCAGTCTAAAAAGAAGGAAATACATTTGTATAACAATGATAAAATCAATTATATCATGCATTTACCTTTGTGCTTTCAGGTACATGCATCAATAATAGTTTATGCCGATGCTTGTATGCTTGTCGTAATAAATAACACTACACAGAATTAATGCAGTAATTCTAGACTTTACTTTTGCAATGGTACTTTTGTTAGAAAGAGAGTGGCACAACTTTATCTCTTAATGAATTTACACATACAGTTCACACAAAGATGCCATGTACAACCTTTTTTCTCACTTCTCTAAATTTTACTCTTTCCTTTTTCCTCCTCCAGATTTTTTTTATTTTGGAAAGTCAGGCCCTTTGAAGTGTGGTCTCCTGAAAAAAAGAAGAAAATGTTTAGCCGTTTTGTGTTCACAAAATGAGATTAATGGCAAAAAGTAAACACAAATTTCCTTGTGTTTAGTTGTGTTGAAGGCTATCCGTAGGAATTTCTGTCTAAAAAGACAATTACTATTATTATCATTATTATTTATCAGCTTTTGTGAGGACATGTGTGCCCTCCAAAACTTTCTGTGCCTTCAACAACAATAAGCCCTGGTTCACAGCAAAACTCAGGCAGCTTCGTCATGCCAAAGAGGAGGCCTACATGGGTGGAGATAGGATCCAGTACAACAAAGCCAGAAACACACTCATATCAGAGTGGCAAAAAGGTGTTACTCTGAAAAGTTGAAAAACAGGTTTTCTGCCAACGACCCAGCATCAGTCTGGAAAGGTCTGAAAGACATTACCAACTACAGGGGAGCATCCCCCCACACTGCAAGTTTGAAAAGCAAACTTTCACACCCCTCACCCTCTTCAGCTACAGCAGACAACCAACTGCACTTCCTGCCAGCTACTCTCCCCTCCATACTTAACCCCCACCTGTACTCACGATCTGTGTGCCAGCTCTTCCAGAGACAGAAAATCAGGAAGGCACTGGGCCCGGATGGCGTGTCACCCTCCTGTCTGAAAGTCTGTGCTGACCAGCTGGCCCCCATTTTCACACTGATCTTCAACAGATCACTGGAGCTTTGTCAAGTCCCATCCTGCCTCAAGAGCTCCCCAACACTGCCCCCCCACCATACTCAACAGCACAGTGTCTGCAGTGAAAACCTACAGATTTCTGGGTTCTACAATCTCCTAGGACCTAAGGTGGGCATCCAACATAGACACAATCATCAAAAAAGCCCAGTAGAGAATATGCTTTCTCCCGCCAGCTCAAGAAATTCAACCTGCCTCAGGAACTGCGGATTCAGTTCTACACTGCAATAATCCAGTCTGTCCTCTGCACATCCATCACTGTCTGGTTTGGATCGCCCACCAAACAGAACAGCGACAGACTACAATGGACAGTTAAGTCTGCAGAGAAAATCATTGGTGCCAACCTGCCTTCCATTTAGGACTTATACACCTCCAGACTCAGGAAATGGGCAGGCAACATCACTGCAGTCCCATCACACCCTGGTCACAACCCTTTCCAACTCCTCCCCTCTGATAGGCGCTACAGAGCACTGTACCCCAAAACAACCAGATACAAAAACAGTTTCTTTCTGCAGGCTGTCATTCAAATGAACAACACTGTCAAATAAATCCAACCATTTTGTATATCTGTCTGTTGTATTTCTGAAGATTGTTGTGTTATGTTGTAGTGTTGTTATTCTATGTTAAGTACACTGAGGGAGACATGAAACCGGAGTCAAATTCCATGTAGTGCAACCTACATGGCCATGGCCAATGTACTGGTAGGCTCTGTCATGTCCATCTACCTCAGGCACGCCAAGTAACCCGCCAACATTTATTTCAGCATTTCTGATATGTTCTCTGCACCATTGCACTTAATTGCCTCTTGTTTTGCTTGTATATAGTGAATCCTTGTGGCTATATCTGAAGATTGTTGTGTTGTGTTGTAATGTTGTTATTCTATGTTAAGTACACTGAGGGAGCCAATAAACTGGAGTTAAGTTCCATGTATGTGTAAACCTACATGGTCAATAAACATGATTCTGATCTGATTCTAATTCTCAGGTGATTCTTTACTTACAAATATCCAGCTCTAGAGAGGTTTCTTTTTTTCTTTAAAAACAGAGCATCTGACTCCAACAACTTCTATACAATATTTTTTTCTGTAATGTTTAACTTGAAACTACATATCTGAGTGTAATGTAATTCTCGACAATAATGGCTATCAAACAAAAATGCCTCTAAATTATGACTTGAACAACTGTAAACTTTGTTAAAAGTGATATGGGTATATTTATATATTACCTTTTACAGGAGCTGAGACCCATATGGCCGAGGCCTTGTTGGAGGGACCTTCTAACTGCCAGCCTGCTACCTCGGTAAGCTAACCCACTTCCCGGCTATTTCTCTAGTCTTGGAAATCAGTCCTTCTTTTTGTTTCTTCCCTCGCTTTTCATCTTTTCTACACACTTCAGGTTAGGACTAGTATTGCATGCTTAACCCTTAACCGCCTAGACCCGACTAGTTCGTAACATAATTTAGGGGCTTGTCCGGGACTTATTTGAAGATTAATGTATATTAATGTTCAATAAAACCGGTTAGTGATTAGATGTCAATTAGTGAGTTACATCCAAGCATTCTGTTTGTGAGAAGAGGCACAATTGAGTTGGATTCAGCTTGGGAAAAGCCATATGTTGCTAGGTTTAAAAGTAGGCCACGGACATACAGCTACATGCAGAACAGCTGTATGGTGCTAACATCTCATTTAAAACAGATGGTTGTGTATGTATGTAAAACTAAGCTAGCTAGAAGGGAAGTTAGTGAATGCATTTATCATGTGTGTTGAGGTTAAAAATGGGGATATAGATCTACAGGTTGATAACAGGTTGGTTTGGCTGGTTAGCTGATAGCTACTTGGCTAATGGTGGCAGGTGTTTTGCTGGTGTGTACTGCAGTGTATCGGTTTGTGGTCTGCGAGTAATGTTAGCATTGTTGTGAGCGCTCTGTGTGCGGCCTGTTTGAATCAATTTCTGGGAATATAGTGACCTATGAGCCACAGTTAACGTCAAAATTATTAGCCCCCTTTATGAAATTAAACAAAACCCTTAACTTTTCCATTGAAATGACCATAACCAAAAGCATTTATAGTTTAATTGTTTCCAAAAGAACAAAGACGAAATCTCCACTAAGCTTGATTAAGATATTTTACCGATGCGCTGAATTGAAACAAGAAAAAACAAAAATGACAAGGCCAAAATTATTAGCCCTCTGACAATTAATAGTCAATAGTGTGACCTTTCTGACTCACAACTGACAACAAACTCTTATGGTAGTAACTAGGTTGGCACATGTCTCTTGAGGGTTCTTAGCCCATTTTTCCATGGCAAATTGTTCCAGCTCACCCAAATTGCATGGTTTTCCAGCATGGACATTAACCTTGAGCTCCCACCACAGCTTCTCAATAGGATTGAGATCTGGGCTCTGAGAGGGTCACTCCAGGACCTTGATTTTGATGTCCTTCAAAAAGTTTTGGACCAACTTGGATGTATGCTTCGGGTCACTGTCTTGCTGGAAGACCCAGCAGCGACTTAAAGGTAGACTGGCAGCAGATTTCTTTATGTTATCCTTCAAAATGTCAACATAATGTTCTTTCTTCATCATCCCATGCACCCGAACAAGGTTCCCTGTGCATGAAGCAGCAAAACAGCCCCACAGCATTATGCTCCCACCACCATGTTTAACTGTGGCAACTGTATTTTTAGGGTTGAAGGCCTCTCCCTTCCTTCATCAAACAAAAGCACCACCCATGTGCCCAAACAGCTCAAGTTTAGTCTCATCAGACCAAAGGACAGACTTCCAAAACTCATGCCCCTGTTTCAAATGTTCACGGGCAAACTTCAGTCTGGCTTTGATGTGCCGCTGTGTGAGCAATGGAGTTTTTCTTGGACGATGACCTTGAAGCCCTCCACGATGAAGAGCCCTCACAACAGTCTTCCATGAAACATCAAGTCCAGAAGAGGCCAGTTCAGCAACAGTCATATTGACAGAGATCTAGGGATTGTTGCTGACATCTCTGACTATTTTCCTCTCCAAAGTTTTTGAAATCTTGCACTTTCGACCACACCCAGGTTGGTTTCTAACAGAATTTGTCTCCTTGTGCTTTGCAATGATGCAGTGCACAGCTGTTCTAGACACTGTGAAACACTTGGAAAAGGCAGTATAGCCTTCCCGTAAGATGAGCATCCACTATCTTCTTTCTGAGTTCCAGACTGATTTCTTTACTTTTTGGCATGATGAAATTACTTCTTACCAAGAATTTAAGAGTAGTCTCTTTCAATCAAGTGTTCAATGCCACTAGCCCTGTTCATTGGCATCCCTTAAGTAAAGTTCAATGCTGATTGATTGCTCAGGTGTGGTTTGAAAGCAAAAAAAAAAAAAAAATCACATGGGGGCTAATAATTTTGACCACCTCAATTTTCACTACATTTGGTACAAAGAAAACCTCAAGATTTATTTTACATTCCAAAATGTACCAAATAGGGGCCTTAACATTGATGAATGTTTTATTATGTAAAGTTTCATGAATGATGCAAACATTGGGCAGGATTTTAGGGAAATGTTCCACAGTTCCTTGGGGGCTAATAATTTTGACTTTAACTGTACCTCTTGTTGCAGGTTATATGTTTTGTTGGTAAGGCTATTTGGCAATAGTTACCTTAGAGGTAATTTTGTGAGAGTCTTGTCTCTTTTGGTTGGCCTATTTTTGTAAGAATTTGATAATAATAACCATGGCAATGTTCAACATAGAGGAGTTTTTTGGGTGCAAGGAGTAGCATAAGCTTTAAAAAGATTTGCTTACAGTAGCTCAATATTGTGAGGTAGACATCACTCCACAGACTAAAAAGCCAGAAATTGTGTGGAGACCCTGATTTCAGTGTTACACCTAAAAGATCCCATACATGAAAGAGCAGAGCGAGAGAATGAGGGGGAGCAGCTGTTTCAGGTTGAATTAGCAAAGCTGACATTAGAGAAAGAGAAGATTGAAGTGAAAAACAGTAACTTAAAAAAACAAGCACGAAGCTTGTTTTGATGTTTCCATGATGTAGACACTGGTGAGGCAACCCCCATTAAACATCATCCATGCTGGATTAACCCACAAAAATGGGCTCAGATGAAACCAGATTTGCTCTACATGGAAGAAATTGGTGTGATCTAACAAGGCTCAAGTGAATGGATTTCTCTCCCTTAGTCCCTGTTCCCAAGCCTGATTTAACTGTGCATCCTTGCATTGATTACCGAAGGTAAATAATGTAGTAACTAATACAGATGCATATCCTATACCCAGGCTGGAGAACTGCATTGATAAGATTGGCAACGCACAGTATGTGTCGAAATTTTACTTGTTAAAGGGTTACTGGCAAGTAGTACCATTGACAGAAAGGGCAAAAGATGTGTCTGCATTTGTGATGCCAGAGAGTTTGTATCACTGTCAGGTTCTTCTGTTTGGCATGAAAAATGCACCAGCAACCTTTCAGAGGTGAATAAATTTGGCAAACTCCAGATTGCAAAACACTGTCACATATCTAGATGATGTGGTTTGCTGTAGCACTTCGTGGTCTAATCACATGGAACACATGAGACTGTTTGAACGTCTTAAGCAAGTGGGGTTGGTAATCAACTTGCCCAAATGTGATTGGAAAGGGGCGAGTCACATATTTGGGGCACCAGGTGGGTCAAGTTTCAGTGAGACCAAGGACTGCCAAGGTGCAAGCCATTTTAGACCTGCCTGTTCCAAAAACAAAACACCAGCTAATGTATTTTTGGACATGTGTGGCTTTTATAGGCGGTTTGTTCCCAAATTCGCAGCTGTGACAACACCACTCACAAACCTGTTGAAGTTTAGCTGGTCAGCGGATTGTCGGACAGCTCTGGAAATGGTTAAAGCAATTTTAGCCAGTGAACTGGTGCTGGTTGCTCCGGACTTCTCTGTCCCATTCAAGCTTGCAGTGGATACTTGTGATGTTGGAGTGGGGGTGGTGCTGCTACAGACTGATGTATCAGGAATAGACAGGTTCGTTGCATATTTCTCTAAGAAACTGACTCGCCATCAGAAGTGATATTCCACCATTGAGAAAGAGGCCCTGGCTCTTGTCCTAGCAGTCCAACACATTGAGGTGTACGACTCTAGTGCTGGAACTGACCTGGTAGTCCTCACTGGTCACAACCCACTTACATCCCTGTCAAAGTTAAAAACATCCAGAGTGTTCCGTTGGAGTTTAATTTTATAACCATATAACCTAACAGTAGTGCATTTGCCAGGGAGAGAAAATGTTATTGTGGACACCCTGTCAAGGGGATGAGCATATGGTCTGGGTATTTTGAAAAGTTTAAGAGTGCATTGTTGATAGTAATGCACGTGAATCAATGGAGATTAGATTATAATTGTACATAGTCTTTCAAATTGATCATCACAACTTTAGAGTAGTTAGACGTCACTAATGATGGTTTTACTAATGCGGTGTCTACGCTGTCGTTTTAAAAAATTAGAAAATTAAATGATAAAACAAAAAAAAAATAGGTTGAATCCAATGTTTTTTGTTTTTGTTGTAAGGGGGGAGGAATGTTAGAAGTGATATGGGGTTATAGTTGCCCTTTTCCCTTCTTCCTTTTCTTACATACTTGGACTGGTGTTCACCGAGAAATTACTGGAGGCATGGTAAAGCAGTGTTATAAGAGGACGTCATTGTGAGGTGCCTGCACATCCCTTGGAGTTAGTTAATGGCAGCAGTTTGCATACATACACCTCAGGATATGCCACTTTGAACACGCTGTTCAGGACACCACAGGTTCACACCTTTCCAGCTGAACACCATCAACCTAAACTAAACTAACATACCAAGACAGAGTCCGCTGCTTATGGGAGCTGAGGCCCATATGGCCGAGGCCTTTTCGAAGGAACCCTCTAATTGCTAGCCTGCTACCTTAGTAAGCTAGCCCACCTCCGGCTAGTTCTCTAGTCTTGGAAATCAGTCCTCCTTTCTGTTTCTTCCCCTGCTTTTCATCTTTTCTACACACTTCAGATTAGGACTAGTATTGCATGCTTGACCCGAGTAGCCCATAACAACTTGATGGTCTGTTTTAAGAAACCATCTCCGATCTGCATCATGAGCACGAAAACTACATAATTTGCTCAATGATCCCATTTACTTACTGTTCTGTTATTGCCGACAAACAGATCTGAGGGAAGACAAGTTGATGCTGACCTGAAAGGGTCCTTTACTTGTTAGGAGGGCGCTCCTTGTCCTGGTGAGCCTGCAGCACAGCAACTGCCTCCTCAACCTGTTAGCAGGGGGGAAGCTACTGGATTAGTCTCATAACACTGACACAAAAACCACATTAACATTCATGCAGACAAAAGCAAAAGATTTAAGACACTAGACAGGGTTGTACTAGTTGCACCAGTTGCTAATGAGTCAACATTTTGGTTTGCACAGCTCAAATAGAAGGGAAGTCATAGCTAGCCTTAGTTTTCTGAAATCAGTACGGTAACCATGTGGTATTACGAGGCAGAGTGCAATGTAGTTACGTGTTTGATGCCTCTTAGGAAATTAAAAAGCATTTCACGGAAATGGCTTCATCTGAATGGTTAACAACACAAGGAGGGTCCCAAGGATGTAAATCCTCAGATGAATTGGAAAAAGGTATATTTTTTTAAATGTCTGCATGAAATTTGATATCAAAAGGTTGTTCTCTCAATTCTTTTTTCCTTTACTGAAAAATTGTGCCTCTGAATTTTAATTAGAATTAGGTGCCCAGAGACAGTTCAGTGACTAAATTGAATGTCTACTACAATGTCTGTCCCCTCCATCCTGGGCTCTGATTCCTCAAAAGCCCTCTCCCTTATGTCTCCTATAATCTGTATCCCTTTCCTTGTTTCACTGGAACCCTGCAATTACTGACTCATGATCATTGCAATACAACTGTACTTGGCCTTAAACAGTCAACAAGAAGATAATTACCATACCTTAGAATGCAGAGACTCAGGAGACTCTAGCATGTGTAGCAGCTCTGAGTTGTCAATCTCCAGCAACATTCCAGTGATTTTTCCAGCCATGTTTGGTTGAAGAGCCTGAATGAGTGGGTACAATTGTTCGCCTATGCAGAAAATGAGAAACTGATTGGCAAATTGAAAATTTCAAATAAAAATATATTAAACAGAAAAATGTCTCAATCTGTTTTAGTGGTAAAAGTCTGAGTCAGTGTTGTCAAGGATATATACCCAGAAGCTGTTTCTGGTCCATGAGAGGAGCTGCAGCCAGCTTGGAGGCTGTGAGGGGCTCCTGACCTCGAATGTGCACTGCTCGCTCCATCATAGACGTCGGAATAACCTTACAATACAGAGCAGCCGGGAAAAAAACAAAACACACCTTTAAATGAGATTTGGGAGCAAAGCAATGTACATTTTGATAACGTGTTTATGTCTTGTCATTTGACTACATAGCAGCCTAAACACTGTTGTAGTGATGGTGGTCTAGACCCTGCTTCACTGTACATTTTTGTTTTACCACCCAAAAATTATTTTGATGGCCTTAACATATTTGTACATATTTGGTACACTTTGACATCACTTCAAAGTGATGACCAATGTATAGTCTAAAGCCAATTACATAGAGCTGACAGTGTTGAATCAAAGGAGACATCATGTGCTGTCTGTACTACAAACAGGACGTTCCAGCTAATGCATGTCAAATAAGAAAAGAACCGTTTTTAGCAATGCTCTGCTATGGGGGTTGCTGAAGCGTCATGTGATGTAGGCTGAAAGGTTCAGGCTACCGATTCCTGCATGCATGACAAACCCCGGATAGGCCCCTCCTCATGGTATTGACCAGACTTCACTTGTGGAGTTGGCGTAACCTGGGCAGCACTCAGCTGGCTAAAGCCTAACAGAACTGCGGACTGGCGGTTATAAAAATCCCACACATCCTTGGCTCGTAAGTGCCTAACAAGTGGGCCGTCCGGACTCCCAATCCGACCATCACTTGGGTGCAACCTGTAGCGGATCCCATCGTCTTTACTCTTGTGTTGCCGTGGAACTAGATCCTCCCAGGCCAAGCAGTGTGGACCAGCGTTGCGACCTGATCACAACTTTAATCAAGGCTTTAGCGATTGGCTCCAAGAGTTTTGTTCCATCTCTTGGCATGGATCCTCCGACACGGTATCACATGAATTAAAATTTGGACTTGGGTATACAGTGAACAGAATATATCAGGTAAAAATAAATAATACATTTAAAGCAATCAAAAATTCACTCTTCACTGAGCTAAAACGTAGGCCTGTTTGACAGCATCTTAATGATTACGATTACACAGGTAAATATGGGGCATTTTCTGGATTGACTCAGGCGAGTAACTGTCAGTGATTTTTACATGTACACACAGGTCAGATAAAGTGAACTCAGGTTATGTAAAGTGAATTCAGTGTCCAAGTTGCACCAGTATACACAAGTATACAGTATATGGCAAGCAGTTTTATCATTTATTCATTGCAAGGCACTAGTCACTAACATTTAAATACTAGTACTTAATTTGTAGACTAGTCACTATTCTGACTGTCACTATTGTAAAGCCAATAGTTGTTAAAAATTAGATGCGAGCTCTATTAGAATAAGCACTTGTTACTAATTTCATCACGACTCATCACTTCTTTTACTAGTAACAATTCAATAAATACTAGTTTTTATTTCATTTACAAGTAAAAAGCAATAGTCTCTTGTCTAATCATATTTTTTTGGCAACTGGTAACTTCACAATGGTGACTAGTTTAAAAAAAATGAAGTAAAAGTGTTTTAAGTTTTAGCAACTAGTACCTAAATGGCCCCTAGTTCGCCAGCTAAGTGCAACCCATCATAAAAAGGATGGCTTAAATTAAAGACTAGTTTTTATCTTTTAAATACTAGTTGCTATTTTGGCTGTAATGTGTTGCCACTGTAAAGTTACTAGCTGCTATAAAATAGATACTAGGTCTAAAAATACGTTTTTACTTGTCTCTAAAACAACTCTAATAGCATCTAGAGGAGTGCACTCAGAGTGCAGATCTCCGTCAGGCGTACACATCTCCCCTTCTCCAGTGTTCAAAACTGACATCAAACCACCCCTTTTTTTTACCTACCGGGAAAAGGGAAATGCACACGCACACATGGACAGAAAAACCAGTGTTTTTACTGCCTGTGGCAGAAAGAGGTATGAACCAGGTGTCCTGAGTTAGTATGATTAGCTCAGAACAGATAAATTGGTTTCACACCCCATATAAAGACACCAGAGCATGAATGTTTGTTTTTAGACTTTTCACATGGGTTTAAACCCTGGTGTTTTTAAACATTGTTTTAATAAATGGAATGTTGTGCCCTCATCAATGATATGTATCTGTGTCTCTGTGCCGGGGAACCCAGGTAGTGGCAGCGACCTGAACACAGTGGTGGTCTGTATCGGTGCTCTGGCATGGGAAAGAGACATGGACCTGGTGACGGGCAGGAATGCTGAGAAGAAATTCGACCTCTCTATGTCACAGGCCAGTAGCCAGTGAGGGTGGTGCCAACCAGTTGCTGAGGGACAACAGCCTGTGCTCAACGCAGCTCTACCCGGCCAGCTCTCTCCATCCCCACTGGGAGCATCGGCTTCTCGCCTAGTAACAAACTCTGCGGTCCGGAGTCTATCTGCCCTACAACAAACGATGTGACCATCTCTCCCGGTCTTGCAAGGATGAAAGGCAGGGAGCCGCCTCGTGGAGGAGAATGGGGGAGGTTGCATTGTCGAGGGAACTGGGCCCACCCGTCCACCCAGCGGGGAAGGTGGAGGGTCAGGGAAGATGCCTCCATCAGCGGATCACTGGGAGCTTTTGTATTGGGACAAGCTGGTGGTTATCCAAATGAGGTATGGAAACCCTATGTCAGAGTCCGGATGGCTAGCCACAAGACATACCAGAACCGGTGCCCTCGACCTATCCTGTGGGCGAAGAGGAGCAGGAAGGCACTCTCTCCCTACAGTGCCCTTTGGGGGAGGAGGAGGCTTTAGCCAGGGTTTCTCCCCAGTCTCAGAGTGAGGGGGACCTGCTGTCCTTAGTTATTCTAATTAGCTCAGGACAGATAAATTGGTTCCACACCCCAAACGAGGATGCCAGGGGACTTTAATTAATGTTTGCATTTAGTCTTTTTACATGGGTTTCAACTCTGGTGTTTTTAAACACTGTTTAAATAAATGGGCTGTTGTGCCCTCATCGGTGATCTCTGCCCGTGTCTCCAACAGGGAACCCAGGTAGTGGCAGTTACCTTGCCACACTGCCATTATAAGACTATTGCACAGTGCCCAAGTCGATCAAATGGGAAATATGGAAAAAAATAGTTTTTGATATTGAGCACTCAAGCTAAAAATCTACCTAATAATGTTCTGCCTGTCTGGATGCGCAGGCTGCTAGGCAGACCCTCACATGAAAGCGACCACGTGAGCAATTTTTTATAGTCTAAGGCTGTAATTTATTTAATCTGATTAGTGCACAGTCAGTCGTCCGCTTCGAAAACCTCCAAATACTTGCTGCCGAATATTCAAAGCCCAAGAAATGTATTAGGGACAACCTTAATTCCGAGTAAAAGATGAATGATCCGTCATAATCAAATTAGTAATTAGTGCTTGTTGGCTGGACCGGACCAGTGGGCCAGCCCTACAAACGCGAAAGTCGCTGACTGACTGAGTTACAGGCTGACTGAGTGATCATGTTTGACACAACTGGATGGCTGAATCAGGTGACCAAAATGTGACTGAAGTTACATGATTAGCCGCATGGATAATTGCATTCAGACGCAAAACGAGGGCAAATTGCACTCAGCTGCAAAACTTTAGGTGTGTTTATGCTGTAATATCCTTAGCACAATATTATTTTGTGAATTGGACCTCGAGACGGGGTAGATAGCAGTTGCAAGTGATTCACAATTCATGGTACTATCAGCAGCCACATTCCATTCTTAGTGCATTCACCTGTCAATACAGTTATATAAACTATGTTGTATGTTTGGTTTTCTTTGGTACTATTTTATTATCCTAGGATGCCTAACAGCATCAGGCAAAGTGACTACCGATGGAAACTAGCCTATTAGCTAACTCGGGTACATCTACATTTGTTTTGAATGTTGATTAATGTACGTTGTCCCTTCCTAAATAAATGTTTAAACTAAACTATGGAAAAACAAGAAATCCCCAAATAGAAACAGATGAAAGAAGAGGGGGAGTTAACAGAGAATTAAAGTAGGCATAAAGTTCTCCTTCAAATCAAACATCCCAAGATGAGAGGAAAGTGTTGTTCTTGCAACTGCATTTATAGCCTTTTTTAAAAAAAATCTTTTTACTCAAACATAGCTTAACCGTGTCATTTGATATGCTACTTCAGTACACTTTAAAAACAAATATTATTGGGACCACCGCAGAAAATTGCAGATGAACATTTAATATCCAGGAATTCACAATCTAGACACTACCACTGACTATCCTAACAAATTGGCCACAATTTCGAACATTGACTGTACATGGTCCAGCCATGTACTAGGTTTTGACCTAGTCTTGTTCTAATAGAGCTAGTATCTAGCAACTAGTGACTTAACAATAGCAACTAGTGACAGTCAGAATAGCAGCTAGTGTTTAAAAAATAAGTTATAATGTCTAAATTTTAGTAACGCCTTAAAATTAATACATGTTAAAATGGCCTGAAAACCATCAACATCCAATAGCTGGCCAATGGTACACATAAGACTCAATTCACTCAAACAATGTGACTATTCTTTACAAAGTCAGAATCATAGAATTATAGCCGTTATACCTTGGTAGCCACCATCACAGTTAAAAAAGTTCACTAATTTGTAGAAGCTGACACGAGGTGACAACTACTCCTTACCTGTTGTCTTGTCATGGCTGCAGGCACACTTATGGCCTGTGGAGGATGTCTTACAGCAGAGGAGTGTTTATTCTGACTGCCAGCCCGACCCCCAGCTGTCTGGGTGCCAATATTAGCTGAACAAAAAGGAGAAAGGTCAACCACTAGCTTCCATCTAAATAAGCCAAGAGACAAAACAATTTATCCTCTTTTGTCAGAAAATACACAAGAGTTACGTGTGACATTTACTAGTCTTTTGGGCATATGAAGCTGTAATGCGTGGCACTTGGGTAGAGGCCTGTCTGACAGTGGCAATGGTAGTGGATGTGCGTCGAGGAAAGGCTGTTCCGGCACAGTGGGGTGAATAAGTACCTAGAAGGAGAAAAAATGTCAACATTGCTACGCTTTTCCTCTTTCCTGCATGCACAAACTAATGTGCACAGAGAGCGACCCACAGCATCCATTTACCCTGAGATTTAAGTGGCTGTGCTGTCCAATGAGGGGCTGCTCTCATACTCTTGGCAGCATTGTGGGTGTAGTAGGAACGAGAGGGAGGCTGCAGGAAAAAAATGTTTTATGTGCTTTTAAATGATGACTTAACAATGCATCAGAATCACATCCTCATATTGCAGACCAACTTTTTCAAACAATGCCCTAACCTCTTTGAAAGTATTCTTTGCATAAAAGGCAAATCTAGCTGGACCTAAAAGATCAACTGTAGCAGCCACCCCACTATCATGAAGTACATTAACACTCCAAATAACCATGATTTTAACTGCCTTATTTTGTAGATTAGCTCTAGTATAGCCAAAGGAGTTGAATCAAGTGCAACTGGACTTGGTATATATCCGTGAAGACGTTTCGCCTCTCCTTTGGATAACCATGACCTGGATGAATGAGAACATTCACAGACAGCTCTAGTATAGGTTTTTAACCCAGCCACTGAGGATGCACAAGACAGTGCATTCTTAGTGTCAGTCCCAAGCCTGGATAAATGGGAAGGGTTGTGTCAGGAAGGGCATCCGGCGTAAAATCTTTAACAAATCAAATATGCGGATCATAAATCAGATTTTCATACCGGATCGGTCGAGGCCCACGTTACCAACGACCACCACCGATACTGTTGGCCAGCAGTGTGCCAGTGGAAGCTATGCTACTGTTGGGTAAAGGAGAAGCAGAAGGGAAAAGCATGCACAGAGGCAGCAGGAGAGGAGGAAGGATAAGAGTGTGGAGGTGAGAGTCGGAACTTTGAATGTTGGTACTATGACTGGTAAAGGCAGAGAGCTGGCTGATATGATGGAGAGAAGAAAGGTAGGTATACGGTGTGTGCAAGAGACCAGATGGAAGGGGAGGAAGGCCAGGAGCATTGCAGGAGGGTTCAAACTCTTCTACCATGGTGCCAGTGGGAGGAGAAATGGGATAGGGGTCATTCTGGAGGAAGAGTATGTCAAGAGCGTGTTGGAGGTGAAGACAGTGTCAGATAGAGTGATGAGTATGAAGCTGGAAATTGAAGGTGTATTGATGAATGTTATCAGTGCATGTGCCCTGCAAGTTGGGTGTGAGATGGAAGCGAAAGAAGAATTCTGGAGTTAGTTGGATGAAGTGGTGGACAGTGTACCCAAGGGGGAGAGAGTGGTGATTGGAACGGACTTCAATGGGCATGTTTGTGATGGGAACAGAGGTGATGAGGAGTTGATGGGTAGGTATGGTGTCAAGGAGAGAAATATGGAAGGACATAGTGGTGGATTTTGCGAAAGGATGGAAATGGCTGTGGTGAATACATATTTCAAGGAGAGGGAAGAAGACAGGGTGACATATAGAGTCAAGTAAAGTGCACACAAGTTGACTATATTTTATGTAGGAGATGCGATCTTAAAAGAATTGGAGACTACAAGGTGGTGACAGGGGAGAACATGGCTAGGCAGCGTCGGATGGCGGTCTGTAGGATGACTGGAGACCAAGAAGAGGGAGGGAGTGAAGGCAGAGCCAAAAATCACAAAGTGGAAGTTGAAACAGACAGACTGTTGTGTGTAGTTCAGGGAGGAGTTAAGACAGGCACTGGGTAGCAAGAAGTAGTGAAGAGTTGTTTGATGGCTGGGCAAGTACTGCAGAAATAGTGAGGGAGACAGCTAGGAAGGTACCTGGTGTGTCAGCTGGACAAAGGAAGGAAGACAAGGAGACTTGGTGGTGGAATGAGGAAGTACAGCAAAGTATACAGACGAAGAGGTTGGCAAAGAAGATGTGGGCTAATCAGAAAGATAAAGGAAGTAGACAAGAGTACAAGGAGATGCAGCGTAAAGCGAAGAAAGAGGTGGCAAAAGGCAAAGCCAAAAGTGTATGGTGAGTTGTATGAGAGATTAGAAACTAAGGAAGGAGAAAGGACTTGTACCAATTGGCTAGACAGAGGGACTGAGCTGGGAACGATGTGCGGCAGGTTAGGGCGATCAAGGATAGAGATGGAAATGTGCTGACAAGCGAGGAGAGTTTGTTGAGAAGGTGGAAGGAGTACTTTGAGGGACTGATGAATAAAGAAAATGAGAGAGAGAAGGTTGGATGATACGGGGTTAGTGAATCAGAAAATGTGGTGGATTATCAAGGAGGAAGTGAGGGCAGCTATGAAGAGGATGAAGAGTGGAAAGGTGACTGGTCCAGATGACATACCTGTGGAGACAAGGAGATGTTTAGCAGAGATGGCAGTGGAGTTTTTAACTAGATTGTTTAACACAATCATGGAAACTGAGAGGATGCCTGAGGAGTGGAGAAAAAGAATACTGGTACCAATTTTCAAGAATAAGGACAATGTGCAGAACTGTAGCAACTATAGAGGTTTAAAGTTGATCAGCCACAGCATGAAGACATGGGAAAGAGTAATAGAAGCTAGCCTACGAGAAGAGGTGACAATTAGCGAGCAGGAGTATGGTTTCATGCCACGAAAGAACACTACAGATGCAATGTTTGCTTTGAGAATGTTGATGGAATATGTAGCCCAGGTCTAATGAACACTCCTCTGATATTTTCTTTAAAAAAAAAAAATCCTTCCTCTGCCATATTTCTTTTTAAAAAATCAATTAATTTTTTAACAGATTTATAATAATAATTCATGTAATGGAGGTGTAGTTTTAAATTTTAAAAAGTTATGAGATAATCCTGACATTTTATCGTGAAAGGTATCAGGATTTTTCTCGACTGCTTGTGATTCACCCTGAAGTGAGCCAATCAGGTGGTCTACTCTGGCGCAGGGTAGCCAATCAGCAGAGTTTCTCTGCAGCCGACGGACATCTTGCCGTTTTTGCCAGAGCGAGCAACCAAGTTTGTTTAAACCTTTTGTTGGCTGTAAGTGTGCAAAAGATACTGAAATTCGATTGTGCTGGACCAGCAGGATTATGATGGGATTTAGTCCGCTCAGCGGTGAGTGTAATAAGGTTGTTAGGTGCTAAGGGAAGTGAAAATTGTCAAGAAACACGGAGCGAAAAAGATGGCCATTAGCCGCGAAGCTAATTATGTGTAAATTCCCATAGACTGACGCTAGCAAATTCCGATGCTGCGAAGCATCTGATGCCAGGAGTCCACTCCATTGAGGGATAAAGGGTCATACAGGAGCATCTACTGTGAGAGATTCAAGAGATCCCATTTAACTGGGTGGAGAGCCAGCCTGTGATAGTGATTTTGACTTTGTGAAACGGATTCCCTTCCTCGCTCATCGTGTGGTAGGATAGACACAGACACAAACTGAATTGGGCCCAACGACTGAAAGACTGAGCTCAAGGAAAAAAAAAGGGTTTTCTTTTGTGCGCATCTTATTAATTTAGTTTGTTATTTTGGGTAAATTGCTTTTGTCTATGTTTAACTGCTACTTTTGTGTAATAATATACGTGTTCATATAAATTAATTTTGGTGTGTGATTCTCTTAATTGATATTCAAACCCTCAGGCTCTTGCCGTCCTAGTTTCTTCTGAGGTCGGTCCACATTCACATAATTGATAACCTATTAAGCTAGTTTACTACTGTAACCTATTGCTAAATAGTGACCAGGGTTACAAATAGTACAAAGAAGGTCAGAAGGAGTTACATAGTGTCTTTGTGGATTTAGAGAAAGCATATGCCAGGGTGCCGAGAGAGGAGGTGTGGTATTGTATGAGGAAGTCAGGAGTGGCAGAGGAGTATGCAGGAATGGTCAAGGATATGTATGAGGGCAGTGTGACAGTGGTGAGGTGTGTGGCTGGAATGACAGATGGGTTCAAGGTGGAGGTGGGATTACATCAAGGATCGGCTCTAAACCCTTTCTTGTTCGCAATGGTGATAGAAGGGTTGACAGACAAGATCAGGCAGGAGTCTCTGTGGACTATGATGTTCACGGATGACATTGTGATCTGTAGCGAGAATAGGGTGCAGGTTGAGGAGAGCCTGGAGAAGTGGTGGTATGCACTGGAGAGAAGAGGAATGAAAGTCAGTAGGAGCAAGACGGAATACATATGTGTGAACGAGAGGAAGGCCAGCGGAATGGTGAGGATGCAAGGAGTAGAGGTGACGAGGGCATACAAGTTTAAATACCTGGGGGTTAACTGTTCAAAGTAGCAGGGAGTGCAGGAGATAGTGCAGGCAGGGTGGAGTGGGTGGAGAAGAGTGTCAGCAGGGATTTGCGACAGAAGGGTACCAGCAAGAGTTAAAGGGAAGGTTTACAAGATCGTTGTGAGACCAGCTATGTTATATAGTTTGGAGACATTGGCACTAACGAAAGACAGAAGGCGGAACTGGAGGTGGCAGAGTTGAAGATGCTAAGATTTTCCTTGGGAGTGATGGAGGAGGACAGGATTAAGAATGAGTATATTAGAGGAACAGCTCAGGTTGGACGGTTTCGAGACAAAGCAAAAGAGGCAAGATTGAGATGGTTTAGACATGTGCGGAGAGGAGATGCTGGGTATATTGGGAGAAGGATGCTTAATATGGAGCTGCCAGGGGAGAGGAAAAGAGGAAGGCCAAAGAGGAGGTTTATGGATGTGATGAGGGAGGACAGGCAGGTGGCTGGCATGACAGAAAAAGATGCAGAGGACAAGAAGCGATGGAAATGGATGATCCGCTGTGGCGACCCCTCATGGGAGCAGCCAAAACTAGTAGCAGTAAAGCTAGTATAGATTTTCCCCAACATATAATCGTTCTAATTTTCACATACAACAACTTTTTTGAAGCAAAAAAAACAACTTCCTTTCCTTTGCCAACATATAACGACCCTACCTGTGGCACAGCAGACATGTAGTATCCTGCCTGCTGGTATGAGTCAATTATAGGGTTTGCCATGGTCCTCACTGTTGCAAGCCTCTGCATGTACTTATTAGTGAGGATGGCCTTGCGCTCCTCCTTGCGCTGAGCCAGAGCCACATACAGGGGCTTGGTTGCAACAATTCGTCCATTCATTTCAGTTACTGCTTTGGTTGCTTCCTCAGGTGATGAGAAACACACAAAGCCAAAGCCCTTACTCTGATCACCGTCTTTCATGACCTTAGTGAAAAAAGAAGCCCGAAGAAAAGTTTAATGGAATTTGACAATGAAAAAAAAAACAAAAAAAAAACAGAGGAGCCATACTAAAACGATTCAACCAGTTTCAAAACTAGCTTGAAAACATTTTAGCAAACAGGGACTGATGTATATTTACGCAAGTACATGATGAACTAAGTTTTCTGTACATTTTTGATGACTATTTCATGATTTTTAAGGCTGTGGCAGCTATATTTTGCCCATCTAAGCCACATTCTATTTCTATCTGCCATTCAGTGGCTAATGTAAGGAAAAAGTGCTCTGGCTACAAGAAGCACCATTACAGACAACAAGCAGAACCATATCTATAGACACACTGGCAGGTTAAATTCATCTGATCTGTGAGACTCTCTGCTGCGATATTCTAACAGAGAAATGAACTGTCAAAGAGTCTGGAATAAGGTTTCACTAAAATAGACTGAAGATAAATGCTTCTTATTTGGTTGACTAAAAAGATCAATTTAGCCTATCAAATAGATTTTTTTACAAATAGCACACTATGAAGGAGTGGGTTGATGATATTACTTTTCTTACAAGATACTATCCTTCATGTGAAAATAAAGCCAGAAAATTCAATATGTGTACTGCTAATGTGTTGACTAGACTGTAACATGTTTAGTTTAACTGCTTGTTTTTAAGTTTTATTTCACCCTCCATTACTGCTGCAAGAATGAGGCAGACGAGATGAAAAAGCAATACATGCTTTTTAAAAAAGAGTCATAGTATTTGTTCCAAAAATCTAGAACAATGGTTCTTCACCTAATGTTATTAAATAGGTTCTCAAACCCCCGTCGAACCAAAGCTTATGAGAAAACAATACCACACTCCTCTAAAGTGAGACAGCACTGCAAACAAAAGACCAACTCCCATCTTGCTGCTGTACCTTAGCACTGGTAATGGTACCATAGGGAGCAAATGCCTTCCTGAGTTTCTCATCATTTACTGCATCATCCAAGTTCTTTACATACAAATTCACCCCCTGGAATCAAAAAGAGGACAAAAATATTAGCAGGCTGGAGATCAGGGATGTGTTTTAAATAATATACAATGCACACTTTAATGGTAGACGATGTAATTATGACAAAGAGTGGCCTCTAGGCAAATAAGCACCGCTTGGTTACTGCACTTTGCTTACATTTTTGTTATGGCCTGATGTCTGGGCTTGTCTGTTCAGATTTTCATGGGAATTAGAGAGGAAAAGCTATCTTTGTGAAGCCAGCCTAAAGCTTACAAGCTCAGCTCAGTTCACTGACTGAAATGACTGTGCCCGCTAGCTGGATGCCGGGCTAATCAGAGAACTACGGGGAGTAGTTTTTGGTCCAGATTTGGATCAGTCACCTCCTAGTGAGACATCCCAATGAGCTTAATTTTGAAATGGCTTGTTGCCTGGGAACCTGGTGGCATAAGCACATATCTCAACAGGTTGCTGAATGGTAATGACTGAAATATCATGTAAGCAATACCAACAAATTATATCTACTGAAAATGTTAAAAAAAATGTCAGATTTTCACTGGCCAAAAAGGTATCAAAGTAGGATTACAAATTGCACTTTCAACCTAAAATTAGTATACAGCATACAGTTGTGAAACCTAATGTAGTGTTTCCACTTTGTACTTTTGATTTTGTTTCAAAAAGACTGACCAAATGTGTACAACATTAGCAATGAATTCAGTGGACCTGAGACGTTACTTGATATACTCAGATGCCCCATAATTCATTTATGTGAGTGAACAGTAGAGATTAACCTAGTTTACAGTTTTTCCTATTATGTCATTTCTAACAGACTACTTGGAAAACTTGGAAAACTACTATGAAAAAAAATCCCATGCAATTCCCTGCCCGTTGGTCCTCTAAGGCTCACCTATATTAATGCACTCGTCTTGACATGCACTCTTGGTTATGACTTGATTCCAATATAGCACACTGCGATGCAAGTTCGTAACATTCAAACTTATCTGCCAATTGCTGACTCTCTTGCTTTGGATAAAAGCATCTGATAAATGAGTAAACTTAAGTGCAAATTATGTACGAATTTTAAGCCATTGACAGCTGTCACACACCAACACATGCAAGTATTTTCAGGAAATGTATTTCTCTAGTCATTATTCACTGTTCATCAACTTTTTTTTTTTTACATGGGTTGAACAGTTTGTATTTGCAATCATAAAACATGAACCAACATGATACCACATGCAAAATTTGACACTCCAGTTATGTAGTAGCACCTGATAGCGCTGAATTCGATCCTGTTTGATCTGCTCAAACTTGCGCTTGAGCTCTCCCTGGCGTTCCAGCTTCTTCTGAGCTCTCCCTACATAGAGGACTTTCCCATTGAGCTCCTTCCCGTTCATCATCTCAACCGCCTAAAAGATAAAGTGCAAGAGCTTTGACAAACTGACCTCTAACAAAAGAAAATCTTCCCTAAAACAGGACTTGCATATGGTTACTCCTATGATGTTGACATGACAATTCAATCTGCATATGTGACTCAGTCTCAAATTTAGAAATCAAGGCACTCTTGATGTTTTATTAGGATCCCTTTTTATTGCCTCCTTGGTAACAAGTTTTTCTGGGGATCTCAACAAAATAATATCATACAGAAGTCAAAATAAATGCAACAGAACAACAAATTCACAAGAGTTTCAACAAATGATGAAACAGATGAAATGAAATGTTGCATACATAAGCGCGGATGCTATTTTGAAATAGGCATAGTCTAGGAACTTATTCAAAGTTTCTTCACAAACAGATTTTATGTACCAATGATTTCACACATCTGGCCCTGCTTATGAAATCCGGGTGTGTATTTTTCCATAACAAACTCTTGATTGACAAGTTGAAGAGTAAACGAAAGACTTCAAGGGAACATGTAAATTTTTAATACAGCACATCCTACATTACTGTAGCAAAACTGATTCTGGTGCATAGCCCCATCATCATGGGGAAATATCTGCTTGACAATGGAAAGACTTGTGGCGGGGTTCTTCCATGCCAATAAGAGACAATAAGAAAACATATTGCTTATATATGCTGGCAGGCCAAGTCCTGCAGCTTTAGCTAAAGAAACGTTTGATGAGTGTTTTCCCAAACAGGTGAACATCATTAACTACCTGGTAGAATATAAAACCAGCAGTACCATGGATCCTCTAGGACCTGTTTGAAAACCACTGGTTTAGATAACAGTGGCTTGTTGCTAATGCTTGTTCCATAAATGAAAAGTATGGGTTGAGCTCTATAAAATTCAAAGCTAATTTACTGCAGGTGTTGGCATCTTACTGTTTATCATTAAAGTTAGGTCAACTTTACATACTTGGCAAAACAATAAAAGGATGGCTCAACACAGTAGTTCGGTATTTTCCAATGAAAGATACCCACACAAGACGGGAATTTCTCTCAAGAATTATGTCCTGATGCTTGCTCAATAATCCAGGTAAAGAATCCCAGATAGTTGAATCTGTTCATCTGGACACAACGTTTAGTGGGAGAGACGCTTCATCACTCACCCAAGTGATTCATCAGTCTCAACTGACTGCATGGTATCCCCCCAACCTTATAAACAGCACAACTGCATAATGACCGAAACCAACAATCAGTTTCATATACAAATTGCCATGACCGCAGCGTGATTGGCAGCTTTCAAACCCCAAAACACGCTGTGCTAGAAATTGGTCCGGCCCCAAGGATCCGGTCCCCCGGCACAAACAGCAATATAGTATACGGTTTGTGCCAGGGGGATTGCCATGACTTGTACATCAGGAAAGCCAAACAGATGCTGGCATAACACAGAAGAACTACCTTGTCAGCTAATGATTTATATCCAAGTTGATGTAAAAAAAAGAAAGAAGCAAAAACAAATTTTTACCCATTTTGAAGACAATATTAACCATAACATTTGTATAACTTTTACTATAAACAGCTTCTGCAACAGGAAACTTCTCCATTATGAGCAAGGTAGCTACCCATCTGTAAAAAGCAGAAATAGAGCCATTACATTTTTTTTCTAACAGTTTATTTTTATTGGTTTTCTCATATACACTGTAGTTTGCAGTAGAAAACAAAGTTTAATTATCAAGGATAAGGGAAAAAAATAGGTTCAACATGATTTACATTGCATTACACTACAGTCATTCACCCGACGCTTTTATCCAAAGCGACTTACAATAATTACATCACAATCATTTATCCGACGCTTTTGCTGGTGGTCCCGGGCTCCCCCCGCAGCACCATATCGATACCGAACTTAGTGCGGACACCCAACCGGAACAGTCCGCTGCAGCCCAGAGCTCAATTGATCCGCCAGCCTCAGCCTCCCAGTGATTTGGATTACAGGCACATGCCACTATGCCCGGCATAATAAGGTAATACGCCAGGCATAATAAGGTTACCATGATAAGGTAATAATAGCCCAAGACCACCCCCACCCCCCCTTTCACCAGACAAGGGGCATAATAGAGGCAATGGAGTCAGAAAGAGAGAAAGAAAAAAAAAACACACACACAGATAAATGAATTAAATTGTAATAGTAAAGTAAGAAAAAAACAATGAATAGTTACAATAACAATTATAAAATGAATAAGGATTAAGAAAGGGGTACAATTTGTGAAATAAACATGGACACAATATTATCGGAACATTCAAAACATCAACTAATGACAGACTGCGGAATGTTTCCCATGTAATTCCTGAAACTGGCAATTTTAGACAATTTTAGATCAGTTGATTATCAAATGATCTAAAATTGCCTGTGATTGTGACCAAAAATGTTGCTTTTCAAGTTCTTTAATGTCTCTATCTAAAAGAGTTTAGTTTGGATTAATATTGTTTTGTTTTTTTTCCCCAAGAAGAAGAACTAATTATGGTACCTCTTATATAAGCTTTGAGGGCCTCCCAAACGATAGATGGAGAAGCAGAATTTTTGTTTGACGTTAAGTACCGGTCCAGGTGTTCCATTAATTATTTTGATAAAGGCCATGGGGGTCCTTAATAGCAATTTGAAGCAAAAGGGGCGCATGGTCTGAATGTGTCTTGGCTAAATATTCGCAACATGGGACAAGGTGGGTTTTTGCTGCGAGAGTAAAGAAGGTATCAATCTTAGAGTAGCTGTTCTGCATATGCGAGTAGAAGCTCTATTCATGTTGGGGTTTATGTTCTTCCCACCAAATATTGAGTAAAGATATGTCTAGAAGTTATTTTCAAAGGGCTTTAGCTTCTTTTTTAAGGGCTTTAGCTGCTGAAGTTTACAGTCTAGGAGTGGAGGAGGACCTGTCCATAACAGGTCTATTACCAGATTGAGATCGCCACCAATTATAAGCTCTGAGAGGGCGCATGATACTTTAAGAGATACACAAAGAACTTAGTGTTGTCTTGGTTCGGTCCGTAGATGTTAAGCATAGTGATCAATTGATCTCCAATATGTTCCCCGACTAAAATAAGTCTGTCCTCCCTATCCTTCTCAACCTGTTTTGCTCTGCTTGGAAGGGAACCCCTTTCCTTATCAGAATAGCCACCCCCCTTACAAGAGAGATAAAAGAGAAATAAAATATTTGGCCTTGCCATTGTTTTCCCAATTTGCAATGCTCTGTCATTTAGGTGAGACTTGTAGATGAACCACACCAATTTTATGCCTTCTCAGGAAGCAGAGGAATTTACATCACTTGGTCGGTTGGTTAAGTCCGTTAGTGTGCCAGCTCAAAAACTTATGTTGTGGCTGCGCACATGTGGTTGTTATCAAATCAGTTTTATTTGTATAGCCCAATATCACAAATATCAAATTTGCCTCAGTGGGCTTAACAGCAACACAAAATTCTGTCCTTAGACCCTCTCATTGGATAAGGAACAACTCCCTAAAAAAATAAAAAAATGGATACAGTTAGTAGGTCACAGCAACTACAATTATAGCGTGATAACTGAACACATGGTTTTGCTGTACCATGAGGGGTAGCTTGAATAAAAGGAGGAATGAAAATAAATTTACAAAAAATAAGTATAAGAATATTGGTGAGTCAAGTTCAAATAAAAGAACTGCCCTGTCTGCTACCCACCCCATAAGAGCGGAAACTGGCCTATATTTCTTCCCAATGTCATGCGTAGCAACAACATACACTACCCTAGCAGGTGAAACCAAGCTGCCTAAACTAAATCAGAGTATTTATTAACCAAGTAGGAATACCTCAACAACCAAATAACAACAAAGGAACAGCCAGTTAAACACTTACAATGCGCCCATGATGCCCAAAGGACATCTCTGGACGTTGTTCATTTTCCTGATCAAAAAGAGTCCGTAGAAACGATTGTTTTACTTTTCCCAGATTTTCCTGACCCTTTCCAAATACAAGCAGTGAGGTGTTGGAGGGCGTAGGTTAGGTTGGCAGTAAGCATGTGAACCCCCCACTCTGTTTAGATGGATCCCGTCCATTCTTAAATGGTTTCATTGCTGCCAGAATAGGTTGAAATTGTCAATGAAGTTCAGTTTTTGAGCAGTGCATGCGGAGGAAAGACAGATATTTAATGCCAGCAAGTGGCTGTAACATTCAATTCCTTTCACTATAGTTGGGATTACACCTGACAAATATCTGAGCTGGGACTTGTAGAATGTCCATTAGGTGTATGAAGTCTCTTTTTAACAACTCTGAGCCATGTATCATTCCAGGACAAGTGTCATTTGTTCCAACATCTTCAGTAAATGAGTCCGTGCCTGGATGGCTGAATAACATTTGTGGCGGTGTTTGGACCGTGTCACTAACCGTAATGTTGGGGTAGACAGATAAGTTTTCAAAACTTGGCTTTTGACATCTCTTACTATATGGTCACCTAAAAACAGAGCTGTCTTTGGTTTGATGTCTTGTCTAGCTTGGTTAACTTATTTTTCCAAACGTCCAGTTGATGTTCTGCTGTGATGCAGTCTTTTTGATCATGTGACATTAGCTTTAGCAGCTATTGATCTGTTGTTTACCTCTGGGTGCCGCCGAGAGACACTTCTCAAGGGCTTAGCTGTATCACGGGCCATTAGCTGCATGGGTCTTGGAGTTAGCTTTTGAGCTAGCGGTGCTAATTTTCCTGATCAGTTTTTAATGTTGCTTTTAAACTTTTTAACAGGCAGAAACCAGCAGGTTTTAGTTAATGGAGTTATGTTCAATGTCCTGGTCTCAAACAGGGGCTCACCACAGGGTTGTGTTCTTTCCCCCTTGCTTTTTATTTTGTATACAGACATCTGCACATCTTCTAAAGAGGGTAGCTACCTGGTGAAATTCTCTGACGATACTGCACTTTTGTCTCTTCTTTAGGGCTCGGAGTCAGATCATGGTTGTGCCCTATCTGCCGTTTTTGATTGATGCGATGATAACTTCCTTGACCTTAACGTGTCAAAAACTAAGGAACTCACCATTGATTTTAGGAAGAACAGTGACATACCCAAAAAAGCTAGCACTATACATGGCGAGGATGTTCTAATTATTGGCACTTATAAGTACTTTGGAACCATGTTCAACTCCCAACTCAAGTTTGATGTGAACACAGATTGAATTGTCAAGCGTGGACAACAAAGAATTCCCTTACTGCGGAAGCGTAACTCCTTTAATGTCTGTAATACCATCTTATGTATTTTTTACCGGTCATTTATTGAAAGTCTTTTAACTTGTTCCTTTATTTGTTGGTTTAATGGGTTGACTGGGAAGGACAAGAATAGCCTTAACAGTATCGTTAAGGTCTGCTCCAAAACAATCGGGAGTCCAGCAGAGACTTGTGCTTCCTCTGGGAAAAACGTGTGGCCCAGAACGCAAAAGGAATTATTAGCTAATATGATCACGTCCTGTCCAGTGAATTCACTGTAGTGCCTCCTAGGAAAACGAATCGCTATTCTAGGTCCTTCATTCCTTCTGCCATCAGGCTGTTAAATGCCAAGAGTAGTCTTTTTAAATAAATGCTTTATATTGTCTTAAACCACAATAGTTGGTTTATACCTTGTTTGTTTTTCACATGGCTTGTGGGCCTGTGCATTCACTGTATGTAGTGGTGGAATGTAATATGCAATGCATCTTAGAATGCTTCATTTATTCTTTTCTTATAGCTTACATGAATTTTTATTCTTCGCCTGGTCCTCGTGTGAGTCTGCATGCAAGGCCACACAAGGGTGACAGTGTGCATCTCTTGCCCATGCGCTGATCTGTCTATTGTCTTTGACATACTGACGATTGCCACTTGTCTGTGAGTTTGTGTATGGTCTGGGTAGATTGTAAAACTGCTTTGCCCTTCTGGGATAAATAAAGTTGTCCAAATCTGAATCTAATGATAGCTGTGGCATTACCATTGTGCTCACTGACAGGCAGCTCATCCAAAATAATAAACCCGTTCTCCAGCCGTACCAGTAGTGGAACTGTGCTTGTTGTATTTGACTCTTCTTTTAACCTGGATAACATCTGTCCAGAGCACAGGGTTTGACACAGAGGGGGTAGAACAGGTCTTTGGTCTTGCTCCCTGGTTTAGCCAATAGCACATATCCAGATCCGATGTGGTGTCCGTCTCAAGTGAGTTCAGGCCAGACCAGGGAATAGTGTCTGCATAGTCATCAGCGTAGGGCTCATTAGGTCCAAAAGCCATTTCACAACGTGTTTCATGTCCCTGGTTTTGATCGTCTGCTGGTTCTGGGACATCAGCTTAGGAAGCATCAAACAGAATGGCAATACGTTTTTCATCCTCTTGTATTTGGTAAAGCATAGAGATTCTTTTTTCAAGGTCTGCGATTTTCTGACCGAGCGTGGCACAGTTGGTGCCTTCAGTGGCGGGAGAAGAGAGGGGAGGCATTTTTCCCAAAGCCTGAAAATTGGAACACGGCTGTATTTCCAGAAATCAGAAAAAAAGCTCTGCAAGGAAGCACAAACAAACAAAATCGCCAATCATGGCCACGGTAGAGTGCTGAGTCCATACAGTTCTTGCCACACACAGTAAAAGCACTACAGTTGGAGACTCCAGCGCAATCCCAAGTCCGTGCAACAATTGATGAGCCGATAAAGTCTAGAAAACGGCACAAGCAAACCATAAAATCAATTAAAAGTTACCAAAAGCTATTGAAGTTGTTAAAAGTTAAAAGTAATGTAAAGTTGTGGCTAAAAAGATTGATAAAAATGTCAATTTATGATGGACCTTCTAGCAGTAAAACAATGATGCCGACATAACGCTGACCTAGGTAGTCAAAACTGTTTACTTTGTTTTTTTTATCGTTTTAAAATGTCTAAGGTTTGTGCAACGAACACATTCAATCTCTCTATATGGCTGTAATATTAAATACAAGCCAAGGCTGATTCCTCCCAGAACTCTGGCAGCTTGAGAGAGACTGCATTAGTCGTCATGTTCATGAAGAGTTGTCTCTGGAAACGTACAGCAGACAAACGTTGGGGTCACCAATGTAGGAATTACAGGAGAGACGGACAATTTCTCTCATTGACTACATGAACATGTGCATCTTTTATTCTCTGTATACAAAACCAACAGCCCGAGCAACATGCTGCTGCCTTAACCAATCATCGCTGTAGCTCACCCAGTCAACCCAGAAAAACTTTCTTAAAGCGACCAGAACCAATTATGGTGAATTATTTCCATAGGGTCCGCTACACACTTCTCTTTCAGAATGACACCCTCATGGCTGAGTGTCTGGTCAAAGATGAAGAGATATGGGCCGCTATTTGTGCCAAGGAGAAGTGTGAATGAGAGATTACGGTCACCCTCCTTCAGGTTGAGAAGTTAAATATGCACCTCCAAAAGTCGCAGGAGGAGAGAGACCGTCGAGAAGCGTTTCGTCGCAGGGAGAAGGACCTGCCTCCTTCAGGCAGCTCGGGGGATGTTGAAAAGGAGCTGAGAGCAGCAGGCTGTATCCGAGATGTTCTGCTCTGCTCAAACAGGAGGAGGAGACACAGCTCCAAGCACCAGATTTGCTGGCCAAGCAGAGGGAGCACAAGAAGAAACTCCAGGCCAAGAAAGGAGAGGGAGAAGGAGGAGAAAAATAAGCAGAAAAAGCAGCAAAGACACTTGGCTAAGATAGAGCAGGAGAGAGAGAGAAGGAGAAAGAACTTAAAAAATAAAGAAAATGAAAGAAAGACAAAAAACTCCTGAAAAAGGATGAGAGTTCCATGGATGGCAGTAGAGATGACACAGACAGGTATGATCACTGTATCTAGTGGTAGATGGGAGAAACAATGCACACTATACGTCCTTACCATGTCTCAGTGAAATGGATCAAATAAATTTGCAGTAATGTCAGACAATCGGTGTACAGCGGTAGGATGTATTCAAGTGTATTAAAACACTAGAACGACCAAGACGGTCATTATGACCGTTTTGAATTTTCAAAGTTTAATAACTGTCAAAAAAAAAGAAAAAAAAGATACAGACCTGCCACTCCATGACTTCTCCTAAAATTGCATATATTTGCATTAAAACAAGTTTTAGACCAATTGCACAAAAAAAAGTTATAAGATCTACCTAAAACGACCATGACCAGTCAAAATGACCGCATGTAATTTGTGCACGATTGTGCACGTCATGTCACTATTTATGACATGTTTTGGTCACATCATTTCCTTCACGAAGTTTATTGCTCTGTTCTAGTAAAAAAAAACTAGTGTTCTCCAGTGCAGAGAAATAGTCTAAACTTGATTTTTGATTATTGCCAGCATGTCTGGGTACAGACACCGTTACAGACGCACCATGACTACCACCAAGGCATTTGCAGTATTTATAGGCGTTGGACAGCGGCCATTTTAAGTTATTTGAAAAATAGTATTAAAGTTGTTAAAATGTTAAATTTGGTTTCAGTTAGTTCCTTAACTGACATAATAACATATGTAATGCATTAATATCTCAAATAGGTATTTATCTTGACAAAATATACAGTTTAAAAACCGTGGTCGTTCTAGTAGTTTTTAAGTTCTGGTCATTGTTTGGGACCATTTCAATATTTATTTTCAGTTCTTTTTTTTAAATTTCACGTTTTATAGGCTATATTACATTTGTTAGATTAGCAATATGTGTTTTCCGTTTTGTTTTTCCAGGTAATATTTTCACTTTTTCAATTTTGTTATTAAAGAGAGACCGACATGCCCTTTCTGAACACATTTTTTAACACTGGGAGTTTGAATCATAACCGAAAATAACTGTGGTTTTATGAATTCAAAGCTATTGGCTACCATCTCCCTGGGTGGGTGGATCCATGTCAAACGTCACCGCGCTACCGCTCATGTCCGCCGACATGATAACTGACCGATAAACGTCGATTAATATCACAATTCGGTGAGTATTTTGACTTCATAACTCAAAATCTGTTACAAACAACAATAACACACAGGTACGTGAATATAAAGTTTGTATTTTAGGGTTTTAAACATGAGCGGTAGCGCGGTGACGTTTGACAAGGATCCAGTTATCCACAGCTCTCATACGTAGTACAGAGGGCTGTGTAACCCTATATGCAAATTGACTGGTGTCTACGTATCCACCGGCACAATTTGTCAATGGACACCATCTACAGTCAATCACAGATCTCTCTCGAGTGGCCGCAGATGAGCTGTTTTGGCCACTGAATTTCTCCGTGGTCACATTCCAACTCGGAACATAGCCTATCAATTGGAATTTTCAGATTTTGATGTCAGTATCACTTTAAGTTCGACCATGTCTCTCTGAAGTTTAAGTTGTTTAAAAATAGTTGTTAAAATGTTAATTTTGGTGTCAGTCGTTTCCTAACAGACATACTAACATATGCAATGTATTAATATCTCAATTGGGGATTTATCTTGACAGAACAGAGAGTTTAAAAACTGTCCGTCAATTTGACCGCCCATGGTCATTTTAGGTAGGAGTGGAATGACAAGAGTTTTGTACTTTACAGAACTTCATCTAAGAGGAAAACATCCTCACCCGATGAGGAGGAAGAGAACGCCAGGGCAGGAACACCCTCCTCTGTTGAAGAGGAGAAGAAGGCAGGCGCCTCAGTAGCCAAATTTATCAGGTACATGCCACGTAATCACAAAATCATAGCCAAATATGCCAAAAAAAAAAAAATCTTTGAAAAAATCATTTAAGAGGATTATCCGCTATTGTAGAAGAGGATGAAGAGGCAGAGGAGGAGATGGCCAAGGGGAAACATCCTCCCATGATGAAGAGGAGGTGGCGGCCAGAACAGGAACATCCTCCCCTGATGAAGAGGAGGGGAAGGCCAGGGCAAGAACACCCTCCCCTGATGAAGAGGAGGGGAAGGCGAGGGCAAGAACACCCTCCCCTGATGAAGAGGAGGAGGAGGCCAGGGCAGGAACACCCTCCCCTGATAAAGAGGAGGTGGTGGTCAGGGCAGGAACCGAGCATAAGGTCAAGAGCAAGAAGGGCTGTCTCCAGCGCTTCTTTAGGAGGCTGATGCATTTTCGCCACTGATGTTCCCTCCATTGATCTAGTCCTTTTCCCAGTTCAACCCCAATACCCAGTGTTCAACAACTTCCTTATAGAAAAATAAAATGACATGGCTCTGTCATTTTTTTGGTTTTGTTATTGTCATTTATGATACTTAAAGTGAACATGAAGCAGTCAAGTTAACATAATTTACTAAAAAGTATTTCCACGCTAATCAACAAACAAACATGACAAATGTCAACATAA
Organism: Lampris incognitus; assembly: GCF_029633865.1. Taxonomy (NCBI): domain Eukaryota; kingdom Metazoa; phylum Chordata; class Actinopteri; order Lampriformes; family Lampridae; genus Lampris; species Lampris incognitus. The sequence goes on along the minus strand of NC_079212.1, from coordinate 14,646,169 downwards.
AAGTAAAAAAGAAGCCCCTTTATATCTTTCGTGGCAAGGGTGCCACCATCTTGCAGTACTGTAACCCGTGACGTCGTGGGATTGGTTGACTTGGATGAGTTCAACAGATACAATAGAGACAGTGAAAGATACGAGTGACATAATCGCTAAAGGCATTCGATCTCACACAACTTGTATATTACCTTGTTATACAGCATCACATTACAAAGGTAAAGGTATCAAGCAGCAGGGGTTAAATTGGGATTTGTTATGTAAGGATCTCTGTGGTTTCAGGGTTACCATTGGTGTATGTACGTGTGTGCGCACAGACTACAAAATCTGATCGATATCGTTTGGCAAATTGAATAAAATATAACAAGGATAGACAACCCTCTGCTCTGAACACTAAAATGCTAATCAAAGTCATTCTAGATACTGTTGACAGCGCACAAAACTAAAGATGACAAAATCTTTTAAGTGCACTCTCCTGTGTATCTGTATCAATGGTGTTGTTACCACTAAAGAGAATAATCCATCCATCCATTATCCAAACTGCTTATCCTGCTCTCAGGGTCATGGGGATGCTGGCGCCAATCCCAGCAGTCATTGGGCAGCAGGCGGGGAGACACCCTGGACAGGCTGCCAGGCCATCACAGGAACGAAACATTCACACCTAAGGACAATTTAGTATGGCCGATTCACCTGACCTACATGTCTTTGGACTGTAGGAGGAAACCAGAGCACCCGGAGGAAACCCACGCCGACACGGGGAGAGTATGCAAACTCCACACAGAGGACTGTCTGGGATAACCTCCCCCCAAGGTTGGACTATCCCAGGGCTCGAACACAGGATCTTCTTGCAGTGTGGCGACCGCACTAACCACTGCACCACCGTGCCACCCAGAAGAGGATAATAATACAAAGTAATATGAATAGAACAGTGTCGTGTTCTGTAAGGACTTGCATATATTTTTAGTATTTTCTTCCTTCTAGTGGTCATTTAGGAGTAATCATATGACACTGCAAGGTCATTTCAGAGATTCAGATCAGAACATGCTTTTGTTGTTCATCACGTGGCCAGCTTGCAGCTCCAGTTACCTTATCCTTTCGCTCTTCTGTGCCCTGGAAAACATGGCTTGTGAGTTATATTTACTTTCACAGTTGAGCGGAGTGGTGTGTGGGTGTCATGTGGTGTGTTCTGTTGTGTTGCATTTAAATATTTAGTTTTGTTTGCATGTGAATGCAGTCGGGGCTGGACTAACTATGGGTGGCTATAGCGTTTCCTGTTCTAATAGCTATTTGATAGTTTCCTGCTGCAAATATGCCAGTGTTGTTTCTATTGGTGTTCTGAAGCTGGCGATGGTTGTATACATTATTTGCAAGATATTTAACAAGTTATGTACAGCTATTTACATATAACTTTAATGGGATATTTGTACATTGTAACCTGTTGTCATTTTACATAATTTTATGTCTCGGGATGTATAATGTGATTTATATAGCATACAGTAATTTGTGTTAATTTCTGTATCATTTCAGTTTTACAAATTTATCCTTTCATGAGAATGACCACAACAGTAAAGAGCCTTCAACTTTACTCCAGCCTCCGACTTTCTCTTGAAGCATGTTAGCTATCTGCTAGTTTGTGTACAAGAGTAAAAAAACATCTCCACGGCAGGCACTTCAGCATCAGAAAAATAAGATATTGTGCAAGCACTCCTCCCCCACACACGCAAAAGCCTTGGAGCACCGCAATTCATGATGTCACAGACTAGTGAAGTTGGATTGAAACAATTGTTCAACAATGATGGTGGTGTCATAGAACAAGACCCTGCACATGAATCAAGATTACAATACTCCACCTCATACACCTCGTCTAAATCTTTTTCAGCTAGGAGGGCCGCAGCCAAGGCTTGAGCTAAAGTTGAAGCTGCACGTGCTTGCACCACTTTTATTCAGCGAGAAGCTGATTTAAAGATTGAAGAAGCACACCTAGCTGCTGCGTTATTAGCATTGGAGCATGAGAGAGAGGTAGCAGCAGGGATCAAAGGTAGAGAGAGAGGGCAGTAGGAGTCACCACGATACAGTTCCGTGTCACCATCTAGCGCACCCACAACTATGTCGAACGCCACCCCCAGCTACATCCTAGTGATGCAGAACCCCAAGTACTTGAACCATATACGCCATCTCTAGCACCTCTCATCAAACCTGATGTCCAATCAGATATGCAGGAACATGCCCGTGGTCTCGACAGCAGAGCTCCTCACTTTTTACCCAAGAATGATGTTCATGCAGCACAGCAGCCAAAGAGTTCAACACCAGTGGTTCATCAACACACAAGGGACAACGACAACCATGAGGCACAGCAACCTGAAAGGCCAACACCAGCAGTTCGTCACCGCCCGCTTGCTAACCTCCCCTCTGCTCGGCTGCACTCTTCCTCCTTCAACGGAGCCTCATTGCAGCTGCATATTAATGACAGGCAAGATACTTGGTACATCGAGAGCTTGTGAATTCTGGCCTCATCAAGTTCAATGATTGCCCAGAAAATTATTGGGCATGGAAGTCCTCTTTCCTCAATGTCACTGCAAGACTAAACTTAACTGCCAGCGAGGAGCTGGACCTCTTATCAAAACTGTTAGGAAATCAATCCTCGGAGCACGTCACAAGGATCTGTTCTGTGCATGTCGCCAGCCCAGACATAGGCTTAAGAATGGCCTGGGAACCCCTAGAGGAGTGATATGGCTCCCCTTAAGTCACTGAGAGAGCTCTCTTTGAGAGGATCGAGAACTTTCCTAAAATCAACCACAAGGACCCCTTAAAGCTCAGGGAGCTGGGAGACCTGTTGAGGGAGTTAGAGTCTGCCAACTCTGAGGGCTACTTGCCTGGGCTCTCATACTTGGACACTGCCAGGGGTGTCAACCCTATTGTTGAGAAGTTGCTGCTGGGTCTGCAAGAGAGGTGGTTACTTCAAGGCTCGCAGTGCAAGGAGCAGCACAATGTCTCTTTTCCTCTATTTGCATTCTTCACAAACTTCATATGTGAAGAAGCACACAGAAGAAACGACCCTAGCTTCACTCTCTCAACGTCCCCCACAGCTCCATCGAACAGTTCCTACAGCTTCTCTATGGGTCCATCGAAGCCTGAATGAGTGGAACAGAGATCAGGATACGTCAAAAGTCACGTCTCTGCTCACAACACTGAAGTCGCATCATATCGATCTGCGTCTCTGTCAGACAGTTCAAGTAGCAAGCAGGTAGACATTGACAGACAATGCCCTATCCACCAAAAACCCCATCCTCTTAAAAAAGTATAGAGTTTTTCGGAGCAAGTCACTTGAACGCAAAGCCTTTCTGAAAGAAAATGGCGTTTGCTTTAGATGTTGCTCCTCTATTACTCACCTGGTGAAGGACTGTAATGTAACCTTGAAGTGCAAGGAATGTGAGAGTGACGGATATGTTGCAGCAATTCACCCTGGACCCCCCTCCATGGAATGTGGGGAACCCCTCCTCAGAGCAGAATTCAGCAGATCATGCCCCTCAATCTGTACCTGCAGCTGAGCTGGCTAGCATGACATGGCTCACAGGACCCTCATCCCTGTCCCTACCTGAAGGAGTGCCCACTTCAGAAGAAGAGTATATTGACTCATCGAACCAGAGTCGAACACTGAGGTGTGTTCTCACGTCACTACTCTCGGTTCCTCCATCTAATCGGGGATCTCATTGCTTCGCACGGTTCTCTTCCTGGAAGTCTCTGGTGTGAGCCAGAACATCCCTGACGCACATTATTCAGTCCCAAAAGAAGTGCAGCTAAAGCCAAGCATGAGACATGTAGAGGCTGGCATCAGTGCAAAAGGCCACAGATGGCAGAAGAACTGTCAAAAGCAGACACTCTCATCATCAGGTGTGTGCAAAGAGAGACCTACAGCAAAGAGTTCACCTGCTTGGCTGCTGGGAAAACCATCTCAAAAGACAGTCCTCTGAGAAAGCTAAACCCCCGTGTAGATGATGAGGACCTTCTGAGAATAGGAGGTAGGCTAAACCATGTGACACTCGGCACAGGAGAAAAGTTCCCTCTCATCATCCCAGGCGGCAGCCACATCGCAACACTGCTTGTGAGGCATTACCACAAAAAGGTCAAGCACCAAGTTCGTGTCTTCACAGAGGGGTCTGTCCACACAGCAGGATTCTGGATCGTTGGGGCCAAAAAAATGCAGTAACCGTATCCTCCACTAAAAGTGTTGCGTGTAACAAACTTTGTGGGAGAACTGTTGAACAGAAGATGGCATACCTACCATCAGATCTTCTGAGCACCGAGCCACCCTTCACCTATGCAGGACTTGATGTGTTCGGCCCTTGGGCTGCCAGGCTAACAGCAAAAGGTGGGCTGTACTATTCACCTGAATGAGCACGCATGCCATGCACATAGAGCTCATCGAGGCAATGGATACATTCAGTTTCCTAAATGCATTGCGGCGATTCTTTGCTATACGAGGACCTGTTAAGCAAATCCGTTCCGACTGTGGAACCAATTTTACAGGCGCTTGCAAGGAGTTGCTTCTCCTGCTGAATCTCCAAACTGGGAGCGCACAGAATCCCATCTACTGCAGGTAAGACACTGACTATCGATAAGTACCTCATACAACCACACTTCAAAAAAAAGAATTATTATTATTTAAAGATAAGGAAAAATAATGACACTAATGTACATTTCCCCATTCAGTTCAGTCAAAGCCTGTTGGGAGCACTTTAACCAATTTATGTGGAGTTATTGATCAAAGTTTACTGCCTGCTGTCCTTGCGGTTTAATTCATTCCATTTTTATGTTTTGGAAGTTATTTAATTTTATTTAAAAAAAGAATTCCACTCAGATTGTTATCTAGTGCCTTGAACATCATGCACTTTTTTTTCCAAATACTTTCTGTTTTACACAAAATTCAAATAAACATATGTTCATTTAAAGGCGGTCTTGGTTGGGGTTTGTGTTGCTGTAAATTTTGGCACAATTTATTCTATTTTTTTTACATTTACTGCAACTGAAGACCGGCCCCAAATATCAGCTATCGGCCTCCATAACTTACCAATAATCGGTATTGGCCCTGAAAAAAACAAATAATACTTGCGCAATTATTTGAGACAGGCTGTGGCTGCTGGCGTTCAACTGGAGTCAGGTTAGATGAAGTAGCTGTGCGCTTTGAGTACATTTTGTTCCTGCTGAAGCTGGTCAAAACAGCAATTGCAGATGGCCCGGCAGCCTGTCCAGGGTGTCTCCCTGCCTGCCGCCCAATGACTGCTGGGATAGGCTCCAGCATCCCCGTGACCCTGACAGCAGGATAAACGGTTTGGATAATGGATGGATGGATAGGGTTGCTCTTCGCTGCCCGGGGTGGGCTGTAACAGCAGCAGAGGATCCATACCCAGTAAGCAGAGGGAGACATGAGCTGAAGGGGGGGTAAGGAACCAGTCGTTCCTAGTAAGTCAAGTCAATTTTTTTTTATAGCCCAATATCACAAATTTGCCTCAAGGGGCTTTACAGCAACACAACATCCATAGTAGACAGTGTGCCTTATAATGTTGACAGGTATGAGAGTTTGAGAGGCGAGGGGGGAGGAGGGGGCTGGGAATGATCCATGGTGTAGTCCTTGTTTTCCTGGGTCACAGTATCAAGCCAGCACTTCCGGGTGGTGTTTTCCCAAGTAATGCTCTGCTGACACCAGAGAGGAAAGGCGCATCTGCCCTCTTGTAGATCCATGACCAGGTTAGCAGGACGGAGTAGTCTGAAGGAAATGTTATTGTCATGCAGTTTTTTCTTTATCGGTGTGAAGGCCTCCCATTTCTTGTAGAAAGCAGTGGACAAATCTCTGAATATCATAATATCGGAGTTACCATACTTGAGTGATCTTTTCTTTCGTGCCATGTCGAGGATTTTCGTCACGCCTGTAAAGCAAAGCAGATGGATCACTAGGGTCCAAGGGCAGCCACCTTCAACGGGACGCCACTGGATTGTACGGTAAACCCACTCTATCTAAATTGAGGCCCCGGTCTCTAGACCTAGTATTTTCGGGAGCCATTCTTGTAGGAAGGCGATTGCATTTTTCCCCTCAACTCCTTCTGGAAAGCCAACCAGTCTTAGATTGCCTTCTCGCCATTTTCCAAATCATCAACCTTTTCTTTTAAATCGTTAATTTCTCTCTGTCTTTTTTTATAGTCATCGAGATGCTGGTGTACGAAATTGAAGCTTTCCATGTAGTTCACCTGCTTGTCTTTGATCTCTTTATCCCGTTGCCCCAGTGGCACGGTTGTCACTGATAAGTGTTTCCACCGAGTCAGATAGAACATCCCACTTGTGGTCCAACAAGGCTTGAATTTTGTTGATCGCTATATCCATTTCCTCAAGAAACCATGTCGGCGGTGCTTTGGTATTAGCTTTGGTCGGGCTCAGAGTGTTTGTCTTTCTGCTTTTGTCTTGCTTCATCGCCGCTTCGGCTTTTCTTAGGGACATATCCAATATACTGGTGGTGAATTGTGATAAAAGGTCTTTAACCTCAATAGAGCCATTAATTACATTTTATTTATATAAACCAATATCGCAAATTTGCCTCCAGGGGCTTTACAGCAACACAATATCCTGTTCTTAAACCCTCGCATCGGATAAGAACAACTCCCAAAAACAAAAAAACTTTAACAGGGGAAAAAAGATCTCTCTCCCAAGACAGACGGTACATTCTAACTCAACTGTTTGACTGTGAATATGGATATGTTGTCTTTGGGGAAACTGGAAAACTTGAGATTCTCCCCAGTGAACTAGGAATATATCATGTGAGTGAAAAAGACACTGGAAAGATAAAGGAGACCGACTTCGCAGAAAAATTGCCTTGAGCCGTTATTCTCATTTATTTTCTTCTTTCATAAAAGGAAAGAACATTTGATGGGACATAAATAACCGCCGTGAATGGGATAGCTCCATATTTAGTTGCTTGGCATCATGGAATTTGTCTAGTTCCTACATTTATGGCTTCCAGATTGACAAAAGATTAAAAAAAAAAAGTTTTGAAGAATTGACTTAAACCTAGGCACACCCTTTACCTTCTGCGCATCCTCGTGATTGTGATAGTTGACGAAGCCAAAACCACGCGAACAGCCTCTCTCGTCTCTCATCACTCGCACACTAAGGGTCCTGCCTGCAATTCAGAACACAAAAACCAACCTTAAAGGAACAGGTCGAACTTCTTCATATCCGTCCCCATTTTATACTCGGCACTCATGAAGAACACTCATGAAGAACACAGGCAGTTTTCATTTTCACCTTCAGTCATCCGTTCCTTCACACTGGACATGCAGCTCCAGATTGCCATCTTGAGTTAAATGCAATTAAAGGGGACAACTCCTCAATCCTCGTTCAGTGCAAAAAATCACTCCAAGCTTTAGCAAAAGCTAGCAAGTTTATTTCAAGCAAATTTGAACAGCGAGACATTTTCATTGTTAAATACCCGCTTCATGTTTGCTTTGCTGTTCTGCAAAGGAGTGACTTCCTGCTGGTAATTGCTTGTAGGTTGTGTTGCAGAAAGCAGCATGGTTTCAAAACCAACTGTAGCCAAACATTTTTTTTTTAAATGCCCACTCAAATTCGCAATGAGACTGCGGTAGCGTCATGTTAGCTTTGGCTGAACCGTGGAGTGTTTTCTTGCACTGAATGATGATTGTGAAATTGTCCCCAATGAACTGCATAGAACTGTAGATGGTAATCGGACTTGCATGTCCAGTAGCAAGAAATTATGACTGAAAATGAATCTTATCTATGTACTACACGACAGGGGAGTATAAAACAGGGATGGACAAATTCTGAACAATTCCTTTAAGTTGTCTGAAGAAAAGATAAATTATAATAAGAAATTTGCATACTTTTTTATCACTATACCATTTATGATTAATCATTGTCTATAAATTGACCTCTTACTAGCGATCAGCTGCTTAATTTCAGAGGCTTCAGCAAGGTGTGACTGGACAACAAAGATTTTGCTTCCTGAACACTTTTGGGTGTATTTTATGGATTTTGGGCTGCTGATCACAAAAATCACCTTAAGATTTTCCTATCACGGGGTGCCCCGGTAGCTTACCTGGTAGAGCGTGTTCCATATAAGGCTGAGTCCTTACCGCAGCGGCCTGGATTTGAATCCGGCCCAGGACCTTTGCTGCATGTCATCCCCTCTCTCCCGTGTCTTTCCTGTCTCTCTCTTGACTATCACTATCAAATAAAGGCGGAAAATAACAAAAGAATCTTGAAAAAATTCCCATCACATACCATTTTGTAGCTATAACCTATTTTTGTGATTTCCCATCATATTTTAAGTCTACTAGTATATTGCCCACAAAACAAGCTATTTTGGTCAGTCCAAGAATGCCCAGGCATACACTCAGTGTAGGTGCTATGCAAATTTTGTCTTAGGCATGCTTAGTCAGGTTAGATGCATGTTGATGCACATGTTCTTCAGGCAATAGCATAGTGAGTATACTTAATAGGATTTATTTTCTTCAGGAAGATTGAATACAGCAGAAATGTCTCGTCAATGTTGCAACAGCTGCTACACATTCTGTTACATCTGTGGTGAGTGTATGCTTAAGGCCCAAAAACGCACCATGACTACACTTATTAAGAAAGCCCATGAGCTCCACTTCAGATGTAAAATTGGTGACCAAGAGAAACCCTGGGCGCCTCACATTTGTTTTTCAACATGTGCAGTAAACCCGAGAGCCTGGGCTCAGAAGTACTCGGAAGTCAATGCCATTTGGAGTCCCAATAATATGGTGAGAACAGAAGGTTCACATTACTTCTGTCTGACCAATGTATCTGGCTTCTCTACTAAAAATAAGAAATCAATTGAATGCCTGGTTATCCTCATCTGATAACAAAGCCAGAATTAAGTGACCTGGTCAAGGACTTAGATTTGTCCAAAGCGAAAGCAGAACTACTTCGTTCAAGATTGCCAGGGATGGAGTTTGCTGTCACCAGGTAAAAAATTCTATCTTTTAAACTGTCAAGAACATTTGGCAAACTTCTATATGCAGGTTGACAACCTCTGTTTCTGCACAGACATTGATGGATTGTTCATGGCTTTGGGTTGTGTGCATGACCCACAACAATGGCCTCTTTTCATAGATTCGTCAAAGTTAAGCCTGAAAGCTGTCCTATTAAACAATGGCAGTGTCCACCCTTCAGTACTAACTGGCTATGCACTACACATGAAAGAAACCTACAATAACATGGAACTGTTGTTGAAAGCCATAACGTACAACAATTACAACGGGAACACCTGTGGTGAGCTACAAGTATTGGCACTGCTACTAGGAATGCAGCTCGGATATGCAAAGTACTGTTGTTTCCTTTGTGAATGGGATAGCCATGCTAAAGAGTCACATTATATTAAAAAGAACTGGCTGTTCCGTAAGCATTTTGTTCCAGGGCAGAAAAGTGTGGCACATAAACTATTTGTCAACCCAACTATGATATTTCTGCCTCCTCTTCATATAAAACTCAGATTGATGTCAAATTTTGTGAAAGCAATGAACAAAGAAGTTGATGGATTTTTCTATTTGAGACAGATGTTTCCAATAACTGATGCCAAGATTAAGGAAGGCATTTTTGTTGGTCCACAAATCAGACAGGTCATCAGTGACAGAGAGTTAGAAGATCTGCTAGTGGGGCCAGAGAAAATAGCATGGAAGGCATTTATGAGGATGTTGTTGAGAATTTTCTTGGCAACTACAGAGCACCAAACTACACTGAGCTGCTTGACAAGATGCTTAAAGCATACAAAACCATGAAGGGCAACATGCCATTGAAATTTAAGTTTCTGCATTCACACTTGGGACTTCTTCCCTGCTGATCTTGCTGCAGTCAGTGACAAACATGGTGAAAGGTTTCCCCAGGACATTGCGACCATGGAAAACAGGTATCAGGGCAAGTGGAATCCATCAATGCTGGCCAACTATTGTTGGATACTGACACGAGAGGCACCAGATGCTGAGTACAAACGAAAATCAGCTGCAAAACTAACACATAACTAACACAATGTGTCAGCATCAATATGCAATTGAAGATTTTAAGTTATTGTAATGTTTCTCCAAATTCCTACGTGATACAGCAAATCTGAAATTATTTTTGTGTTCATCTTGACATTGTCTATCGTGAGCTCTAATTTTCTTTCAGGAAGCAAAACATTTGAAAAAAAATTTGTTGTCCAGTGATCAAGCCACAATCTCTCCAAATACATATGGACTACATCAACCTGTAACATTAGTTATTAAAATAATAACATTTTACCGAATTTGGAAAATATTTCCTTGAGATCCTCATCAGTGTAGTCTTCGTCAAAATTTTTGATGTAGACATTGGTGAACTTCATGGCTTTGGCCCCAAACTCGATCTCTCTTTCCTTGCGGGACTTGAAGTGGCCAACAAAACTGCATTTGGAGCCCAACAGAGAAACAATCAGGACAGAACAAAAAGAAGGCAATGCACAAAGTACAATTATAATCAATTATTTCAGTTTTAGTAATGGAGTAGTAATGACATAAATCTGGCTACATTTACATTATTTTCCAGATCAAAATATACAGCCTACATACTAATATTTTTTTATCTAAATATTCCACTTACCACAAAACAGAATAAAAAAAACTAAGTAAATCTTATGGGACAAAAACAGTTATTGTAAACTGACAATGTCAAGTCTCTGGTGATGTTGCATCTTGCCCTATTGTTCCCCCCTAGATATTTCAGTAAGTACATGTGAAAACCTATATCCTACCAATTCACTGACCTAATCTGGGACATCTGGCAATTTTCACCAAGGAAATGGGCCTTTGGGGTGACACTGCCAGATTCCAACTCTCTACCTTCCTCAAGGCTGAGCACAAAAACATGCGGTAAGATCTTCAGAAAGTTCTGAATATCACTAAAATCCATTAACATCCAATATCTATAACGCATATCTCTGAAACGCTTCAGTTGTAAACCCCAGGTCCAGAGAGTAAAGGTCTCAACTGTGTATAAGCTGCTTCACTCATGAACTAAACCAGCTAATCATAATTAACACCACTCTTCAGCTAGGTAGGGGGAAACTAGTAGTTTGTGAATTGGCTAGTTTAGCACATAGTATTAGTACTACTTTCGGCTGCTCCCGTTAGGGCTGCCACAGCGGACCATCCATTTCCATTTCTTCCTGTCCTCTGCCACATATGGTTTAGCACATAAGTGGAATGAAAGCTAGGTAAGATACCAATATTATATCAATAGCCTGATGAGACTAAAGAGATTTTAGTTATTGGTAATATAACTTAAATGTTGTCATTTCTTGGTCTTAAAGGCTGCATTATAGTTAAGTGATAAAATTGTCTAAATTTATTAGACTGTTCGAGCTGTGTGAAATAGAGAATGAACGCTTCTACCTGCTTGGTTATAAGCATCAATGATCATCTCCAAAATATTGCCACATTATCGGTAGATATATTCAATGAAAAGTATCATTACATTTGATTCAGCTGACATCCCGCATCCCCATGTGAAGCAAATGACCTGGTTTTTACACCTCTGCAATTCTTTACCTCAGTCTAATCTAGTTTCATGCTGCTGTTTAAATCAGTTTCAAATGTATGAATTCAAAATCATAGCATTTTGCATGTGCTCACACTTTCTTATCATTCAGCAGCATCCCGTTCATAGTTTCAATGGCACGGTTTGAAGCCTCCTGAGTTTCAAAGTGAACAAAGCCATAGCCTTTTGAGCCTCTCTCATCACAAACAACCTAAAAAGGAAAAAGCTTCATCAGTTTATGTTATAAATCTGGGTGAAAGCAGCAATCATATTTGAAGTTATGTAACCTTTCAGCAGAATTTTTACCGTCACAAAACCACAGAATATTCAAGTCAACTGAAAAATGGTTTTGTCTGCAAACTATTTCTGAAGTCTCATCTTCACCCTTTTTACATCTGGCACAGCTGTCTTAACTTGCCCACTAGTTGGCATTATATGGCTTTTATAAAAGAAAAGACCATAATAACTCATGAGGATGTGATGCTATTATGGCCTTACTGTGAAAATGAGACCAAAATATTCAAGACTGTCACAATACGCAAGTAACTGACCACTGGAAGCTGAGAAAGTAATAATTACATTTCAAAAAGCAATATTCATAAATTATCAAGTTCTTCCCACATCAGATTGAGCTAACTAACTTACTGCTTGATTTAGAAAAAAAGATGACAATCCAGCAGATGATGCAGGATCTCTAACCTAGGGTAGGGTTACAGTTTTCATTTGAGCTATAAATGTTTTTGCACAGTCTCATGGAACACAAAAGAGGTTATGAAAATCAGAGATCACAATACCCAACAAAAGGGCTGACTAGCTAAAGTACAGACAAGAAGAGCTATGTTCATTGAACTGTGCAATTGCGTAACTCACAAAAATGGACAGCTCCATGCATAATGAACTCACCTTGCAGGATAAAATATTCCCAAAGGCTGAGAAAGTATCATAGAGGGCCTTGTTGTCAATAGATTCATCCATGTTCTTGATAAAAATGTTGCCTACACCAGATCTTCTGAGTGCCGGGTCACGTTGAGACCACATTATTCGGATGGGACGACCTCTGATAATTTCATAGTTCATTGTATCCAGGGCGCATTCCGCTAAAAATTCAGAATATAAAGCAAAATCATCTAATACACATTAAACAGATCATGTGTAATACATAACAGTTTATTGAAGTTTGTAGCAGTAATGAGGAATTTAGTTCTCAGTTCTCCATAGTGTAATCTTAACAGTTTAAAATAAGACGGCGCACTGTGTCTCCACCCTTTTCTCACCAAATTTTTGTTTGAATTTCTCCAGGCCTCCATGAAATGAGATCAGCCGCTTAGTAACCTACTTCAGCACCATTGATGCTAGTGTTTTATTTATCAAAGCAAACTAATATTTGTTAAAAACAAAGCTATAATAAAAATCACTGACTTTTAAAAAGAGGAATACAAGTTGCTAATAAATGGATAAAATAGCTTAATATATTACTCCAAAGGCCAAAGAATGTTGAATTCCCAAAGCTAGAAACCAGAGAATCAAGCCACATCAGACCTGTGAGTAATTTTTTTTTAATGATTTTTCCCCCTTTTTCTCCCCAACTGTACCCAGCCAATTACCCCACTCTTCCGACCTGTCCCGGTCGCTGCCCCAGCCCCTCTGCCAATCCAGGGAGGGCTGCAGACTACCACATGCCTCCTCCAATACATGTGGAGTCACCAGCCGCTTCTTTTCACCCAACAGTGAGGAGTTTCGCCAAGAGGACGTAGCACATGGAAGGATCATGCTATTCCCACCAGTTCCCTCTCCCCACCGAACAGGCACCCCAACCGTCCAGTGGAGGCGCTAGTGCAGCGATGAGGACACATACCCACATCCGGCTTCCCACTTGCAGACACAGCCAATTGTGTCTGTAGGGATGCCCAACCAAGCCAGAGATAACACGGGGATTTGAACTGGCGATCCCTGTGTTGGTAGGCAATGGAACAGACTGCCACTCCCACCTGGACGCCGTCTGTGAGTAAAACCTGACCTGCACCTCCTGTAGTAATAGCACTGATGGGGGGTCCGGGTAGCAAAGCAGTCTATTCCGTTGCATACAGACACGAGGATCGCCAGTTCGAATCCCCGTGTTGCCTCCGGCTTGGTCGGGCGTCTCTACAGACACAATTGGTTGTGTCTGTGGGTGGGAAGCCGGATGTGGGTATGTGTCCGTGTTTGCTGCACTAGTACCTCCTCTGGTCAGTCCGTCAGAATAGCGTGGTCCTCCCATAGGCTACGTCCCCCTGGTGAAACTCCCGACTGTCAGGTGAAAAGAAGCGGCTGGTGACTCCACATGTATCGGAGGAGGCATGTGGTAGTCTGCAGCTCTCCCCAGATTGGCAGAGGGGGTGGAGGAGCAACCGGGACGGCTCCGAAGAGTAGGGTAATTGGCCGGAGGCAATTGGGAGAAAAGGGGGGATTTTTTTTTTTAAAGTAATAGCACTGATGTTAAAGGGAAAAGATATGATGGGTTAACAAAATAGACTACAATAAATACTTTTGCAGACCATTAGTTTTGAACCATTTTGAACTATTATCACCATAAAATCATCATCTGAATTAACTGTCCTTAAAACCCAAGTAAATCACCACCATAGATACAGTCTTTGTATCCACATTTTGTTAATCATTATCAAATACAATTGCTCAAGAAAGATTTTTTTCTTAACAAGTCATGTGCAGCAATCTCACTCCAATCAACGAAAATTGCTGGAAAAAACTGTAGTGATCAGAGGGACCTTACTTCAACCTATTTTACCATATTAATCAGTGAAAAGTATTACAAGTACTCGATATACCTTAATTGAAAATCTTCAGGTTTTAAACAGTGTAATAAGTATATGTAAAAACGAAAAATTGTATATTGTGTTGTATTATAATAAATACATTGTCTTTGGGGTAATTTTTAATTAAGTATTTATCAAGTAGTATTGTGTACTATGGGAGCGAAATGTTACACCAGCTCAAAAGGTGCAAAAAAAAAAAAATAATTATTTAGGGTCTGTTTCACAATGGATTTTCACTTTGATAAGGTAAAAATGGGACACATTACCATCAGCTGGTTGCTGGAAATTGATGTAAGCATAGCCAAGGGATCTGCGAGTGATGATGTCACGGCACACACGGATTGACATGATGGGCCCAGCAGGAGAGAACTTCTGGTAAAGCATGGCCTCCGTAACATCCGGATGCAGATCACCTACATACAACGATGCTAGAGGGTATGTTGTTCCACTGCTGTTCATCTTTGGTCACACGATCCTGGGGAAAAAAAGTGTTGTATTTAAAAATTATTTTTATGAGTGATAAAGTTCTATAGAAACCACTCTGGTATTAAGAATTGGCCCAATGTCCCCTTTTGAATAGGGTGCAGTCTCATTCACTGCTCAAGACACGAGTTGACTCTCAGGAAAACTCATCGAGCATGTAGCATGGGCACATCTACACAATGTAAGAACGAGCTGAACCATAATAGGAAAATTCCTCTTCAGTGAGTGTAACTTCAAATTATTTTATTTAATTATCAAAATATTCAGCCGCTTGTGAGATCATAGATACAAGCGGCTGAAATTAGTTTCCTCCGTACGGTGCCTGGGCTCAGCCTTAGAGATAGGGTGAGGAGCCTGGATATCCGGAGGAAGCTTAGAGTAGAGCCGCTGCTCCTTCGCATCGAAAGGAGCCAGTTGACATGGTTTGGGCATCTGATTAGGATGCCTCCTGGGCGCCTTCCTTTGGAGGTTTACCGGGCACGGCCAACTGGGAGGAGACCCGGGGGTACACAGATCACAATGTCATCCGCAAACATCTTAGTCCACCGAGACTCCTGCCTGATCTCGTCCGTCAACCTGTCCACCGCCATTGCAAACAAGAAAGGGCTCAGAGCCGATCCTTGATGTAATCCCACCTCCACCTTGAACCCATCTGTCGCTCCAACCACACACCTCACCACTGTCACACTTCCCTCTCACATATCCTGTACCACTGCTAAATACTTCCCTGCAACTCCCAACTCCCGCCTTCTACATAACAGGTCATCAACATAACCAACAAGTATTACAGTATTGGAAAATAATCTACAAGCATAATTTTAGTCCCCATAACATCCCATTATGGAATTGCAGGTATATTTTACTTTGAAATAAATCCATATTTTACAAAAAATGGCTGGAGAAAGGCATATGGTCTGTTGGATAATACCGGAAACATTCTACCCTTTGAGGGTTTTTGTTCTAAATTTAACCTAAATGACAGAAAACAGTACAATAATGTTATCAAAGCAATTCTCCAATCTAGAGTTGTGATGTCTTGTAACTTGTTTCAGAGCAATGTAAACCCAAATCTTCCTTCGCTTTTGGTGCATGGTAATAAATCTAAAACTACCTAATATCACAATCCGGCGAACCTTTATCAAAGAATTCTATCCATTCTCATCAAACAGAAACTCAATTCTACAAATTTTCTCTAAAAAAGAAGCCAAGAGTTTGACATCAAAATTCATTGTTTCCTATCGCACCAAAAGCGAAAGAAGTTCACTTTAAAATTCTTAACGAAACATACCCCACTGCAGAATTTTTAAGGTGTCAATTTGGCTCAAATCACAACAAGTACTCATTCTGTGATGAACACGTTGAAACAACTGATCATCTTTTTTATGAATGTACATTTGTTAATACTTTTTGGGAAGATTTGCATGATTGGTTATGGCCTCAATTTGTTAATTTCTCTAATCTAACAAAAGACAATGTTTTGTTTGGTCTACCTGTAACAGATCTGACATGACCTGGCAATCAACAATCATCAACGTTGGGAAAATAATTTATACATAAAAATAGACTTTAAAAACCCCAATAAAACCAATTTTCTATATTTTTCATGAGCTGTCATTACTTTTCCTCTCTGAAATGTATGAAGAAGAATGCAATGAAACCGCAATTTAGTTGAGAAGCTTGACCTTGCAGATGACCCCTAGCTCTCTCCCCCCACTCCCTACTTTTTATTTATTTTTGTTTAATTGATTTAAATTTCCATTATTTTCCCATTCTAACCTCTTGTTATACCCATTTGTTTTGTATGTGCCCATTTTAAGGCTCGTCTGTTGCTTGGATAACTATCTAAGACACGGTATCATGCCACTGTGTGTTGTAAATTTGCTAATTAAAAAAGGAAGAAGAAGAAGAGTGCCGGCGTGGGAAGATGGCGGCGCTAATTCACGGTTGTGACTGCCTCGCCAAGTACCGTCCATGCAGTGTCTTTGTCCACCTCTGCGTCTAAGTTTGTGTCTTCGTTTGATGGCTGGGAGAGCTTGGTCCGCTGCGCCCGGTGGGTCCAGGGACCACGGCCATGCCCGGAGCTGTGCACGAAAAGGCAACACCGAGGGCGGTCTGGGGCAGGCTAAGATTACTGCTAGCTAGCCCACGCAGACCGGCGGTTCTGATAACAGCCGAGGACGGTCTGGCGGCGCCTCGCCTAGCGTTAGCTGTGTTTTAGTGTCGTCGTGCGGAGTGCGGGGAGGTGTGTCGAAGGCGTCTGGCTGGGAGAGCTAGCGTTGGATCTGCTCCACCTGGGAGCTTGATCTTCTACACCTGGTGGGCCCAAGGACTACGGCCCTGCCCGCAGCTGGGCTCGAAAAGGGAAAACTCGAGGGCGATCTGACAGGACGTGGAAGCGAGGCAGGCTGCAAGCAGTTAGCACTAGCACAAACATGTCTTCCATTTTAGTATGATAACATACTTGGTCATATAGATTTGATAAAGCTCATATGACATACAATAGTACAGCTCAATATATCCCTAACAATGTT
Organism: Lampris incognitus; assembly: GCF_029633865.1. Lineage (NCBI taxonomy): Eukaryota > Metazoa > Chordata > Actinopteri > Lampriformes > Lampridae > Lampris > Lampris incognitus. The sequence goes on along the minus strand of NC_079212.1, from coordinate 14,628,771 downwards.
ACCGAATTATCCGTTTCCGTTAAAAATAGCATCACCAAACTGGGTTCAATAAGTTGTTTATATTGAAAGGATATCTGACGAACGGAAAACTTAGCCTGAGCCAAACAAAACGCGTCCCCGGACTTCAGTCGCAGCTGGATATAAAAATGTGCTCGATGACTACTTAGTCATTACTCCAGTATCCGATGTTGACGCTAGTGCGCTTTGTTAATGTTAGCTTAATCTGACCCCGAGCGCCTCAAACATCAAAACGGATTCGGATGAAAATTATACCGTTAAATTGTCCATATCAAAGTCGGCCTGGAGCTTCAAGAATAATACTTACTTTTGCTACCTGGCCAACGGCGTGACAGCGCTCCAAATCGCAAGACTTCGTCTGTTTCGTTAAATTGACCGAGCGGTGCTCAGACACGTCACTTTTGTTCTTATTCGATTGTTGCCGTGAAAACACCTGCGAACAGATGACCTCCATCCGCGAGAGGAAATAGTTCCCTCCACGCGTAAATGACTGCATGTTCTGACCTAATTAATTCATATTGTAACGTGCATGGATAAGTAGACACGCTGGCCACTGGCTGGCGGGTCTAAGCCTTTAGTCGAGCGGTTAGCGATGTCTCCCGCGGTGCGGGCGATACGGGTTCGCGTCCCGGCCGCGGCAGTTCCTGTGGTTGCGTTGTCCCCCGAATTCGCTACAATATATATGTAGGTATATCTTCTACTACTACTACTTTCGGCTGCTCCCCTTAGGGGTCGCCACAGCGGATCATCCGTTTCCATTTCTTCCTGTCCTCTGCATCTTCCTCTGTCACTCTAGCCACCTGCACGTCCTCCCTCACCACATCCACAAATCTCCTCTTTGACCTTCCTCTTTTCCTCTTCCCTGGCAGCTCCATATTCAGCATCCTCCTTCCAATATACCCAGCATCTCTCCTCCACACATGTCCAAGCCATCTCAATCTTATATATATACTAGAAGAACCCCGCTACAATGTAGCGGTTTGGTTATCCACCCGTCTAAATCTCCCTCCTCTTCATCCTGCCAGCTAACCGCCTTCCCCCTGCCCCTAAACCCCCCCCCACTCCAACTCCCTCCCCCCAAATGCTCAGAATCATCTGAAATGCCGAGAAAAGTGGTTTTTAGCCATTTTTATAAAATGCATATTTTGCATAATTATGCATAATTATTTTAATTTTCTGATATTTTTCTGGTCCTCTCTGGAACAATACCTACCACCTCCAAAAAAAATTAGGATCATGAGTGCATTTTTGCAAACATTTGCATAATGCCAAAATATTTCTGTCCCAGAAAAAAATGTTATATAGGTGAAAAAAAATCAAAGATGCTCAGAATCATCTGAAATGCCGAGAAAAGTGGTTTTTAGCCATTTTTAGAAAAATGCTTATTTTGCATATTTATGCATAATTATGCATAATTTTAATTTTTTGAGATTTTTCCCGTACTCTCTGGAACAATACCTATCACCTCCAAAAATAATTAGGATCATTAGTGCTTTAGTTTTCGGTGCCGCTATCTACACTAACTAACACACACACACACACACACACACACTAACACCACACACACACACATTACGAATATATATATATATATATATATATATATATATATATATATATATATAACCTCCAGTTATATCTTTGCCCTACACACGTGTGTGTGGGGGGCAGTAGCCGGGGTAGACCACTGGAGGTCGCTACTGCGCTATTGCGCTGTCTATTCCTCTGAGAGTTCAGCAGTTGTCGCTGTTTGTCCCTGTATTCTGGTTCTGATTCTGTGTTCCGTGTGGGACGCCATGTTCCCTTAGTTTGTTTGGCTACCTCATAAGGTTATGGACCAGCAGCTGTTGTGAGCCAATAAAGGGCCACCAGTTCTCAACCACAATTCAGAGCCCCCATGTCCGGTGCTGTCTTCTCGCTGCACAATACCCCACTACTCATAAAAGAAACACAACGCAGAGTGCCAGGGTGTGTAGAGAGGCTCCAGCACCAGTGGGTTCCATCTTTGGTGCCGTGACCCGGATTGTGGTACTTCGAGACTGAAGAGAAAGAGAGATTGCCATTTGTGAGTGGACAGTCTGTTGAATTGAACTGCTATTGCCCGTGAACCTGTGCTGGCAGGATATTCACCTTCTCCAACATATCCTTTGAAGGCTGTAATGAAACTTGTGTTGTCTGATTTGAAGACTTCGTCACATCCTATAGATTTAACTGCTACTTGAATGGTAAAAGTATATTCAGTGTGAGACCCTTCCATATGAATGTAAACTACTAATAAGACACGTTAGCCCCTAGCCAACGGGTCTGACCCTTTAGCCGAGCGGTTAGTGATGTCACCTTGTGGTGCAGTACACCGCGTATCGAATCCCGCATCGGGCAAGAAAATAACCGGTTACATGAACAATCTGTGACTAATATTAAGCTAGTGTTGCTGGTTGATCTCATTCATGTTCATTGAGTTAGACATAGAACTGTGGACTGACAATTGGGATTTAATTCAAATTTAATGCAAATGTAGTTATGAGTTGATAGTTGTATTACACTTTTTCCGTTATGCTTTACAGTTCTAGAAGTAACAGTTCTACATACTCACAACCAAACATATACCACCAATACACACAATCATCCAATGACAATAGCAATTTTTTTACTTTTAAAAAAATTTTTAAATTGATGAGTGACTGCAGATTTTCCATTAAAGCTGGAGGGTTCCTCTACTGTAGTACCAGGCTTCCAACCCTCCCCTGTGCCTGCAGCAACAAGCCACAACTTCCGCCATTACAACTGTGACTTTCCAAATAAGACACAAACCCACCTTTTGAGTGAGGGGGGCAATGGCTGACACCAGTACATGGAATCAGCAGCAAGCAGTGAGGTTGAAGCTTACCAGCTGGTTCAGCAGGTTCACTGGCCCTCAACTGCAGTACCACACTCAAGACTACCAGACCTGCGGGCAGCCCGCAGACTCAGGAGGTGTGGTATTGTATGAGGAAGTCAGGAGTTGCCGAGAGTATGTAGGAGTAGTGCAGGATATGTATGAGGGAAGTGTGACAACGGTGAGGTGTGTGGTTGGAATGTCAAATGGGTTCAAGGTGGAGGTGGGATTACATCAAGGATAGGCTCTGAGCCCTTTCTTGTTTGCAATGGTGATGGACGAGATCAGGCAGGAATCTCCGTGGACTATGACATTTGCGGAGGACATTGTGATCTGTAGCGAGAGTAGGGTGCACGTTGAGGAGAGCCTAGAGAGGTGGAGTCTAAGCCACGGAGTCTTATTGGAGACTTATTCCAATTGGGGTTTGAACCCCCGATCTCCGGTATAGAAAGCCAACGTTCTTACCTACTGAGCTATCCAGCTGCTATGCAGCGCAGGTCCATGAATATTGATATGACATCCAGCGCTTTACCTGTGCCCCCATCCACAGGGTTAGTGGTTGTGTCAGGAAGGGCATCCGATGTAAAACTTTGCCAAATCATTATGCAGATTGACAAGACCATACCGGATTGGTCGAGGCCTAGATTAACAACGATATACACCGATCAGTCAAAACATTAAAACCACCTGCCTAGTATTGTGTAGGTCCCCCTCGTGCTGCAAAAACAGCTCTGACCTGTTGAGGCATGGACTCCACAAGACCTCTGACACTATCCTCTGGTATCTGATCTGGTACTGATCTGTCTATTGTCTCTGACATAATGATGATTGCCACTTGTCTGTGAGTTTGTGTATGGTCTAGGTAGATTGTAAAAACGGAATTGCTCTTCTGGGATAAATAAAGTTGTCTGAAGCTGAATCTGATCTGAATCTAGCACCACATTAGTAGCAGATCCTGTAAGTCCTGCAAATTGCGATGTGGGGCTTCCATGGGTCGGACTTGTTTTCCCAGTACATCCCACAAATCCTCGATCGGATTGAGAACTGAGGAATGTGGAGGCCGAGTCAACACCCTGAACTTCGTCATGTTCCTCAAACCCTTCCTGAACATTTTTTATAGTGTGGCAGGGCGCATTATCCTGCTGAAAGAGGCCACTGCCATCAGGGAATACCGTTACCATAAAGGAGTGTACCTGGTCTGCAACAATGTTTAGATAGGTGGTACATTTCAAAGTAACATCCACATGAATGCCAGGACCCAAGGTTTCCCAGCAGAACATTGCCCAGAGTATCACACTGCCTCCGCTGGCTTGCCCTCTTCCCATAGTGCATCCTGGTGCCATCTCTTCCCCAGGTAAACGACGCACACGCACCCAGCCATCCACATGATGCAAAAGAAAATGTGATTCATCAGACCAGGCCACCTTCTTCTGACGCTCACATGCCCATTGTAGGCGCTTTTGACAGTGGAAAGGGGGTCAGCATGGGCAGCCTGACTAGTCAGCAGCTACGCAGCTCCATACGCAGCTGCGATGCACTGTGTTCCGACACCTGCCTGCCATGGCCAACATTAACCTTTTCCGCAATTTGAGCTGCAATATTTCTTCTATTTGACGGGCTAGCTTTCACTCTCCACTCGCATCACTGAGCCTTGGGCACCCATGACTCTGTCGCCGGTTCACCAGTTGTCCTTCCTTGGACCACTTTTGGTAGGTACTGACCACTCCATACCAGGAACACCTCACAAGACCTGCTGTTTTGGATATGCTCTGGTCCAGTCATCTAGCCATCACAGTTTGGCCCTTGTCAAAGTCGCTGAGATCCTTACGCTTTCCCATTTTTCCTGCTTCCAACACATCAACTTCAACAACTAACTATTCACTTGCTGCCTAATATAGTCCACCCCTTGACAGGTGCCATCATAATGAGATAATCAACGTTATTCATTTACCTGTTAGTGGTTTCAATGTTTTGGCTGACTTATAGATAGATAGATAGATAGATAGATAGATCGGATCGATCGATAATGTGTGTATCGTTTTAAATTCCTAGTGCATGTAATACACATGGCAATAAAAAAAAATCTGATTCTAGAAACCAAGTATATTTTATGACTCCCGTCCCCTCCCCCAGAGTCACCAGTTTTTTTTTCCATACAACCATTGGTTTTCTTCGATTTCTGTGTATGAAAATCAACTTTCAATCCATTTTAGCTACAAATTACCGTTTTCCTCTTAAAAGTCTTCATTATTATTTGCAGGTGACCGGTACTAAAATTAGTTTTTATATTCTTTCACTGCGAGTTCGATTCACCAAAAACTTCTAGTTTAAGTAAGATTGCATGTCTGTAAAATTAGCACTGCAAGAGTGCTAGTAGTCACAAAACACATTTCAAAACTGGAATATATTAATCCCACACGTTTGTTCTAAAATGAGCATATCTTGAATTAAAATCACAGTGAAGACACCAGGTATAACAAAGACAAGACACAATTTGCCTGTTATCTTAAACGAAACTTTATTTCACTGAATGGTCTTTGACACTTTCCTATTTCTTACATGTATAGTGAAACTAGAATGGTTTTAAGATACATACACAAATCTAGAATTACACCAACCATTGTTTATCTCCATTTCATCATTGCTCTTGAGCTATTCTAAAATTTTCACAACCACGTGTGCACTGGGTAATAGACTGTTACAGAAGCAAATTTTAGCCAGAAGACTTGTCAGTAAAAACAAAGCAAGTTGAGATACCTGATAAACAGACAGGCTTTGTTCCACATTCACTAACTGCATTTTTATCAAGCATAGAGATAAATTGACACAATTTTTTTTCAACTTAAGATTATCTCAATCCATTGGAACATTGTCAAAGTAAACAGACTGTCAGCTATATGTGGAATGGTGTCTTCAACTACAGTATGTGGAATGTAGTGGAGAACATGGTATTGTGACACTGAGCTTCTTCCAAAGTGATGGAGGGGTTCTCATATGTGCATATCGAAAGTAAAAATAATTTCAGAGCCCATTGTTCATACTGGCGACCTTAAACTGATGAGTGAAACACCTTGGTTAAGACAAAATCTCAATTTTTGTTGTGAATGGAAATGTGTCCAGTCAAACTTGCACTTCCTGAAATTTCTCTAAAAAGAAAAACAAAATAGCTGCTGCCACTGACTAAAATACCAGAGGCTGCAAGAGAAAGCCAGGCACGAAAACTTGAGAAAACAACCGCTGTAAGAGGAATATTTTGCAAGCAGGGTTGGTACAGTGTGATAACAGTTTCAATTAACATCAATAAAAGGTTACTTCATGTTTTACATACAGATGATAAGCCAGTCTTGCAAAATACATGGAACCACATTTAAGCACATACAATTTTCATTGTACTGAGTTCAAGCAGCACCTGAATAGCAAGTTTAACTACGACAACAACAATCCACAGTTATATAAAAAAGCACTGCCTTAAGAAAAAAAAAACTAATAAAGTGGAATGTTTTACATTGGGGAAATCTAACATGACACTAAGGGCTCCCTTAATCAAACTTAAATGTTTAATTTGTGAACATGATCAGAGAGCACAACACCAAGATGCCAGTGTCACAATACAGCCTGCCTCCTTTCTGTATGAGCCCACAGCAGAATTGCAGTTACTTAAATACAGGATTGTACAGTGACTGAATTTCAAAATCAAACAATTTGGTTTGTGAAGCAAACGGAACACCTAGCATCACAGTGTTTGGTGAAAATCAACTGCCAGTTTAGTGACCTTACGTAAAACCTGTTAATACCATGACGAATCACAAAAAAAATAATGTAACAAAAAAAAGGATGGAAAAACACACAACAACCTAGTGGGGACAAAGGCATTAAGGAAGGACGATTAGAATTCACAACCCCCCCACCACCACGCACACACACATAAACACACACATGCACACACACACACACACGCACGCACACGCACGCACACACCCCATTCACAGCCAGTCAGCCATTCAAGTCAAATCACACCAGCTCTCTCTCAAAACACAACCTAGCAGACACATGCACACAAAGCCAACAAAAACAGCAACATGGACTTGCTACTCAATACATGATTTTCCACAAAGTGACTGAACCTGCTAACAACTGAAAATTACCCTGTCGCCTCACAGTGAACTGAGAGGGGTAAACTAGTTGGTCAGGAGCAATTCAGGCTGCTTGTCATACAGAAGGGGGAGGGGCTGATGGAGTGGAGGGGGATGTATATAAGCTGTCTGTGTTTAAGATAAGAGTGTAGGTGGATTAACAGTGCAATTCCATTAGTTTTCCCCTTCTCCGGTCTCTCCCTCATCTCCCTGGTTTTCTGATGTCCACAGCTGTGGAAGAAAAAAAGATATTAAATATCAATTTCTATAGATGCATTGAGCATGTATAAACCCAGGACAAAACAAACAATTAGGAATGGGGGGCAATTTTAGAACAGCAATATCCCAATAACTCACAGTCAGGTTGTCCCTAAGTAGTTGCATGATTAGGGTGCTGTCTTTGTAGGAATCCTCGTTCAAAGTGTCAAGTTCAGCAATGGCTTCATCAAATGCCTAAATTAAAGAGGAAACATGAGAATTAAGAGGCATCTATTCCAGCTGCATACACAATATTTATGCCAGTCATGATGACAAAATCAAATGTTAAAAATTCCTCAACCATGTATGAAATCAAAATAGCAGCATTTTACTTTGCCAAGCCAAGCATGAAAAAGTAACTTGTGCCATCAATTGTATTTTCTATAATACCACGTTACAAAAAAAGTATGTAAATTACTAGTGTAGAATCAGGGTGTTTTATAAGGTATATACTAACAGAATCAGTTCAGAGTCCCTGGGGAAAAAAAAAGACTAAAAAGACTGCCAAGTCTGGAAGGTTATGAAAACACCGCCCAAGGGCTACTTTCATACCGACTTGGCCAGGAGGCAGGCCCTCTCCGGGTTGTTGAGGATTTCATAGAAGAAGACCGAGAAATTGAGGGCAAGGCCAAGCCTGATGGGGTGTGTTGGCTGCATATCCTTCTTGCTGATGTCAAATGCATCCTGATACGCTTGCTGGGAGTTTTCAACTGTAGCTTTAAGGAAAACAAAGATACAAAATAAGATTGTTGTTAATCTGTTGATAGTTTTACTGTTTCAAAACGCTGCATTTACAACACATTGTGCTGTACACTTAGACTGTTATTTACCAGTTCTACCCTCCTGCACTGCTGTTCATGAAAAAGGTTTTGACAACAAAAATTCAAAATCTACAATGAAATCCTGTTTACTTACTGCTCTTGGAGTCCCCAGATGCTACCTCAGAGAGGTATCTATAATAATCGCCTTTCATTTTCAGATAAAACACCTTGCTTTCAGCAGAGGACGCTTTGGCAATGAGATACTCATCCAGAAGCCCCTGAAAGTGACGCAGAAGTGTTTGGGCCTTTTAAGTCTGTGATCAATAATCCATGTACACATTTGCCACTACACCAGACAATTTAAGTCTGTTATAAAACTAGCTGATAAATCAGCAGCTCTTACCAGCACATCATTGCAAATGTCCTGTAGCTCAGCTTCAATCTTCTCCCGGTATTCACGAGCCATCTGCTGTTTTTTCTCATTGCCCTCAGTTTTCTGCTCAATGCTGGAGATAACACGCCAGGATGAACGGCGTGCACCAACCACATTTTTGTATGCAACAGAAAGCAGGTTGCGTTCCTCATTGGAGAGCTCCCCACCCTCCTCAGTCACAGACTTCATGGCAGCAGCCATGTCATCGTAGCGCTCTGCCTGCTCAGCAAGCTTGGCCTTCTGTACCTTTTCGTTCTTATCCATTTTCTAGACTGTAAGAAGAAAATACAATGTAGAGGTAGTTATAAGAAGACAATGAAAGGCAGGTCCTTATCTATGTGCTGGCATTCATTTTCAAAAACATTTTTGAAATAAGTTTACTTTTTTTTTTAAGAGTCCTGGGTAGAAAAACAATGTCACTCAATGATGACTGAAGGATGTGCAGTCATAGTGTTGGGACCAAACACTGTTCCGTTAGCAGCCAGGTCAATCATACATCACAGCTACCTGGCATTAGCTAGCATGCTAACGACTCATTTACTCCCCCTAACCCAGTTCTGAGCGGACCTGTTAAATACGCTAACAGTCATTAAAATATTTAGGTGAAGTAAGGAACGGAACGAGGCCCCGTCATTCGTGTATGACGACCGATATTTGCTAACTTTAGCTGAAGCACTCCTGGGGTCAGGCTCTACGGCCCACTCGATGTTAGCAGTATTCACGGGTCGGGTTGATGACATCCGCATACCAGCGTTGAATCACGAGAAGCCGTTAATGCCATTTATTTCTTGTCGTTTGGGTTCATATTGATCGTTGCCAGCTACGCCGCACCGGTAATATAACCCCTAATCTTGTTGTGTAATGACAACGTCGGGCACGGGCGCCCGGGCGTTAGCATTAGCCGCCAGCCTTCGTCGTACGGATCACCGTCTACCGCTAGCGAGCTAGGCCAGCGTTAGCAATGGCTGACTGCTGCTTTCAACTACCGCTGCCCTCCAAGGCTTGGGGGGGGGAAATCGATGATTGTCGTGTATGGTAATTTGACAGAAGGAGACGTTTTTTTTGTATCCTGATCATTTGCGTAACGTGTTTTGTCCGAGTTAAAACACGGTGACGTCACCTGCGGTGTTTAGCGAGCGCGCGACAGAGGTACCGTGTCACGGAATTCGGCTTCGAGCGTCGGTCGGCCTCCGTTAGCACGCTCCCCTTTAGCATCACGGGGCTTCTACACGGAACTGACGGGAAACACGGAGACTCGGACCTACAAACTATTGAACATAAAATGGGAATTTGCAACAATGCACTCAGCTGTTCGCAACTGGAAGGTTAACACACTCACAATATTGGCAACTCTCAGATCCTACTTTTTCCTCTGGACGATTCAGCCTCCGTCCTCCGTCTAGCGTATCGTTCAGGGCAGTACCACTTCCGTTACACTGACACTTGTATTTCCTCTCCCCCCCCCTTCCCTCCCTCCACATCTGCTACGCAACAGCAGCCCCGATCGATAGACCCAAGGAGAATAGGTAGATGATGCGCTTCAGAAACAAATATGCAACATGTTTGTTTGAGGCAAACGACAAATTTTCATAAAAGATATACAAGACATAAATTATAATAAATGTAACTATATGTATAGATTCACGCGTCCATGCTTAGGAACGGTCAGTGCAATTAAATGCTTTACTATATACGTTTTGTAAATAACAGTATTCAGCAATGATTTTAGAGCACGAACCAAATATAGCTGGTGTAGCGATCGTTTGTATGAGTATTTCTATCTATTTACATTTTGGTGGGCGGGGTCAAACCCTATTCCCTCTTAGCTATGAAAATTCGGTGATTGGGCGTCTGTGTGGCGTGGCGGTCTATTCCGTTGCCTTCCAACACGGGGAGCGGTGGTTCGAATCAGGCGCGCCGGAATAATTTCAGAAGTGGTGGGGGAGGCAACAATGATATTGTAGCGAACTGGGGCGAATAGCGTGATCCTCCCACGCGCTACGTCCCCCTGGCGAAACTCCTCACTGTCAGGCGAAAAGAAGCTGCTGGCGACTCAATGTGTATCGGAGGAGGCTCGACAGAGAGGGTGGAGCAGCGACCGAGACGGCTCGGAAGAGTAGGGTGATTGGCTGGATACAATTGGGGAGAAAAGGGGAGAAAAATCCCCCCCCCACCCAAAAAAAATCAGGTGATTAATTATATCTTGAACTAGGATAAAGACATTTTTGATAACAGATGAAATGTTATTACTTCAATTGGCTGTGCCAAAACACCCGCCGAATTCAGAAAATAGTATTAGTCGTGTAATTCATACAACTTGCTGAAAACCGTGTTTTTCTGACACCAAATGTCACAAAGAATGTACGTTCTGTAGGCCATACATATCAATTTCATTTGATCCGCTTTAAAGAAAATAGTGAACTTCCCTAAAAGGTCATCAATGACCTCACACCGACATTCACTCGTATCAGTTCAGGGGGCAGAGGGTCACTGCAAAAATGGCACCTCACGGCCTTGGGTTAGCTTTGGACCATACAAAATCCCAGCTAGACCATAAAACCCAGGTTTCTCATATGAGTAAACAAACCTGTAGCATGTAATTTAAATGACAGCGGTATTTCCACTGTTTTGATTCCTATCAACTTCATCCTGAACTTAATTTTTCATTTGCAGTGCTAGCAAATGCACCGTTAGACATGCAAGGAAAAAATGCACCTTGCAGCCTATAGCCTTTGTTATGTTAACCTTCGGAACACATAAAACAATTATGAGTGGGTATTAGCATCATTTATGACCAAATAAAATGTTCGGTATCACACCTGCTTTAATCATTTATTTTAAAAAAGAAAAAGAAAGCAGGAAAGGGGGGACTTGTGTGAGACAGAATCATGAAAAGAGTAAATCATTTAAAATTCTGTTGAATGGATTTATGTTTGCTGCATGTAAATGGAAGATAATGATGTTTCCACACCTTAAGCACAGTACTGCATCTTGAAAGCTGCTTATGGGAGAAAAAGCCATATAAATGGAAGTGAAAAATCAGAAGTGCCCTGCATTTGTTCTTGGAAAACTGAGCTAATGTTGAAGAATTTCGATCCGAGGGAAAACTGTCCTGCTACAACGGATATGGAATGTTTGCCATTTAAAAAGGAAGAATGTGCTTGCGTAAGTCTTCAGAGTAGACTTCCAAATGCTGGCAGTTGCAGTTGAACTCAAGTAATCTCCCTTTGCCTTTATTGTAAGTAATCCAAAACCTTTGCAGTTATATCCTTGGCTATTAGTGATTCTTTCAGAAATGTAGGGTCAGCTCCAAGATGGGAGTGGTGCTGTCATGAGGAAATAAGAGAGCAAAATCAAAGCATTTGTAGACAAAATCAAAGTTTTTCCAAGTAAACTGTGGCCCTGTCGAAGTTTAAATGGGGAAAACTTGGTCAACGTTATACTCTCCAGTTCATTGCTTGCTTTGGCATTTCATTTTATAATCACTTCGTGCCAAAATTCCTGTGATATTATCACACTGTTTCTTGTCCTTTCTCTCTCGCTCTCTTCGAGCCATCGTTATCCTGGGAAATTCACAGATGCAAAAGCAAACGTTTTTTTTTCCAGCGATATTTTCCCCCCATCAATTCCCAAAACACACTTAACTACTTCGTTCATCCGCCCATGACAAAGGGCCTTTTTTTTTTTACTCTCACTGAATCTCAAAATCCCAGTGTTCAGTGGATATAGTTACAAACGTGCCATCAAACAAGCCTATAGTTCCTTAAAGCAACACGGTATAGGAATGGTGCCTGGTAAGATACCAGTCTCACAGGAAACTAAAAGAGCACAGCATATATTGAGTTAAAGTTTGCTTCCATTAGACTCAACAGTCTACTGGCAGCTTAATGAAAAAGAAAAAAAAACTGGATGGAAAATTCTGCTGCTCACATGTACCTCAGACCCCCGCCCAGCAGACAGCACTCTCTTCACAAAACTTTCCCCAGCAAATGAGAGACAATGATGGACTTGAGGACTTTTATTTTCACAATTATTGTGGTTCCATGGATGCTATCTTCAGCAGCAAGAACTGGATATATGGAGGCGAGACAACCTAAGGTAAAAACACCTTTTTTAGATTTCGAATGACATTCACCTCAGAGTCTTAAGAGGTACACTGTACTTTCCAAGTTTGGAAGAAAAGTGTTGGTGAGAGCCGTCAAGTATTGCTAAGACTTTTTCTTTCTACAGAAAGACATTGTGACTATTCCTGACTATGGCACTCCTGAGGACTTGGACACTAGCCCAGCAGTAGATCCAAAAGCTGACGGTTGTCTGCACAAAATGACTCTTTAACCACTGGATGCATTTTTTAGATGGAAATCCAACATTTGTTGAGCCACTCTTCCTTACATTATAGCCAAAGCCCATATTATGTAATGCCAGTTCTGTCCCAGTGTCCCATTTCAATATGCACGCAATGTGGCTTCAAAGTAACACCTTTTAGACTTATCACTTGTGGACAACTTAAATAGGAGAACCAGCTTTTCCACTAATAATAATACTAATAATGATAACAAAAAACGTTGTTTGCAGAGTTGCCCACTTGTCTACTGTGTGTCTGCCTGACCGGATCTGTTTATTGTGAGGACGTGTCCCCAGAATTGTCAGCTGTTCCTGCACTGCCAAAAGAAACAGCATATGTCTATGCACGCTTCAACAAGATCGCCAAAATCACCAACAAAAACTTTGCAGACATGGGTAAACTATATACTACTCCAATATCATGCCATGTAAAAATAACTATACAGAAATGACACCGGACTGCAGGTTTTTGTCCGTTTTGAACTCTATTCTTCATTGAATGGCACATTTGACGTCCCCCCTTCCTTGTTTTGTACTTCTCTTCCCAGCCACATTAAAAAGGATTGACCTGAGTGGGAACATCATCAGCGAAATTGAGGACGGGGCTTTTTCAAAACTTCCCAATCTCGAGGAGCTCACTCTTGCAGAGAACAGACTGACCAAACTTCCAGTGCTGCCGACCAAACTGATTTCGTTGAATGCCAATTTTAACCTCCTTAGGACGCGGAGTGTCAAGTCAAATACCTTTAAAGTAAGCCGGGGACTCGGTTTCCAAAATCCTGCTTAAGTCCCCCGATAGCCTCCATTTGAACTGTTGCAATGCAAGTAATAGCTCCAATTCAGTTGAAACTGTTTGGATATGGAGCATCCGGGTAGCGTAGCGGTCTGTTCCGTTGCCTACCGATACGAGGATCGCCGGTTAGAATCCCCGTGTTACCTCCGCCTTGGTCGGGTGTCCCTGAGGGTGGGAAGCCGGATGGGGGTATGTGTCCTGGTCGTTGCACTAGTGCCTCCTCTGGTCGGTTGGTCGGGGCGCCTGTTCGGTAGGGAGAGGGAACTGGGGGCAATAGCGTGATCCTCCCACGCGCTACGCGCCCCCCCCCCCCCTGGCGAAACTCCTCACTGTCAGGTGAAAAGAAACGGCTGGCAACTCCACATGTGTCGGAGGAGGCATGTGGTAGTCTGCAGCCCGTCCCGGTTCAGCAGAGGGGGTGGAGCAACGACCGGACGGCTCGGAAGAGCGGGGTAATTTGGCCAAGTACAATTGGGGAGAAAATACAATAAAATAAAAATGGTTGGATATTAGCTTGATAACGTTAGCTGAAATAACCCGCGTATTCTTGTGCTATTGCAGAAACTCACAAGACTGGCCTATCTATACCTTGGAAACAATGAGCTGGAGGCAATACCACAACTCCCAGAGTCTCTTCGAATTGTGCACCTAAATGTAAGTTTCATTTCAGCAAGGTCTGCACAGTGAAGTCTTCAGCGCAAGTACATCAATGCACTGGAATCAGACATTTTGTTTTGTTGTTCCTTAAGTCTCTCAAGCTTGTATAGACCATACCAATTTCCTTTCCTCCTGTTGCAGAACAACAACATCACAACATTAACAGATGAGACATTTTGCAAAGGCAACAGCACTTATTACATCCGAACCAACATGGAGGAGGTGAGATTGGATGGGAACCCACTCGTGCTGGGTCAATACCCCAACAGCTTCATCTGTCTGCGGGCTCTCCCGGTTGGTAAATACCGATGAACTAACCAAGGCAACGTCTGAGGAAACAAAGAGTGAAGTCCTTCCTGAAGTGAATAGTGTATTATGCAATTCTACACATAATTACTAATACCACAAATGCTGTTCTTAAGTTACATTGATATATGCTCAATAAAACCTTCAAACAGTTCAGTATTAGTGTTTAACAACGAGATTTTCATTAATGAACTACATTTACTGTGTGCATGTCAAAACGTTTCGCTTCCCTCAAAAGCAATACAAGTTTCCACACAATTTCATGGTGCAAATAGAAAAAGTGCAGCCATGGAATTTGCAAGATATTGCCAAGGGTTAGAAACATGAATTTAATCAAATGTTTGTTATTTTTGCCAATGAAAAATAAATGAGGTCCAGAACAAAATCCTGACTTTTTTTTACTGCTTTTATAATGGCACATTAAAAATGACACTACACTTTCCAGGTTTATTCATGAGTTGTATGTGACCGTTCACTAAAAAGTCTTTTTCAACTCCATAAAGGGCACATTTGGTCAAGCAAGTATCCAAAAGGATGCAAAGGTGTGTCCTGAAAACGTCGTTATGTTCCACCATTAGTCACTTTGCTGCTGGTTCCTTCAGTTCTACCAAGCCCTCTGTAATCTTCTGCTGGTACGCCCGTTCGGATTGTTTTCTTCTGTAGACATCATCTGGGGAAGATAAATATAAACACAATTATAAAGAGACCATTTGGTTAAAGGAGCAGCTGGAACAAGCAAATGTGGCAGGACAGTAGATGACTGATGCTACATTCTGGATAAGCGTACCACCCTGGATCCTTTAAACTTAGAAACCAAGGTTTCATTTTGACGGGCAAGTGGGTTTGTGGACCGGTCCATATTTCAATTCCTTAGACTACTAAACTGATGATGTCAATCTGTGTGCCTTGGAGCACATCCAGATCCATTCGATTCTTCGTCTATGGAAAAATGTACAGAACCTGCACTCTACGTAGGAATGGTAAGCATAGTATACAATTTTGTTTTTTGGCATTTCCCGCCTTTTTGTTATAGTAGAGAGAGAGACACACACGGGGAAGGCAGGGGATGACATGCAGCAAAGGGCCCCGGGCTGGACTCACACCCAGGCCACTGTGGTAAGGACTCAGCCTTATGTGGTACGCACTCTACCAGGTGAGCCACCGGGGCGCCCCCAACATAGCATCATAATAGATATCCAAGTGGCTGCAAATAAGGTCATTAGTCTAGTGAGGATATCACAGGATAAGAAAGGCAGGGTGTTTCATGGAGACATTACAGTACTCTTAGATTCGCCCTAATGTGAAATGGGCGAGGTTAGGCAATAAGAAGCATAATATAATGGAGACAATACTGCAGTATTTTCTTTCTACAGCGGTAATTTATCAAACAATAATCATATCACCTGGCAAAGGGCTAAAACTGAGACTGAAGTTGTCTCTCAAAAGGGAAGCCATGCATGCATTTTGGGTGAATTAGAGGTCGGACCGATCGTCTCTCTAAAACTAATAAAGTTAAGCATTGCTACAAATCCTCAGACATTAACAAGTGCAAAGAGCCATGGGACTAATACAGCAAGCAGGTAGTCAAGTTTCCTCTCGTGAGAAGGTTCGACATCTGTTTTATACTCAGCGTACAGAAAGTCTCTTTTCCTATCCTGGCGTTGATCATGATCCACTCCATCACCCCTCCAATACAAAAGAAGATGGGAAGGAACCGGTACGTCCCGAAACGACGTTTACCAGGTACGAGGTTCAGGAAATACCTGACGTTTTTACTCTTGCTAAACATGTCGGACAGTGAATGTTTATCGGCCTTTTACGAGACCCCGCTGGACGACGCAGGAGAAGCAGTGACGGTGCCCAGCAAAATCAAACACATATCGCCATGATCAGCACGTCCGGTCGCTTTATTTTAACCGGGTAAATTACGCAAAACTCGTTTGTCCTCTACTACATCTGTCATGACAGCGAGGGACAATGGAGACGAAGCACGTTTTTACGTCTGACGTTTAATGGGGCGAAGCTTTGCGTATGACGTAATAGTCCAGTCGAGAGGGTGCGTCGACGAAAAAGAGAGTGCCGCAAAAAAAAAAAAGAAGACGAAGAAGAGGGAAAAAAACAATGGCACACCGTGTACTGGAATAAATCATGGGAGATTTGAGATAAATATCTTGTCAGTAACAAAGTAAAACAAGTTCTTCTTTTGTTTGTTACGCAATTCAGAGACTCAAAGTAATATTCAACAGCTGTCAAACATAATTTGGATAAAGGTCTTGATTTAAGAATGCTGGCTTTGTGGATAGGAAATTTACCTAGCAAAATAAAAATGTTTACCATGGTACATATTTTTTTTATCTTTATATTCAAAATAAGTGACAATTATTATGTTTGTTTTATGTATATAATTTCATTTAATGGACTGGATTGACTGACTGTTGTATGTTTATATTTTCAATTGAAAAAAAAATCCCAGAACATAAATAAATAAAAGAAGTTCCTTTAAATGTTTGTATAGTTTATACCCAGTATAACACGTGTTGGTGAGATTTCGACTGAATATTGAATATTTGTATGAGTGTTGTTTAGAAAGGAAACCACTGGCAATTTATGTTTCAATACAAAATGTTTTGGGCTGATGGTGAACACTAGAAAAAAAAATCTGGCCAAATACAGCACAATTAGTAGGATTTTTTTTTTTACAAATGCTAAAATAAAAAAAGTTTTATTTATTTTAAACAATTGCTAATAACTGGGAAGTTCCATGTACACTGAGGAAAATGGAATGATTCCAGGTCTAATTTTGCACTTTTTTATCCATATGATATGAAACCATAATTGATTAAATAAAATTAAGAAAGCTAAGAAAACACATTTTTATCAAATGTTATGTTAATACTGAGTCAATTATCTCTAGCGTTTTTCTTTCCTTTATATTTATACATTGCCCTTCTGGATTAAATAAAGTTGTCTGAATCTGAATATTATGATGTATATTATGATGTAATTCATTGTATTATGTTCGGGCACTGAATTAATAATTAAAAAAAGATATGGCAGGTCATTTTAGCTTTTAATAAAAAAATGTGATATCGTAAATTCAATTTTCACTGGTTAAAATGTTTGTTTTTTTTAATCAGAAATTGAATTACAGCTAGTTGTAATTCAGGTTTAAGTAGATAAAATGTTATTTGTTGATATTGGAAAGGGAATTGTTGATACCATTTTAATCAGCTTACAAAATGTGCAAACTCAAGAACAAACCTGTAAACTGCAATTTTCACTGGTCCATGGTGTGAACTCAGACATTTTGTAATCTAAAGGCAAGGTGACCCTTTTATATTGTTTTAAGGTTTTATATCAGAAATATGTAACATATTGAAGGAGATGTGGAATTCTTTTTACCGATTTCTCAATCTAAAAGCAACTTAGTGTTGGATGGATTCAATCAGCAGTGTTGGATGGATTCAATCAGCAACACAACCGTGATAGTACCAGCCAACTTGGAAAGTAAGCTTGTTTCCCCATTTGATAAAATATCTTACATCATACCCAAAACACAATGATGTGGACTGTAAACAAGGCTGTGAATGTTCTTGATACAACATTCCTATGTAGAAAACAAAAAGCTGAGGAAAGACCAGTAAACAGATGGTTTTATTTGACTTTCAGGAACCAATTACACCACTGGTAATAAGAGCGCTATCATGTAACATGTTGACTTAACAGTGCAGATATACACTTGGAAAATACATATACATACACAAGGAACTCAAGACACATGCAACACTACAAGGGCTTTCACAAATAGTACCTTACAATTAGTAATGCAGTGCTAAAAAGTCAAATTTTTCAATCTATTGCCAGTCTTCAGAAAAACTGGCCTAATCATATTTTGTATGCCTATTTTTATGGTAAATTCGTTGGCATAACATTTACTATCTTGGTCCAACTGTGGTAAAACAGGGTATTCCTCAACCAAAATGGTCACCCAAAACAGTACTTAATTAGTGCCCGAAGCAAGACAATCCGCTGTACAAGGTGCATTAATATGCATAATATTTTACAATCTAAAATTATTTTTGTTACAAGCAAAGTGAGTGAATAATAGATAAATAGCATACTCATTTCAACCTCTAAATTGTACGCTCTTAAGGTACATTTACACATTTAAATCAATTAGTCAACCAGTTATGGCTGATCTGTGTGTAAAACAGGGTGGTAGACTCCAGCAACATGAACAATAATATCAGATACATAATTAATCTTAAGGACATCATTCTACCCACAACCATAGCTTTGATATTAAAGGTAAAATAGTGTTCCTCAGTAAAAATAAGATAGACTGGGTTGCTTTTACAATAGAAAACAAATGCTTTATTACAAACAAAGCAAACAGATGCTTCTGATCCTTTGTAGTCACATCTTGTTGATTGCTCTGATAAAATAGAAGTACTCATTTCCCTTGACACATTCAGAAAAATTGTGGTCTGTGGTACAGTGTCGGATGGAAGCGGAGAGAAGGGCCGTGTTTCACAGGAGAGCGTTCTGATATTAGGGCGGCTGATTAGCGATCAGCCTCAGGTGTGCCTAACTCGGGGATGAATAAAGTTTTCTGATTCTGATTCTAGGCTTATATAGCACAGTGAATCTTGGTCCTGGACTGACACGGGAGGTGAACACAGGCGGACGCAACACCAGCGAGAGAGAAAGCGAGTTAGATGTCGCTCTGAAGGAGAGCGTGAGAGCAAGCGAGGCAGCAGCGGCACCAGCACCTGAGTGTACCAGCCGTACGGAATGTGCACGGAGATATTGTATTAAATAAATCCGGTGTTCCTTTCATCCAAACCCCTCCGATGGCAACAGCTTGTCACATGGTCAAATGAGTGAATCAATGCAATAGCTTCTTTGTACCAAGCACAACACTAGGTGGTTATGCATTACATTTTAGAAAGTTTCCATAATACCTTATCTAATTTCTGTTGACCATTAAATTAAAAAAAAACTGTTTGATGTTCATGCCATCTGTCATGACCATGTTCCTTCCCTTTATGTACCACATTAATTGAAATTTTTAAAAAAAGCCAATTTTTGGTGATACATCTTCAAAATCTAATTCATTCATTTTCCAATCATGTTTTAAACTGTCCCAATTTAGTATGTCATCTACCCACAACTGTCTTTTATCTCAGTCTTCAACTTTGTGAGCTGGCCTACAGAAAGTCCAGTGATGTTCCACTGTGTTTTCATTTGCCCGCTCACTCATGTGATGCACACGCGTGTTGCGAATAGTGAACCCTTGCTTCATTATGTAGTCCATTAAGTGAACCCTTAGAGACACCTCTTGGTGATAGTCACATGGTCCAAATGTGAAGGACACCTGACAGTCTCTAGTGTCCATCATGTGTTTGTTCCACTTTGTAAAGTTGTTGGAAATACCCTCTAGTAAGGCATGGACCTTTGTAGTTATGGTTAGCTGTGTGATTATAACAGCCACTGGATTTGAATACTTTGACAGTTTCCGTGTGCTTGAGAGCTCCACTACCTGCTCAAAGATGTCAGGAGGGTAGAGTGGCTTGGGATCATTAAGGCACTGGATCAAGGGTTCAATCTGGTAGAAGTCTGCCTCTTTCCTAAGGAGGTCTGTCTCTGTGAAGTCCATAGGAACAGTAAGCTCAGATGTTCGCAAGAAGTTCAGGATGTACCGGAAAAGTGTCCCATCACGATCGATGAAGTAATTTCCTTGGGAATCCCGCGTTGTGGGGAAATCTCCCCGGAACATTGCTCCCAGCATGGAGTCTGGATAGCGTTGCAGGGTTGACAAACTGGTGGTATAAAGGTGGCCTCCCACATTCAAGGTAACAGGATCAGTCATCTTGAGCAAAGGAGAGGGAAGAGAAAGATAAACATTACATGTTTTTTTATGATAATCAAGCAAATTATCCATTGCATTATAAAGTGTAAGGCTATATAATGTGAAATGCATTAAACACACAGAATGATAAATCATAAATAAAACCTAAAGAATAGATGAAATACTGTTACCTCATAATTTGCATTTACATTGAGTATCAAAGTAAAGTTCTCCACCAAAAATATCTGACATTGCTCTGTCTTTACACTGTTTTGAAACCATCTCTCACCCTATAGCCCCAGTCTCCATTATCCATTTGTAGGCAAAGTTACCCACTTCAAGGTCAGAACCAGAACAGAAGGGCAATGGTTACAGTTTGACTTACTTCAATAGCACCTGCAAAAAAAAAAAAAAAATGTAATCACTGACTTTTGCATTCAATCAGTTACAACAAAGCTCAGGGGAATTTTAACATTTTCATTCCTTAATATGAAGAGTCTTGAATAAGGTAGGCTTCCTCAAATGCTGTCGATTTCTTGCAGTTAATATAAAAAAAAACAGCATTATCCGACAGCACTAGCTAGTTACTCAAAGACCATGCACTGGAATCAACGCTGTGCCAGACAGCTTGCATGCATGGGTAAAGGAAATACAAATGCTTGACATTAAAATGGTTATTTAATGTTGTCCATAAAGGCGCCAGCTTGTTCAAAATACAAAACTGATTATTATTATTAAGGAGAGGCCATGTAAACGCATGCATGGAATTATTTCTCAGAGTCAAACCCACACACCACCAGTGACATCTGATGTTGCTTAAATCAAGAGTTGAAGGTTCAAACATCATGCAAGTTTATATATTGCATTCTACGTGCATGTTTGCAAAAGCCGCAACGAAACTAAACTGTAGCCGCTAAATCGGCTGGATAATAATCTAACCTATTACAAACCCGTGTTTCTCTGCAATGGACCTAAGGCAGGTTAGCTACCGAGCAGGGTTAGCATGGAACAAAGGACACTGGATCGCGAATCTTACGACAAAAATCAACGTTAATGTGTCAGAAGTTTTATTCGAATCCATTTTCAGTGAAGGGTTTCGCTGCGACACTTGATACGAAGAGAAACACAGGCTACCCAATCTTCCACGGGCACCGCTATGCAGCAATATCAGCTTGCCGGCTAATGCCCAGCTAGCTAGCTAGCTAGCTAGCGTGTTAACAAAGCTACAGGAAACGTTAGCGAGCTAGCTGCTCGATAGCCAACGTTGACCGGAGTTAGCTCTTAGCTGAATGACGGGACCCCCCCCCCCCTCCGACCATATTTTTTAATGGAAACGCGAGTTCAAATAAAACGCTTACCGACTCGCTGTTGCCCGTTTGTCCTTGTTAACGAACCAAGAAATGCCCCGCACAGTTGGGACGATGCGGGTGGGGAGTGACAGCTACGCGCCGCGGACACATGAAAAGCCGAGGCGGCGGTTCGGCGTCGCCTCCTTTCCTCGGATCGGGGTTGCAGCAGAACTGCGCACGTAATGCAGCAGCAACGCACACGCGCAGCGCGCTGAACCACGTCACGGATGGAGCTCAGTAGATTTTGCCAAAAGACTTCAAGGAATTTTATTGCGCCACCACACACATTACAAGGGAAATCAGTAAAGGTACAACATTTGCTTGTGTTGATACACGAGCGATGCTCTCGTGTAGGTAGAGAGGTTTTGAAACGTACCCCCCCCCCAGCTTAAAAACCACCAAACAAACAAAACCCCTCCTCACATCTCAACAACATATGTCTGTCTTGCACGAGGAGCATGTGACAACCTGCAAGGGGGAATTAAGAAGAAATTCTTGTTTTCACGATGACTTCTTGGTACTGCCCTTGACATTTTGCTGGGAGATAATAAAGTCCAGTATAAGCTTGGCCGTCTGCCGAGGCCTCTCCATTGCCACAGAGTGGCCACAGTTCTCCAGCAGGTCGACTCGGCACCCTGGCAAGGCCTCCGCAATTACTGTAGCCCCAGTGATGTCCACCACCTGGATGGAAGTTGGGTGGAAAATACAAGGACTGTATTCAGCATGCCACCTATATAGTAGGCTGTGTGTCTGAAATCCTGTGTGGAACCAATGTGACTCAATGACAGGTTGTTTTCCCTTTCAGTCATTAGTTGGAGTGAAGAATGCCAGAGATCAAGGCATTTTAAATAGGCATAGGCAATAGATCTAAGGCCACAAGTCAGTACACAGCTACAAGAAGTTTATGATTGCTTAAGAGGCAAAAACAAAAACAAAAAACAAAAGACAAAACTTGATCATCACTGCTATGCATGCTATTCATAGAGAGACTGTGACTCAGCACTGTTTTAGTTGTTCTGATAATAGTCTCTTTGTTGTTACATTTTTGGAACATTATGAATGTTATCTCACTTTTATTATACCTCATTTAGTTTCGACCAAATATTGTGATTGCACACGAGACATTCTATGAGTTCTTTATAATCATTAAATAGCACTGATACTTGGTACCTAACCTTTAGCATTACCTGGTCTCTTTTCCCCCATATCACTTGCAATGGCGTAGTGATCAGATGTAAGTGCTCCTGCAAGGCATATCTTGATTTTTCACCAATAATCTCCATGAAAACTAAAGAGATATCAGAGGATTTATTCCAGGCATTTTAGCCAACATTTAGCATGTATTGTGGCTTTGTAGGAGATGTCGATTAAAACACGATCAAACCAACAGGACTCACCTTTGTAATAAAAGTCATTGTGGGGCAGCCTAACATCCACCAGTCCTTGAAGAATCTAAATAGCCATTAACAGATTTTATGAGCAGAAACTTCAGGATGTATTCAGACTGAAACACTTCAACCACTTTCTGTCAGAGCGCCGTGTTGTGTGGCTGTAATGTGCGATTCATCATGAGAATGCGATGGAATATGCATATAAACGGTGGAACCGGCAAAGCTTTCACAATGTGCATGGGCCTGACCTGTTGAGGGATTCTAAAGCGAACATGCGAGCAAAGTTTCAGCATGTCCTCCATCTCCTCCGGTGTTGTTGGAATCAGTGGGATGTTCAGTGTGTAATGGCTATGCTCAAGATCCTGCAGATGATTGTCAAATTTGGTCTCACATGGATGCCTTATACCTGTAGATTAAAGTCAGGAGTTTCCACTAAAAACAAAAAAAACTGTTGGGTAATTATATTTTGCTGGTAAAAGTAAAGGAACTAACTGTTTACACACACACACCCACACACCCACCCACCCACCCACACACACACACACACGCACACATGGTGACTAACCATCTGGACATATGAGAGTCATGCTACATATTTCGGAGGGATAGCAGGCTGCGTAGACCCCGGCCACGTTGCCCCCCATTGCAGTTCCAACCAGATGGAAGGGTTTCCTGTTCAAGTAAATGGTCTCTACAAACTACAAAAGGAGAAACAATAACATGGTATAATCATGACAATTTTGTTTAATGGGTAAACAATGCCATAATAAACAAAGTCCTGTACTAATTTGTTGTTTTTAGAGCCACAGAGTATCACTATTGATCGGCCGTGCCTGACCATGTGCTATGGAGGACCGTGTAGTACGTATATACAGGTTGTCATTACAATCCAGCGGTATACAAGCTGATGACTGGGTGGCCCTGTGTGGCACATTATGAGGCGCCGCTGCTGCTGAACCTATATAGGAAGAGTTTCCTACAGAGGTTATGGTTGCAAGAAAGTGATGCAATTCAAGAGGGGACTTCCTCTCACTTGATATCCTGGCTGCTATTTCTATAGAGCACTGTTTTGATCCAACGCAGGTTCAAAGATGAGTGTGAATTTTGGTGTTAAAACTAATGTTATCAGATTAAAATGATGTAAACTGACAGAAATTAAACAGTAGGAAAGGATATGCTTGTACATAGGTGAGACTGACAGCAAACTGTATTCATTTAAAAACAAATCGGTGCAATTTGCAGAACAAGATGACTGTTCATCTTATACCATAACTTGGGCTTTTCATCAGATGTAGACGTGCTTTTGATAAGTAAATGGAGCTCTTTCTCATTTTCAACCCCACTCATGTACGATAGAAAATATCAGAGCCGGCATACCTGATGGATCCGCCTGACCTGGCCCTGGATGGAATAGTCGTCCGTGTTGATGCGTGTTGTCCCTTCATGGCCGGGCATATCCACACACAGGATGTGCAGATGTTTAGGGAGATACTGATGAAGAAACAGATAAATCCATTACTAAAGAAAAAAGTCCAGAATTCAAACAATTAACCTATGCCCATCCATCCATTATCCAAGCCGCTTATCCCAACCGGGGTCACAGGATGCTGGAGCCTATCCCAGCAGTCATTGGGCGGCAGGTGGGGAGACATCCTGTACAGGCCGCCAATCCATCACGGGGCTGACACACACACACACACATTCACACCTAGGGACAATTTAGTACAGTTGATTCACCTGACCTACATGTCTTTGGACTGTGGGAGGAAATTGGAGCACCCAGAGGAAACTCACGCAGACAACAAGCAAACTCCACACAGAGGAGGACCTGGGACGACCCCCAAAGTGGGACTATCCCGGGGCTCGAACCCAGGACCCTCTTGCTGTGAGGTGACCGCACTGACCACTGCACCACCATGCCACCCCAATTACCTAAGTAAAAATGTTGATGTATTTGCTACTTAATTTTCTGAGCAGTCACAGCAAAGGCAAATGAACGGAAACATAAGTGAAGAAAAAAAGACCTCAAAAGTGAAATTAGTGGTGCTTGACTAAAATATTTTGTTTCGTTCCACTTCTGCTTAGCTGAACACACACAATAGAGCTGGTCATCACACACAATGCATACTTGTGACCACAGTACACTTTTTTTTTAACTGGAGGTTGGCTCAAACGCTCAAATTTGAATTAAGATGTGTGTAGCGGTGTGTGTCCTAGAGCCCTCTCACCTTGACCGCAGTGAGCCATGTGTCTTTGTGAGCTGAGAAACCGTGCAGCATCAGGATCGAGGGTCTCATCCCTGGTTTTCCCCGGTAAGAGTAGCAGAAGCGGTAGCCCCCACAGTCTGCATAGCGCACCTGCAAGCCAAGGGTCCTCCTCCAGTACCTGCAGAGGAGTCCATAGTGCAAAGGAGTTCATTTTACTTTCTCGCTTAACACACACTCATGCATGCATGCACGCGTGCACACACACACACACACACACACACACATACACACACACACACACACACATGAAGAAATATGATCGAACTGGAATGGAATTCTAATTAGGTCAAAGTGTGGCTGTGATGATCATAAGTTTAATCAAATGTGACACCTGGGTTACTCATGAGGTCATAATGGGCCTGGATGCAACATTTTGTTGGCCACCTTCCTTAAATTCACAAACAGTATCACTTTTTCAAATTCCTACTTTTTCAGCTTGGGAATACTAATACATTTATTTGTGTAAAAAAGAAAAAAAAAGTGAGAGACTTGTCTTGCTATCAGCGTGTCGTACTTTATTTTGAAGTTATTTGTAAAAGAATGATGACTTTTGACAAAAACGCATTTTAATTCGTGTTTGGCTATCGCCGTCATTGAAGAGACGTTCCCAAAGGAATGCATCACAGATGTTAAAACATGTTCGGGGTGGGGGGGGGGTATGTGTGGGGGGGGGGCAGGGTAACACCATTTTCTGCCTTACCAGTAGTACACTTTTATGAGCGCTGAGGGCCAGAGGAGAAAGGACGCTACAAAAGCCAGAATGGGAAGGGCCAGTGTTCCCCCAGCGATGACAAATAGGTTCAGCACATCTAGGTCAGCAGCCATGGCTCATCTGACAAAAACGAACACACACACACACACACACACACACACACACACATGCAATGCCTGATGTGGATAAAATGTTGGAGGAAGTGCATAATCGATATGAATAACCATGCAGTCCTTAGTTATACTGAAATGTGCATAAAAGCTTCATGACCAGTCTACACCATCAGCAACACACACATAATGGAGAAGCAGTATGAAGTTTCTTGAGCAATCTGACGGGGCAGATAGTAATTAAGGGAAGGGCATTTTCCCATTCAAGCGCACTAGTAGTATGGGCCACACAAGTAAAGCTTGTATGCAGCAATACAACAGTAACAAACAAACAAAAAATTTTAAAAAAAAATTAAAAAAACAAAAAAGTTAAAAACAAAAAAGTTTAAAAAAGTAAAAACAGTAATAACAACATATTAATAACAGACACTTTTCCAAGTGAGCAATACAGACCCACACATAATGTGTTCATCCCAACCCAAAATATTCCAGCTTACTTTTTAGATTTTTTTTTTTTGTTGTTGTTCGGTCGTCTCGACTGCTGTGACCTCGGCCAGCACAAATGACTGATGATCCAAAGGAAGCTAGTCGGGTGCACTATCCGCATGCAGATTCGGTACCTTTTTTGCAGTCGCTGATTATGTACAGAAAGTTTAAATATTCAGCTTCTCTTCCTGGAACTGGCGGTGACGCTCGGCAGAGACGGTCCATGCGGAGTGCAGTTGTCCGGACGGATTATCTTTTCTTTGTTGAGCTCATTGATTAATAGCATTGTTTTAAACCGGGCCACAACATGATGCAGTCAATCCGTTAAAGTGAAAGCACAGGCCAGACGGGGCCCCGAGGGAGTCGGGTCAACATCACATCGAACTCCTCCATGGTTGGACATTTTAGCATTTTATGTTGTAAATGTCATCTAGTATACTGATAAAAAATTATTGTTCATTCCAAAGAACCAAACATTGGAAATTATTAAAGGTGTCTCATACAGTGTAGGTGGCAACTCACAAGGTACTAAAAAAGCCACTTGGTATTGACCTACACATTTATGTAACAAAAGAAAGAAAACAGGGTATAGATAGTATAACATAAACCACTATTGCAAATTAAACTAAATTTCAATAATAGCCTAAATCAACCAAACACGCCAGCAGAAACTGAAGACATCACAGTAATTGCGGTTCACCCAAAGAGTGCTTCATAACAATAATGAGGGAATTTCTACACCGGCTTTAGCCCGTGTCACATTCTGAGTGGACCCTAGGCCGCGATGATGTGGAAAGAGGATCCAGGACTGTGCTTCTCTCCTCACATCACTGCCAGGATACAGCTACCCTCCTTCTCCCTGACTTAATGACTGATGTCACAGAGGTTGTCGCCATTGTGTGTGATGGACATCTGCTCACATGGGATGACGGGGCCATGCATACCCGCCAGAAGGAGGTTTGTGACTGGAGAGAGAAACAATCAATCATTGTAAACATTGCAGAGATGCAGGGCTGGTGCAAAAAGGTAAATCAAACTACAACTATACAAGTGCAATTCGCCTGTTTCTCAAAAGTCTAATTACACAAAGCTGAGCATTAGAATGCCAAATGCATGTTTTTGTAATGTATCATCCTATTTATAACCTGAGCTAACCAGCTTTGCTGCAGTCCAGACTGAAGACCTTTCTCTCCCCGATAAAAGCGTCTGTCAGGCCTGGGTCAGAGCTGGAAATTTTGGCGGCATCAGACAGGGAGGAGTGCCACATGCATGACGCACTGCTGCCATTGTTAAATCCATTCTCCTGATGACTCGTGGTTGTGGAGGGTGGTAAGTTATTGTCTGTGGCAATAAAGGATTTGCTGCTTTTATTTTCTTGCCTATGACCCAAAGTGATCACACTCAGTGTAGTACACTAGAAGGACGGACGAGAACTGTCCAAACATGGTGGAGCAAAGTGGAAATTTATTTCCGTCTATAAATGTTATGCATCAGTTATTTATATTGTGTGAAAGAAATCAATGGCATTACTTGCGGCTTTGCTCTGTCCCAAAGCACCATCTGCAGCAGCACACATAACGGGACCAAAAATGGACCGTCTCAAAAGTGTTCAAAATTGAATTTGACCGACATGCCATAGTCACCTGTAAAAAGCTCAAACTTTCAGACTTTCTGAACCAGCTGCCCTGCTTTGATAACATCACCTTTGTTAATCGTAATTATCCCGCAAAAATGTTAGATATTGGATATTTTTGATACACCTGGTACAATTAGAATTAGCAAAAGTTTTGATATTTACAAAGAAAAATTTGAATTAACTTTGAGAAAATCATACAATTCAATTGTGAGGAAATCATAATGAGGTTAGCAGACTTTTTTTTTTTTATCGGTACCAGGTTCTGTAGCAACGTAAGAGATCCCATAGGAGCCATCTTGTCTGTCCTTGAAAACCAGTCCTGCCTTCTCAGGACTTTTTTATTGTTGCCAATACACGGCCAGCCCCCGCTTCCCGTGCCCAGATACTGAAAGCAGCTGTTACGGAGAAAGAATGCATCCCAATGCATCCCAGAGTGTTAAGATTTATTATACTAATAGGTAAATCCAGCATCATGGTTTATGCACTGCTATACCTGGAACATTTGTTTTGGTGTTCTGCAGCCCCATGCCTCAAGCTTTCACTTTCTCTGGTCCTCCTTCCCCGAGTGGTCCCTCAAGTGTAATGCTAAAGGTTTCCTGAGACTGGTTGGCCTTTGTACTGTACGATAACTGTGTACATGCCTGTCTCATCAGGCACAAAGCTCACAGAGTACACGTCACATCCTGTAATAATAATAATAATAATAATAATAATAATAATAATCATCATCATCATCATCATCATAATCATAATCATGATAATAATAATAAGGCAGAAGGCAAAACACCATGGCCAGCAGCAACTGTAAAAAACCTGGGAGGACAAAGCAATGCACGAAAGTACCCAAAAAGAATGAAAGACGCAGACGTGGACCAACAAAAGACACACCAGTGGCTGAGGAGCACCAGACTGAAAGCAAGGATGGAGGGCCTTATAATCGCTGCTCAAGACTAGAGCCTGGCAACCAGATTCCATCACCAGCGCATCATCAAAGATGGAACAGCCTCAAAATGCAGAATCTGTGGAATGTACGAAGAAACCATCAACCACATTGTCTCAGGCTGCCCAGAACTGGCAAAAACCGAGTACATGTACAGGCACAACAAGGCAGCAGCATACCTGCACTGGAAGATCTGCAGGAGTTACAAAATCAAGACGACTAAGAAGTGGTATGAACATCAGCCAAAAACGGTCACTGAGAACAATGATGTCACCATCCTCTGGGACATGCCCATCCACACTGACAGAGAGGTAAAAGCTAACAAGCCCCGACATCGTTATCAAGGACAGGAAGCAAAAGAGGTGCATGCTCATCGACATGGCAATACCATCCAAAAACAAACACCTCAGAGAAACTCACAGAGAAGCTGACCAAGTACAAAGACCTGGAGATTGAAATCAACAGGATGTGGGGTATGGAGACCCAAACAACACCAGTGGTCATCGGAGCTCTAGGACTCATGAAGAAGGGAATGGAAAAGTTCCCCAACCGTATCCCAGGCAACATCAACATCCATGCAGTCCAGAAGATCGCCCTACTCGGAACAGCCCACATATTACGATGAGTACTGTCAATCAAGTGACATCTTCCCTATAGTGCCTCAGGTCCATAGTTTGGACCCGGCTCTACAGGATGTAAAACAGGAAACACGAAAGAAATAATAATAATAATCATTACATTTATATAACACTTTTCTAGACACCCAAAGCGCTTCACATTGATGAAAACAATGATGAAAAACAGGAGAATACCCATAATCAGTGTACAAATGAATGGCGACAGTGACTCTCTGTGGCGTGGACACCTCTGCAGATACACGCTTGAGATCACGTCCTAGTTAAAGACAAAGGGTTTACAGCGGTTGAACCACTCTGTTCATTAACTAGAGTTACAATGGCAATGACACGTTGTGTCCAGATGAACTGATCCAACTTTCTGGCATTTTCTTACCTGGATTAATGAGCATGCATAATGACACTCTGCTCTGCGCTGTAATGTACATGCTCACTAAGTCCGGTGACCAAGTGTTTGCACCCGTTGTATGTACAAATCTGTGAAGTCTTTATTGTGTGTGGTCATTTGATCAGATGTCACATACGCTACGTCAGCGTGCTCCTGTACGTGGCATTTTGAGATTAATCCAACATGTGCTCCCCACATGGGCAATAGTGGCCGCCCGCTGGTAATGAGCTATGCTGTCTGTCATATGGCCACTGTCTGTCACCACAGCCATGAAAGGGCTCCCTAATCAGGTCAAAAGACACAGTTTGAGGCCAGAGCCTCTTAAAATAGTTCAAGGAATTTGGGATCTTATTGAATTGGGTTCTTATTGACTAGGACAAGAGCAACCCTCTGAATAGCCTTCTCTTCTAACTGTTAAAATCCTCATGTGACTGGCACAGTGTATTATCAAGTCAGTATTTTCTTAAAGCTTATCTCAGATGTCATTTGGTGGACACCTGTATACAAAGCTTTTAAGAAGAACATCAGTGTGTACAATTTCGATTAAAAAAAAAAGAAGATAAAACTCTTTAACTCCAACGGTGCAAAAGTGGTTATCTGACTCCACTACTCCAGCATTACCTGGAACATGTTCATTGGGGAATTTGACAGAAACGGTATATGTTCCAGCTTCTGTTGGACAGAAAGACACACCACATGTTCCAACTCCTCTGTCTGGATCTCCACATTACAGGAACCTTCAATGGCCAATGTTAGACCACCATAGCCTGTTGAGGACGGTACTTGATCAGCTATCAGTAGTTATAAGTCAGTCATCACTTGTCAGACAGGTCAGCTCAATACAATAACATAGCTCAACTGTACGATTTAAAGGGGCGGCATGTTGGCACAGTACTTAGTGTGGTCACCTCACAGCAAGAAGGTCCTGGGTTTGAACCACGAGGTTGTCCAACCTTGGGGGTCGTCCCAGGTCGTCCTCTTTGTGGAGGTTGCATGTTCTCCCCATGTCTGCGTGAGTTTCCTCTGGGTGCTCCGGTTCCCTCCCACAGTCCAAAGACATGTTGGTCAG
The DNA here is from genome assembly GCF_029633865.1 of Lampris incognitus. Lineage (NCBI taxonomy): Eukaryota > Metazoa > Chordata > Actinopteri > Lampriformes > Lampridae > Lampris > Lampris incognitus. The sequence goes on along the minus strand of NC_079212.1, from coordinate 14,597,359 downwards.
GTGACTCGGCCGTACTAAATTGTCCCTAGGTGTGAATGTGTAAGCCCTGTGATGGACCAGCAGCCTGTCCCAGGTGTATCCCCATCTGCCGCCCAATGACTGCTGAGATAGGCTCCAGCATCCCACAACCCCAATTGGGATAAGCAGCTTAGATAATGGATGGATGGATGTATGATTTAAAATCATGTCACAGGTGAATTTGAAGAAACTTGCCTGCCTCTCGTGTGTCCACCACAAAATGTGACACTGCATTGATGTTTCCTTTTGCAAGACCTGGACCAAACATTTTGACCTGACTGGCATCTCCGATCTCTACAGGAGAGATGCTAAGAGGTCCAGTCCCGAGGGAGACATGATGCTAGCGGTTAGCAAGCTGAGGTCTTCCTCCGTGATGTCCAGGGGGAAGTCTGCAACTGTGCCAAACCTCAGCTGGGACCTAACATCACTTTTAGCTCCCAGACGGGGACCTAAGGTCATACAGGTGAGGCTAACATTCACAACACCGAGGAATAGCTTGTATCAACTAAGGCTGAATGGCAAAGGAAAAAAATCAACACTGTGTTTGCTTTGATTTTTGCAACATGTATTGCAATATCAAAAAGGAGTTGTATAATTTCATCTAGATTCATCTTTAAGCTTTCATAGCTCCATTTGCAAAGACTTTATTACTCTAGTGTTGGGATGATTTTAGGGGGACGAAATAAGGCAGTTTTCCAAGAAGTCATAAAATTAGACTAAATTATATTATTTGTTAGATGCAATAGAGTATTATTCTTCAAGAGCAGTCATCAAAAAGTGGAAATCTCAAGATTTAATTTTCTATTAAGCAATGGGTTTAAGGCTAATATGACTGATGGGCCCAGTTTGTCTCATGTTACATCCTTTGGAATATGACTATTGCATGTGTATCACACAATGTCGATTCTGAAAAGATATACTGTTCATCCTTAGTATCAATTAAAAGAAAAACATTTAATATTGCTGTATATTTAAAAAAAGGCCATCCCCTGCAATTTCTCAACCAATGCATAATGTACACACCAGCAATCCTTGCAGTAAAAGGACTACCTGTGGTAGCCTTATCTTTGTAATAGATGAAGATGTTGTAGATGACACATACAGTGGGTAGGTAAGTCACAGTACAGGTACCATCTCTGTTTTTCAAGCAGTGGATCTTGGCTTTAGACGGACCCTCTAGAGAGATGTCAAATTCACCTGATTGATAATAGAGAAATATAATTTGTCATTTCTGAAGGTATTTTTTACATCTCAGCATATTTTCCTCTGTCCTGCTGTATTGTATGGGCTCTTCAGTGAGATGCATTATCCTGTACTGTGTTGCAAACTCTGAAGGCTGCAATCTCTTTGGACATGCCATAGACAAGACTTGGCCCATGTGCCTTCAGTTCCCTGTTGCTAGCATTGTTGGCATAAAACTGGAGAGGGTGCTCTGTAATAGTAATCACAGGGCTTACATAAGCACACGTGTCTTGAACAGCCGCTGAATATTACAATGTTCAATCCCCGTCGAATATATTTTTCTGGTTGAACTTGAAGTATCTAGTTTTCAGTTGTACCTGACACAGTGGCACCGTTGACTTTCATGTGTATTTGATGCAAGCCTTCCTCTGCGGGGTCATACTTTAAAGTGATCCTTCCATCTCCATTATCAGTTACCTCAGCTTGGGCCCTACTCCCTGATGGCATATGGACTTCTTCAAATAAACAAAGGTTGAGATAAAGCAATCAGAGCTTATGATCAATGTCTTGGAATTGGAAGCTAAGCAGGTATGGGCTTGGCTAGTATTTGGATGGGAAACCTCCCGCGAAAACCGAGTTGCTGCCGGAAGTGGTGTTGATGGCCAGTAGGGGGTAGTCTTCCCTCTGGTCCTAAAAACAACAACAACAAACATTTTAAAAAAATCCCAATGCCCCAGTGCAGTGATTGGGGACACTGTGCTATAGGAAATGCCGTCCTATGGATGAGACGTTAAACCGAGGTCCTGACTCACTGTGGTCATTAAAGATCCCATGGCACTTATAGCAAAGAGTAGGGGGTTCCCCGGTGTCCTGACAAAATTCACAACCTGGCTCTCTTCATCTGGCCACCTAATCACCCTCCCCCCCATGTAATTGGCTCAATAATTCCTCCATCTCAAGCTGATGTGTGGTGAGCGTTCTGGTGCAAAATGACTGTCATGCATCACCCAGGTGGGTGCCACACATTGGTGGTGGTTGAAGTGAGTTACCTCCTTCAAATGTGAAGCGCTTTGGGTGTCTAGAAAAGCGCTATATAAAAGTAATTTTGTTATTATTATTATTATTATTATTAATGTAAGAAGTACAGGTCAGTGAGCAACAAAAACTGATATTGAACATGCTTGTGTTGAATGAGTCATCTGCGGCCAGGCCAGAAACCAAAGCAATGTCTAAGGGCACTAACCCATTTTGTTGGTTGACAGATTTTAGGGGAATGTAATGGCCATGCTTCATCTGTGAAAAGAGAAAGAAGCAGATAACAGAACTAAGTATTTCCCCCCCTTTAGAGTGCATCTTCAGTGAAATACTACAACTCCAATGCACACAATCTTTACTCATACCAGAGGCTGGAGACAGAATCTAGATGAAGGTTCATGCCTTGACTTGGACACTTCTCCATGATGGCTCATTTCCAAATTGTTATCATGCATCTGTCTGCACATAAAAAGGCAAAGTTCCGGTAAGAAGAAAAACAAACTGAAATCAGTTTTCAACGCTAACTGTATAGTCCCAAATCTTTATAATATCGCGAACTATTGCATCTTCGTAATTTGCAAAGCATGAATACACCAGATTCAGAGAGGAGACAATGGACATACATCTCTCTCTACGTCCCTAAATGGACTGGTAAACAGATTCTCTCCTCCAAAGCATGCTGAGATGACGTAGGTCCCTGGCTGAACAGGCGTGTAGCAGATCTCAAATGTGTCATTCGTCTTCTCAGTGAGATCTGCCTCCACCTGAGTCCTGTCAGGTGTCGGAACAAACAGGAGACCTTCCCCAGGCCTGCAGACTGAGTGGTCGCCACAACGCTGACCTCCTCCCCTGTGTCAATAATGGAGCAAAGCTCAGGGCCTTTGAAAAGAAAGCACATATTGAAAAGGAGTTTAGATTGGATATGCAACAGTTCAGTGAATTCAAAGACTGCACCGACATGCCCTGGTCACAGTATTCAAAAAGTTAGAAGTTGAAACCTAACAAGAAGATTTCATTTCATTTCACACGTGTGACAATAAACTTGTTGGCATTCCCTACATGGTGGGACGATGGAGGGATCTCATCTCCACTGTATTCAACAGCAACCTTATAGCCCCCCACTTTGTTGGGAATGTAGGACACCTTGTAGGTGCCATCAGAGTTATCATGAACCCTGGGTCTTTTTTGTTTTTTTTTAAGATTTTTTTTGTTGTTGGCATTTTCCACTTTTATTTGATAGGGACAGTAGAGAGAGAAACAGCAAAGGCAGGGGAGAGAGAGGGGATGACATGCAGCCAGCAAAGGGCCTGGGCCAGATTCGAACCCAGGCCACTAAGGTAAGGACTCAAACTTATGTGGTATGAGCTCTATCAGGTGAGCCACCGGGGATCCCCAACTCTGGGTCTTTTTATGCCCTCTGGATCCTAAGGTAAATCCAATGTTGAAGAAACATGGAAACAAAATTAAAAAAACAAGCAAACAAACGGTGTTTTTCTCCCCACAAACAGAAAGTGGGAACTGTGAGCAAAAGAAACAACTCACAACAGTCTCCACTGAAAGATGACCCTCTCCCACCTCTGTTGCATCAACAGAAAAGTGTTCGGGCAGTTCTGGCATGTAGGCCAGATAACAGCCCAGGGCCACGGGCACACACTTTACTGGTATCAGACAGCACACGGAAGGGGAGGGGACTACAAAATGGACAGAAGTTGACAGAATATGTGTGACCAAGTCTCTCAAAGGTCACATGCTATTATTTTAATCCTAAAAAAAAAAAAAACTTTTGTTCTTACAAGCATTACTCATCTTCATCTGCATACTTGACCATGAGGGAATGAGAACCACCCATGGTAGATGGTAATACCACCTTGTATTTCCCTCTCCACAGTCTGTCACACCTACAAAGTCAAATTTTCCTAGAACTTTTAAATTGTGAAAGAGTAATGTGAAAGAGAAATAGTGAAAGGGTAATGTTTGGGGGTCAAATTCCTGAATAGGGCCTAGGTTGTTGATTACGCCACCATACCAAAACTCTGCATATTAGTGTCATTGGCGGTCACTCGGCATCGAGTATGACCATTCTCGGGTCCCTCTGGGTCTTCAGGTGGGTGTAGAGGCTGACCCTGGAGCCGCAAACTTGGAGGACACCTGTGCATGACAGCTTTTTATGAGGAGTGGCTGATGCGCCTGCAGCCACCACATGGTCCTTGGTGGGGGGTGGCCAGAGTCCAATCACGTGGAGAACCAAGACGATTGGGAACCACCTTCCGTTGCAGCCTTCATCCCCTTTACTGCCATTGTGACCTGGAGACATCTTCCGCCATTTCCGCATTGAGGTCTTTGTTGGATCGCGCTTGGTCTGGAACCTCCCACTTGACTTATCCATCTTGGGTGACCCTACCAGGAGACAAGCTGTGGACGGCAGAGCTCTTGGGATCATTGGTACACATGCTTCTCCACAACGGCAAGGTGGCGATCCAGCAGAAGATATATGGTATAGTATAGTATAGTATAGCATAGCATAGCATAGCATAGCATAGTATAGCATAGCATAGCATAGCATAGCATAGCATAGTATAGCATAGTAGTGACATACCTGTTGTGCATACTACATGCTGGTCTCCAATGTCCGGCTGTTGTTTTGTTTTGTTTTTTCTTCTTTCTGTGTGAGTGATGTCTTCAAGTGCTAGAAGCTGCTGTGTACCAGAGTCCTGGTGTGCATGCACACTTGACTAGTAAAGTTGATTCAGATTTTGAATAACATGATTCAATGCAAAATAAACACAGACGAAATCCACTGCCATTTGGCATCAACACAGCCACAGCCTCTGGCGCCTCGCCGGTCTTGCCACAGTCTATATTGAAGGTCTGAGAGACTTTAACACAAGTTTTTGTGTCCAGACCTGAACCAGAGATCATCAGTGTGTTGTCATCACTGGTGGTTAGAACATGAAAGTTGTAAGGGCTGTAGGAAAAAATAGTGAAATATGTACTACATCAGTGAAGTCCAAATGAAACTGCAAAGGTATCAGCACAACCACTGGTTTACCTGCAAAACTGCTCCTCACCGGCATATCTGATCAACAATCAGCACCCTCCATTGAGGGAGAGTAAGACACCGAGTAGGTCCCGTGTCCATTGTCTGACACCGCAGCAAGTGCCATGTCACCTTATTCATTAAGAGAATCAGTGAAACACAGTGTTGCCTTCATTTTATGACTATCACAGGGTTAGGAAAAATGTACAATTTTGTAAAAAGATACAATAGATGAGCCTAAACCATATCGCTACCTTTTGGTGCTACAGAATCTGGGATCTCTCCTGCCCTGCTACAGTCAAGGTTGAAAGTTTGAGGAGCTTTGACACAAAGTCCTGACTCAAGTCCTGGACCAGAAACCCGATAAACTGAAAAGTAGTGAGAATAACTCGACATCACTTTAAGCAAGTCCAATTTGTGGAAGTAAAAAAAATACTATGACAGAGATACTATATTTCCATTAATCATCATGTATAATTTTAAATGTTACCTGTCGAATTCATCCTCTTTGATATATTTAACCATGGTTGAATGAGCATGAGTAGGCCACACAATATGGCCTATTTCCATTGTCTTTCATTTCCAAAACCTCCGTTACCCTGAATATTCAGTTGTGTATTTGATGCTTATTTATTAACAATTTAAACAAAAGCATGATTTCCCATCAAATGCTACTACCAGGGAAATGTTTAAATCTTGGTTTTAATCCTCTATGATAAAGCATTTACCAGTGGATGTCATAAGGGTCACTGACTGTGGGGTAGAGGTCTGCAAGCCCGTCAGGTCCCGACATACTGAGTCGATTCGGGCCGGGCTTTGGGCCATTTTTTTTTCTTTTATAGATCAGGCTTGGGTCGGACTCGGGCTCATTTAACTTCCCATATACGTGCAGAGCACACATCGGCCACTCTATGAGTTATATTGATTATATTATAAATATTATTCATACGCATGACGTGTGCATTACACGTGACAGTTGACCATGCAGTATGTGTGATTGCATGTATCAGAGAGAGTGTAACGTGATATTGGTGTCAGGCGCGGGCTGAAAAATTGCATACTACGCCGGCCTTGGGTCGGGCTAGGGCTGGAGTTTATGGCCCGTGCAGGGCTCTATAGCGTGGGTCTCCTCCAGTCTTACTGCAACCAACAGTGAAGAGCTGAGGGATTTGGGCCAAGATGGCTGATTCCAGTCCAGGTACTGATACTTTCACTTTCCAAATGAAATCACTTGGTAATGCTGGAAAGTGATGAGGACGGAAAAAGGAAATAGAACACAGAATAGAATACACTTTATTTGTCATTGTACATACATACATACATACATACATACATACAACGATGTTCATTCTCTGCATTTAACCCATCCTAGCTGTGTAGCTAGGAGCAGTGGGCAGCTGCCGTGCAGCACCCGAGGACCAACTCCAGTTCTTCTTTCCATTGCCTTGCTCAGGGGCACAGACAGGAGTATTCATCCTAACATGCATGTCTTTTTGATGGCGGGAGGAAACCGGAGCACCCGGAGGAAACCCACGCAGACATGGGGAGAACATGCAAACTCCACACAGAAAGGACCTGGGACAGCCTGAGGTTCAAACCCAGGACCTTCTTGCTGTGAGACAACAGTGCTGACCACTGGGCCACCGTGCCACCCCATACCACCACAAGTACAGTTTCAGTGCAGATACATGTATATGCACTCAACCAGACAACACAAAACAATAACAAAAACAAAGGTTGAATCTGTGATGGTGTGAAACAGCGGCCTCTAATGTATTTAATGATGACTGCAAAAACTCATTTTGTTGTTGGGTGGAACCACCAGGTGGCGCTCTCTCGTCAAGGCAACGTCCCCGTCAACAACTCTTTAAGTGCACTATCCCTCATACTTAGAAACCGGCACTTTCCAGAGTCAGCGGCCTTCATATTTGACCGAGACGGGGGAAAGAATCAAGTCGTCACTTGATCGCACAGTAAAAGAGCTGCAAACGCAGCTAGCATCGCTGGTGAACGTTTTGGTTTTTACACATTACCATTGCAGGGGAGCATATCCAATGTTTACATAATGGCGAGAGTGGTCACGAACTTGTGCGCCTTCCTGACGAGGACAGTTTTCCTTGTCTCCCACTTCAAAAAGTCTTCTTCCACACTCTCACAACCCCTCCATATTCCCATTCAGCTCGAACACACACATGCCAACGCATCAGACCAAAACTGCAATAACCAAGTGGAGCTCCTCTGCCTCGAGGCCGCTGTATGACACCATTACAGTCCACCTGTACATGTAAGACACCTCTTCGTCAGTATTTTTGACCACCAGAGGATGAAGATCCCTCACAGAGGAAAAATTCCCCGCAGAGAACAGCTCTACTCCTCTGTCTGTTGCTTCAGTAAGCTCTACTTTGCCAATTCAAATAATTACTACACATCAACATATAGTAGTTATGTCTACAACAAATGTATTAATGTTTGGTTTTTGTTTTTCCTTTCGTATCACAGATTTGGTGTCATCTGTCTTACTATAGTTCATCTGGAAGGTCTGAGGAATATTGACCGAGTCAAGTCCTGGACCTAAGACATTCAGATTATTTCTGCCATTGATGATAACCAGATAACCAACGATGCTTAAAACCATACGTCTACTGCACATCTACTGCACTGAGATGAACTCTATCACACGTTGGTTCAGCTGAACAGGTTTAATGTCACACACCCCTGCAAAACTCCTCTTTGGCCAGCATATTTAACCACCGGAGAGTGGACACGGTCTTAATGGGGAGTGTAGGCCATGGAAAAAGTCCCATCTCCATTATCTGTCACCTCAACAGGCTCCATTATGCCTGGTTGAAGAATCCAAATTGTTAGAGAATGGAACAATGAAACTACCTCAGTATATGAAAGGGGTTCACGTTACACAGAAAAAAAATGAAAAGACACTCTCATCATTCGGTGTCCAGACAGCTATAGGTGGCATGGCGGCCCAGTGGTTAGCGCTGTTGCCTCACAGCAAGAAGGTCCTGGGTTTGAACCCCAGGCCGTCCCAGGTCCTTTCTGTGTGGAGTTTTAGTGTCCTTCCTGTGTCTGCATGGGTTTCCTCTGGATGCTCCAGTTTCCTCCCACCATCAAAAAGACATGCAGGTTAGGGTTAATACTCCTGTCTGTGCCCCTGAGCAAGGAGATGGAAAGAAGAACTGGAGTTGGTCCCCGAGCGCTGCAGCTGCCCACTGCTTCTATACAATAGGATGGTTAAATGCAGAAGACACATGTCATTGTAACCTGCACCATGACAAAATAAAGTGGCCTGCTTTCTTCTTCCTTTCTTTCTTTTTCTACAGACACAGGAATATCCCCATTCTTGCCACAGTCAGTATTGAAGGTCTGGGTGACGGTGGCACAGAGTTCTGACTCCGGTCCTCGTCCCGGAGACGTTTTTCTTAATGGTCTCATTAGTGGGCAGCGCTTGGAAATTGGAGAGACCGGAAGGGAGCGAGATGGGATCGTTCATCCAGTTCATAATGTGTTTGGATAGTGTGCTGTGTCAAATAATGTAGCTTTTTGCAGCAATAATAGTATAATGTTGGCAACATAACCTTAATAGTTTTACCATCTGGGCTCATCTCCATCTGTGGTTTCAGCTGCGAAAGAATGAGAACCATCCACAGAAGGAGAAAAAGCAGCAGAACTCGTCCTCTCTGTGTTTGCGGTTACCTCCAAAACCTGTGTCAGAATCAGAACCAGAATCAACTTTAATGGCCAAGTGGGCCCATGCACACGAGGAATTTGACTCCGATTCACAGCAGCTTCTAGCATTTGCAGACTTCACTCACACACACAAAAAAGAAAACAAATCAAAAACAAAAAAGAAAAAAAGTCCCACAAGAAATAAATGGAAAAACAACAGGACATTGGAGGCAAGCATGTATGCACAACAGCTATGCCTATACCATACAGGGTTTTGTTATAGTTGAATCAACAACCTATATATTATACCGTATTGCTTATATACTATATTGCCTATACATTATACTATATTCCAATACCACAACCCATCATGCCCATATACAATGCTATATACTCACACTATATTACACTATATTGTATACCAAAGTATGCATTTTATATTCACCTACCATCCACCTCACCACTACATACTATATTAGATACCTATGTTACAACCACAACAATAACAGCAATAATTGTGACCAATATATGGCAGTTGTATATGTATTTACAATTGAACATTTGTTTCACCTAACGTGACATATAGGACACTTTATGGACATTACTGACATCAATCGACTACCAAGTCATGTTCTTGGCCTTGACTTCATTGCAATCCTGACCATTTTCATAAATGAAATTTTACTCGACATATATATTCATCTTCATCAGTATGTTTGATCACCCCCACTCCACCCTCCCCTGTTGCAAGTCATGAGCTTTCATGTTGTAAAGTGTTATGTGCTTATGTTGCTGAGGTTTTCTTTCCTGTTCCCACACTGTACTCCCCACAGGAGCATAGTCTGGGGGTTGCTTTTTTTTCCTCCTCCCCTCTCCTCATGTTATGCTGTATTTTCTTCCATCCCTGTCTTCCTGTCCTGTCTACCCCCCTTGTCATATTGTATGTATGTTTGTGTGTATGTACGGACGGGTTGATGGTTAATTTCGCTGGCACTTGTGTCCAGTGACAATAAAGGTTACTTACTTACTTACTTACTTACTTAAAGAATATTTGCCATTTACAGAGGGAGAGTAGGACACCGAGTCTGGCCCATCCCTGTTGTCTGTGACCGCCACACCTCCATGTTACCTGTTTCATCAAAGGATGGATATTACTGCTGACATAATAATATCCCAACAAGTGAAGAATATTACCGTTTGGAGTCATAACAGCCCCTGACTCTGGGGCCCCTCCAGTCTTGCCAGAGGTAATGATGAAGGTCTGAGGGACTACACCAGAAACTTGAAGAACGTGGAAGTTGAAGGACCTACACGAACATGAACAAATCAATTGAAATTCACAAGTACACAAATTGTGAGTAATTAAAGATCAACAAACAGGAAATGCACTGATAATGATTTCATGTACAAGACTGACTTGTGAAATCTACCATTAATTCTCACACTCTCACCTATCACACTGCTCTTCGTCAGTGTATTTCACTACCAGACAGTGAACACCTTCCACTGAGGGAGAGCAGACTATCCAGCATGTCCCATCCCTGTTCTCTGTCACTTTGACAGGGTCCATCTTGCATGATCACGTTAAATAATGCAAACATCACTTAACCCGTTGTTATTGCATCAAATAACAACAAAAAACCCAGAGGGGAAATGTTTGTGTTCATTTCAGTTGAACCACAAGTTCAGCGAAAGTCTATGAGGGGTAAATTATCACATCACGAGTCCTCTCAACTTTAGGAAAACAGTTCAATATCTCAAACGGTTTAAACGGTATCAAACATCTTCAATGGGGGGCGTCACAAAGCTTAGAAATGCTGAATATTGTGAAAGATAAATAGCATTCAAAGCTTAAACTTTGCATGAAGTGCCAAAAGTGTAGACAGAAAAATAGGAACAAAGGAGTAAATAAGAAGTGTGGTGTTCTTGCAGAAGAGAGCATATATACTAACGTAGGCTGACCACCAGGTGTCATGAGAGCCGCTGTGTTCGGGGCCTCCCCAGTCTTGCAAGGAGGAAGAGTAAATGTCTGAGGGATGTGGGCACAAACCTCTGATCCCAGTTTTTCTTCTGATATGGTTGCCTTGTCGGCATTTTAGCTGGCAGCACTTGCAATACTACAGGGCTTTGATATGCAAAAACATAGGAGGTCAACTAAAGTCAACGGATATTTAGAAATGAAGAAAAATTAGGGTGACATCCATCTGTCAGTGCTGCTTTTCTGTCTTTTCTGAATAATTTATCTGGAAAATGTCTCTTTGTCGGCACATTTTACCATCGGGCAGTGATCGCCCTTCTTTGGAAGGAGAGTAGGTAAATCACAGTTGTCCTCTACTTCCACAAGTTCTATTCTTCCTATTAAGAAATACAAACACATTTTTTGAAACACAATGACGAAAAAAAAGAGAGAAATATAACGCCATGCTGATGTACCACTGGGTGTCATAACAGCCAGGGACTGCAGGGTCTCCCCAGCTTTATTCCAGTCTATAATTAAACTCTGTGGGATGTTGAACGTACCAGATTCCAGTCCAGGAGCAGAGATTTTGACCTCCGTTTGGTGGAAATCCTCCTTCACTGGCACTCTGAAGGGGCTTCCTGTGTTTAAGAGAAGAATCAGAATTGATGTGTATTGACTGTTCGCTCCAAGTGTAACAGGCTATCAACAGGAAAAATTATCCATAGAGTCTTACCTCATAAAGGCCTGGCATCAGTGCTATACATCAAAATGGCCACCGCTGCTGTCTGTACAGCATAGCCTGACAGCTGATGGGCCCTCTATTGTCACAGCCATGCTTCCTGCTCCACCATGTCAGTGAAAAATTATATAAAGCCAATTGTATTAGCTTGTTATTTATGTAAAGTGATTATTACTGGAAAGGTGTTTGCTGATATTATTCTGCAGAGACTTAAAAATCTGGTATAAAAGATCTATCCACAATCTCAATCTGGATATCGTAGTGGTAGAAGCACTACTGACGGCATCTTCACTCTTAGACAACTAATGGAGAAATCAAGAGAGCAGCGAAGAAACATGTACATAGCTTTTGTGGACTTCACTAAAGCCTCCGACACCGTGAACCAGGACCTCCTCTATACCATCTTGGGCAGGCTCGGTTGTCCAACGAAATTCATCAGAGTTATTAAGAAATTATATACGAATGTACATGCAAGACTTATCGTCGACGGTGAGCTTACAGAACCTTTTGATTACAACAGCGGCATTAAACAAGGTTGCACACTAGTACCCACACTTTATGGCATTTATGCAGCTGTTCTACTCTGGCTTGCATACAAGAAGCTCAAACACACTCACAGCATTAAAGTCAGGTTTTGTTATGAAGGTGACTTATTTGACCTAAGAAGACTGAAGAGTAGGACCGAAGTCCTCACAAAACACATCAGAGAGGCACAATACGCAGACGACATAGCAATCTTCAGTGACACTGCCGTCGGTTTACAAATTCTTCTCACTGCTTACAATGACCTTGCCAAAAAGATGGGTTTGTGCATCAACACCAAAAAAATTGAAACTATGTGCCTTGGACCAGAAGCCGGATTTTTCATTGACGGTACTAAAATAAAGAATGTCAATCGTTTCAAGTACCTTGGCAGCTACGTAAGTAAAGACTGTTTAATGAAGGAAGCATTAACAGCTCGTATTCAAGCAACATGCTGTGCTTTTGGAAGACTGCACCATCGAGTTTTTGACTCACGCGGCCTCACCACTACCACCAAAGTAAAAGCCTACAAGCAATGCCTTATGCCTCTACTAATGTACGGTAGTGAAACTTGGGCTTCATACAATCATCAAGTCAGGCAACTCCGTGCAATTCAACAGCGCCATCTAAGACATTTTTTAAAGATAAAATGGGACCATTACATAAGCAATGAAGAAGTTCTTGCTAGGGCATGTGTGGAAGACATAGAGCTGAAACTAGTTAGAAGCCGGTTACGCCGGCTAGGCCATGCGTCCAGAATGGATAATGAAAGACCTGTAAAAACCCTATTGTATGGTGAATTAACTGAAGGAACACGTCCTGTTGGACGCCCTAAACTGAGATATAAAGACACGTGCAAAAGTGCTCTGAAATGTGGTGATGTACTTGACCAATGGAAACCAAAGGCAGAGAACCGAACAGAATGGAGACAACTGATTCATCAAACCTGTGACCAAGTAAATGAGAAGAGAGTCAGAGTATACAAGAAAAAGCGAAAAGGGGAGAAGGAAAAAGGATCCTTCAGAGACAAGTTCATGAACTTTAATTATTATCATCTTGTGTATATATTATCTTTGTATTAACTTGTGTTTTACTCGTTTCAGGTGAAGGTGTGTATGTGTGTGTGTGTGTGTGTGTGTGTGTGTATATATATATATATATATATATATATATATATATATATATATATAAAATTCTGCCCTGCTAGCCCCCAAAGGAGCCCAACTCCATTGGTAATGCTTTACTATGTTCACCCTCGGAACAATTTAGTTTGCCTTTTTCTCCCCTCACTGCTTCACCACCTCTGCCAATCCGGGGGGGGGGGGGGGCGCAGACTACCACATATTTCCTCCGATACATGTGGAGTCACCAACCGCTTCTTTTCACCTGACAGTGAGGAGTTTCGCCAGGGGGACGTAGCGCGTGGGAGGATCACGCTATTCCCCCCAGTTCGTCCTCCCCCCTGATCAAGCACCCCGACCGACCAGAGGAGGCGCTAGTGCAGCAACCAGGACACATACCCACATCTGGCTTCCCACCTGCAGACGCGGCCAATTGTGTCTGTAGGGATGCCCAACCAAGCCGGAGGTAACGAGGGGATTTGAATCGGCGATCTCCATGTTGGTAGGCAACGGCATGGACCGCTACGCTACCCAGATGCTGTTCTCTGATATTCAAAAATTAAACAAAGCCAAAGTGATAGAAAAATGTAGGGAATGATCCAGACAAGGTAGTATAAGATGATTATTAGGAAAAACCTCAGTCTCTGCGATGTTATTATAGAATTGGCCAAATGAGACTTTGTGGTACTTTCACCAGCTGTATCAGCTGGACTCTGGCAGATTTTCACCTGGCTGGTATAAATGGCAGAGTCTACCAGCACCATCCATTATCCAAATCTATTATCCGAACTGCTTATCCTGCTCTCAGGGTCATGGGGATGCTGGAGCCTATCCTAGCAGTCATTGGGCAGCAGGCAGGGGGACACCCTGGACAGGCTGCCAGTCCATTACAGGTCTACTGTCACCTCATAAGGATGTTAGCCAGCACCTTTCCTCCATACTTCAACCGGAGTGTGTAGACACCAACAGTGAGGAGGACGTAGACCGCTGTGTAGGTGCCATCTTTGTTAGCCTGAACTTCGGTCGTAGCCTTTTGTCCAGATTCAGACACTGCCTCCACAGACAACTCCGAGTTCATCTAAGGCACGGTCAATGTCCACAAGACAGGGCTCCCCACCTTTGCCCCGTTTCAGCCCTGGCCCTGAAACAACCACCTTGGAGGGGTCAAAGGGCATCTGAATCACAGCTTGTAAGGGTGATCCAGCATCCCTTAAAGAGAATGTTAATGAGATAGTCTCTATTTTCCGATTGTAGGTAGGTCACTGTGCAGGTACCATCCTCATTTTCCAAGTACTCTAATTTAGTAGGGCAGGGACCATCCACTGTCACTGTGAGCTGAGTCCTACCGGAGTCATTTGTGTCAATTGTCAGGTCAGACAAGGTTCCCACAAGTCCAGCCTCCAGACCTGGTCAAGAGGCTTTGACCTGGACAGAGATCATGAGAAAAAACAGTGACGCTGTGTGTTTCGCCTTTGGTCCAACCACTTTTTCACCATAACCAGATTTGCCCCTCCCCTGCAGTATTACCTTATCTTATCTACTCTCTCTCTCTCTCTCTCTCTCTCTCTCTCTCTCTCTCTCTCTCTCTCTCTCTCTCTCTCTCTCTCTCTCTCTCTCTCTCTCTCTCTCTCTCTCTCTCTCTCTCTCTCTCTCTCTCTCTCTCTCTCTCTCTCTCTCTCTCTCTCTCTCTCTCTCTCTCTGTGTGTGGGCCCTTAGGTACCATGCTGGGGTCAGCTGACAACATTTTGGGACTGGTGACTTTTAAATCAAGTTTGAATATAGAATTAGGGCCAGTGCTCTCAGCAAGATCCGGGCTCATAGCCTCTCCTGCAACACACAACATGACATTAGAATAGGACTGCATTATTTAAACTGTATTTCAAATACTAACAACATTCTACTTGCCTTATCTACTTGCCTTCTCTCAGACTGTGTTTCAGTCACTCAGAAGTTATTTACTGTCATCTCGAGAGGTTGATGGAAACTATGAGAAATCATATGAGAAGAATACAACTCACCGTTTTCAACAGACTCTATAGAGTTCGTGTTTGAGGCACTGAATGAAGGCTCAAACCTAATTAATCAAGGATTCATCTGAAGCAAAAACGAGGTATTTTATACCAATAAAAACATACATAACCTCTGTAATCATGCATTTAATAAGATTCAGATCTTTGCCAAATGTCATCCACTTAGATAAGATAAGATAAGATAAAATAAAGATACTTTATTGTCATTGTGTACACACAACAAACCGCAAAAAAAACGCTTATCCTGCTCTTAGGGTCGCAGGGATGCTGGAGCCTATCCCAGCAGTCAGTGGGCGGCAGACGGGGAGACACCCTGGACAGGCCGCCAGGTCATCACAGGGCCCACACACACACACGCGTGCACACAGACACACACACACAAACACACACACACACACACACACACACACACACACACACACACACACACACACACACACACACACACACACACACACACACACATTCACACCTAGGGACAATTTAGTACAGCCGATTCACCTGACATACATGTCTTTGGACTGTGGGAGGAAACCAGAGCACCAGGAGGAAACCTACATAGACACGGGGAGAACGTGCAAACTCCACACAGAGGATGACCTGGGGTGACCCCCAAGGTTGGACTACCCTGGGCTCGAACCCAGGACATTTTTGCTGTGAGTCAAGTCAAGTCAAGTCAAGTCAAGTCGATTTTATTTGTATAGCCCAATATCACAAATTACAAATTTGCCTCAAGGGGCTTTACAGCAACACAACATCCTATCCTTAGACCTTCGCATCGGATAAGGAGCAACTCCCTAAAAAAAAACCTTTTAACAGGGAGAAAAAATAGGAAGAAACCTCAGGGAGAACAACAGAGGAGGTGACCGCGCTAACCACTGCGCCACCGTGCCGCCACCTAGTTACTTAAGAGCTTTGCTACTTTATGCCAGAAGCAGGACTGTAAACAATATACCAAAAAAAGATACATACTACCAGCAAAACACATTATGTAGAGCCCCATCTCATTCCGAACCTTTTAGACTTAATGGCCCTAACTGAAACTATATAATCACTGGGTTGCCTCTTCACACATCCGGATGTGTATTAAGGAGTCATTCTGAACGGGCTGCCAGGAACACTGACGCCTCCTCAGGTTACAGAGATGGTGTGTTTATCAGGGGTGCTGGGTGTGTAGGAGCAGGCAGGCAGGCCATGCTCTTCACATATCCCACCCCAACATTGCTCTGTGCATTACAGAGCAGGGCAAGTTGATATACAGTAGTCATTGTTGTGTGTCTGCAGACATTTTTCAACATCCAGTTATAATTTTCAAGCAGTGCTTGCAGGTTATGGCAGTGTATTTATAGAACGTGCATAATCAGTTGGTTTAACGGTTTGTTCGGTGTGTATCCTGTCATCACGACTTGCTAAAGCAAGTACTGCTTTTGGCAGACTCCACAAGAATGCGTGGAGTGTATCGGGCCATAGTTCTCACCACACTGCTTTACGGCTGCAAAACATGGACGGTTTACAAACGCCATGCAGAAACACTTAACCGCTTTCACACCACATGCCTCAGAAAACTTCTTGGCATAAAGTGGGATGACAAGATTCCTGACACAGAGGTCCTCACTCGCTCAAATCTGCCGAGTATACACACCATCCTCATGCAATCACAGCTTCGTTGGGCGGGCCCTGTAGTTCGCATGCCAGACCACCGGCTCCCAAAGAAACTGTTATATGGCGAACTCAAGCAAGGCAAACGCTCCCATGGTCAAAAAAAGCATTTCAAAGACGCCTTGAAGGTTTCGTTAAAGGCCTTCACCATCAACTCCGACACATGGGAACAGAAAGCTCTGAACTGAGGAGAGTGGCGTGCAGCTGTCCGAAATGGTGAAAACGTGTGAGGTCACTAGGGTTGCTGCAGCCGCAGGCAGGCCAGGAAAGATCGTGCCAGCAACCCTCCAGCCCAGCTACTCCCACTATCCCATGCCCACACTGCCAAAGAACATTCAGGGTACAGATTGGATTAACCAGCCGTCTTCGCACCCACAGAAATCGACCCCTACATGTTGACTAGATGGTCCTCGTCGCTGCGACGGACAAACAACAACATCCTGTCCAGTCCTAATGTCCAGACCTTCATCTCCAGCCATCCTGGCATCCACTGTGAACTTCATTAAGCTGTTTAAAATGGAGCCATTTGACTCGCCCCAACTGACCAAAGACTTTCACCCAAAATATAAAAACAGCATTTTCAGTTGAAGATATGTGGCCTCCTTCCTGCACCTGACATTGTATTGTCTTATGGTGATGAAGTGCCTCTTATTTTGCCTGTATAAAGTCAATCCTTGAGTATATATCTGAAGATTGTTGTGTGGTCGTGTTGCTATTCTATGTTAAGTACACTGAGAGAGCCACGAAACCGGAGTCAAATTCCATGTATGTGCAAGCCTACACGGTCAATATACATGATTCTGATTCTGGTTGTACTCATATGTGAAAATGTAAATCTACTTTGTACTCTGGTTTTGCTATTCAGCACTTCTTGGTGAAGGCGTACTTACACTAAATGCACTTGATATGACACGTGCTCTTGACTATGATGACTCTGTACCACTCTGTCACTATGATATGACTGTAGAAAATGTACTATCACTACTACTTCTTATAGTACTGCTTTGATATGATTACCATGTAGCACTCGGTGATGGTAGCCATAACATTATAATTTATCTGCTAACTGCTGAGTCTTGCTAGTCACTTTGCATGAAAGCATCTGCCAAATGAGTAAATGGAAAAGATCATGTAAGATCTACCTTGGTAAAAAATTCAAATATGTTTCGGCGTTGTAAATGTAATTCTAGGGCACAGCAATTATCTGGAAATATGAATACCGTTTCTACTTCAGACATGTTCACGTGAATACTGTTGAATGAAACCCATTTGCATATTGAAGCTCAACTGCACATTTTTGTAGCCCATAAATATGCATTCTACATGCTGCCAAGGGTAAAGCGCTGGAGAACATGTCTCAGCAACATAATTCGTTACATCATATTGGTTTTCTAGCATTTTTCTTTATAACAAGAGTTAGTCATGATTCAATATTAGTTGATCTGAAAAAAAATCAACCGACAGCTGTATTTCAGTTCCTGTTTAATGCAGAGTTTCCGAATGAAACCACATGCTATTAACAGTGTTGCTATCTATGCGGTGGGTTTAAACGGTTCTACATGTTCAGATCAGACAAAGATATCTGATTTAATCAGAATCGGCATGATCTCGGTGTAATCATAATCATAACAATGCCTCGAGATTTCACCGCAAATAGAATCTAACCCGGTGTAGGGCTGCAGGACTGCCGCATCGCTGGTCCACCACTAATGACCTAGATGCAAACTGGAGCAGAATAAATGGACACAGGAGCTCTGTGGTTAGAGCAACTGACTCGCCTTGTGCGGGTAACATTTCTTCTTATTTGGACTGATATAGGCCATAACAGGACTGTCCTCAATCTCCTGCTCATCATATGTCACATACACAGCATATCCCCCCGGTTCTGTGGGCCAGAACCTTACATCAAATGAACCATCATCCTGATCATTGCAATAGATCCCAGCCTGAGATGAACCCTTAATGGCAAAGCCTGCGGAAAACAAATTACATAACTAGTGTATGAACTATTAAATGTCAACTTCCCATTCAGGTAAGTTTGTTCCCTCCTATCAGAAAAGTTGTTCCCTGGGCTGTGTATTACACTTCAAATATTCATATTAATATGTAGCCCTGTTGGCACTATGGCGCAGTGGTTAGCACGGTCGTTTCATAGCAAGAAGGTTCTGGGTTCCAGCCCCGGGGTAGTCCAACTTTGGGGCTCGTCCCGGGTCATTCTCTGTGTGGAGTTTGCATGTTCTCCCTGTGTCTGCATGGGTTTCCTCCAGGTGCTCTGGTTTCCTCCCACAGTCCAAAGACATGTAGGTCAGGTGAATCGGCCGTACAAAATTGCCCCTAGGTATGAGTGTGTGTGTGTGTGTGTGTGTGTGTGTGTGTGTGTGTGTGTGTGTGAGGGCGGGCCCTGTGTGATGGCCTGGCTGTCTCCTTGCCTGCTGTCCAATGACTTCTGGGATAGGCTCCAGGATCCCCGCGACCCTGAGAGTAGGATAAGCGGTTCAGATAACGGATGGATGGATGGATGGATGTTGCCCTGTAATTGAGCTGTCAGTGACTCCTACCCAGCATCCCAGTAGATTTAACTACAAATTCAGCTGACATTTCCACCATGCCATGCTCCAGTCCTGGACCCCATGCTCGAATCATCAGAGGACCTCTCTTTGGACCAACCGCAACCTCAAATGGGCTATCAACAAACACAAAAATGTGTAGTTAAAAAGCAGCGCTATCCTCATTAGAAAACACACTGTAAACAGTCTATAAATATTATAGTTTATACAGGGGGAACTCTATTGTACAGCATCTACCAAGCGTACAGTCAAATTTTGACTCTATAAAATTTAGGATATACTTTGCTTGCAACCAAGCAATCTGCCGCCCCGCCCACTTTTTTTTCTAAATTTATGTCTAGTTTTTCCCGTTATCCCACCCGATTAACCCAATGGCATATGGCCGGAACTCTTGTCGAATAACTCCCCTGACTCACGTTTCCACAGGAAAGAGATAATCGTAACACCAGCTTCCTTCAATCTCGTGTCGGCTGCTCTCGCTATTTTACACGCTGAAGCCTCGCATGGATTGCATTACCCTCAGGTCGCGAAGGAGACGTAGGGAGAACGCTTTCGGTTGCAGGCGCCCGGATGGGCCAGAGGGGGCGCTGAAGAACGACGAGTCCCCGAACACTACACCGACTATCCGTCGAGTAAGGGTGGCCTAATGAATGCCTTACCCCATGGACGCGGTGGCCGTGACCGGTTACGGCGAGTCTGGGATACGAACCTGCCAGCCACATGACGAGCGGACTGCAAGAACGGCGGTTTATTCCGCTCGGCCACCAGGGCGGCCAATCTGCTCCCCTTTTGAAGATGCATTCCTCCGTCCATGTAATTAAGATGTGATCGCCCTTTAGCCTGGGCTCATACTGAAGGGCAAACATATTTTCAGTAGCCTTTCTCTATTCAACAGGTACATCGAGGACATCTGTAAAGAAAAGAAAAAAATGCGTAAAAGAATATACACAACAAGAGAAGCCAGCCACTGAGGTTGCACAAGCCAGTGCATTCTTAGTGCCGGCCCCAAGCCCAGATAAATGGGGAGGGTTGCCAAATCAAATCAAATATGCGGAGCATAAATCGGATTTCCATACCGGATCGGTAGAGGCCCGGATTCTAGTGTGACAGAGGAAGATGCAGAGGACAGGAAGAGATGGAAACGGATGATCCGCTGTGGCGACCCCTAAAGGGAAAAGCCGAAAGTAGTAGTAGAAGATAAAAGAACACACACAAGAGATAAAGGAGTACTGTGGCGAATTCAGGGGGGCAGTCCGGGAGCCGTCGCCACAGCCGGGAGGCGAACCCGTGTTTCCCGTATCGCGGGCGACAACGTTAACCAGTCGACTAAAGGGTCTCACCCACCCACCCTTTAGCCAAGTGCTAACGTTTCTACTTATCCATGCACGTTATAATACACACAAGGGGTGTAAACTGCCCCATGTACATAGAAGACAAATAAACAGATGGCAAACTGAGGATAAGAAAACCAGACACAACAAGCAAACAAAACAAACTCACCTGATCCTAGGACATTGATAGGTGTCCAAATGCAGTCCTGCTTGAATCCACCCTGCTGCCAACTGGCCTACCCTCACCGCTTGAGGCTTCAGCCTTCGCTCACTGGCTCCGCAAGCTTTCGCCTTTGAGACTGAAAAAATATGCTAACAGGTTTAATTTTGAATTTATAGGTATTAGTCAGCATTTGGGTACACAGGTGACAGGCATGGGTCTAAGTCCATGAATAATGGGATGGGATCCAGCACTTTACCTGTGCTCCATCTATAGGGTTAATGGTTGTGTCAGAAAGGACAGCTGATGTAAAATTCTGCCAAATCATTATGGAGACTAATAAGACCAGGAATGACATACTGGATCGGTCGAGGTCCGGATTAACAATGACTGCCATTGGTGCTGTGCCCTCACAGGGTACTAATGGAAACTATGTGCCTGTTGGGGAACATGGGAAAAGACGGAGGAGAGTAGGGGTACAAGCAAGACAGAAAAGAGAGAAGAGACAACTGAGGAAGAAAGACTTTAGATTGGCCACACTTAATGTTGGGACAATGACAAGCAAGGGGGAGAAATAGCAGACATGATGGACAGGAGAAGAATACAAGTGATGTGTGTTCAGGAGACAAAGTGGAAAGGAAGCAAGGCAAGAGAGATTGGAGGAGATTATAAGATATACTACTGTAGGACAGACAGTAAAAAGAATGGTGTGGGAATAATCCTAGACAGAGCGCCACAACAGAAGGTCCTTGAAGTAAACAGGGAATCGGATAGGCTGATTTGGATGAGGTTGGATTTGTATGGACATCTGGCAAATATAATAAGTTCGTATGCACCACAGGTGGGTTGTGATGAGGAAAAAAGGTGAATTCCTGGATACAACTGGACAAAATAATGGCAGGTATACCAGGGGATGAAAGAGTTTTTATTGGAGCAGACTTGAATGGACGCGTGGGAGAAGGAAATGGTGGTGATGAGGATGTCATGGGAAAATTCAGGTTCGGGAATGAGAAATGCAGGCGGGGAGTTGATAGTTGATTTTGCTACAAGGAATTATATGGCTATAGTCAATACATGTTTCAAAAAGAGGGAAAATTTGACAGCAACCTACAAGTGGAGGCAGAACTATGCAGATAGACTACATTTTATGCAGAAAGCCACACTTGAGGGAAGCTGTGAACTGCAAAGTAATACCAAGTGAGTGTGTAACAACGCAACATAGACCACTGATCTACCAAACAAAGACAAGAAGCAAATTCTGAGTACAAAGATCTGTAGTAAAGACGAGTCGATGGTGGAAGCTGAAAGAGGAACCTTGTAGAAAAAGCTTTGGGATGAAGGTAGGAGAGCTGTCGGGAGACAGATTGCCACTGGGATAGAACAGCAGAAGGACTAAGGGAAGCAGGCAGGCGAGTGCTAGGAGACTCTCAAGGGGGTAAAAAGAAGGGACATGAAAGTTGGTGGTGGGAGGAAGAAGTGCAGCACTGCATAAAGAAGAAAAAGTTAGCCAAAACGAAGCTGGACAAAAACGAGAATGAGCGAAACAAGAATGAGTACAAGAAAGCTAAGAAAGAAACTAAGGGAGCAGTAGTGATGGCAAGGCCAGAGCATATGAGGACCTGTACAAAAGGAGAGAAGGATATCTATAGAATAGCCAAACAGAGAGACGAGCAAGCAAGGATGCTGAACAAGTAAAACTGATCAAGGACACAGATGAAAGAGTACTCTCAAAAGATGAGGCTATTTTACAGAAATGGAGGGATTATTTCAGTCCCCAACTTAATGAAGAGAACAACAGAGAAAAAAAGGACAGATGAACCACCAAGGACCAAAGAGGAGGAAGGATTACAAGGGATGAGGTGATAAAAGTGCTGCAACGAATGAAAAATGGAAAAGCTGTGGGATTGGACCATACACCAGCAGAAGTCTGGAAATACTTAAGCAATACTGGCATAGAGTTCCTGATTAGACTCTTCAACAACATAATACAGACTGGGAAAATGCCAGATGAATGGAGAAAGAGCACAGTGGCACCAATTTACAGAGAGGAGGCATAGACTATACAGAAAAGATACTGGACCTGGAAAAACCTAGCAAAAGAAAAAGAGGACAACAAAGGAAAAGATGGACCAGATAGAGGAGGACATGAGGAGGGTTGGACTGTGGGAGAGGGATGTATCAGACAGAAAGCTATGGTGGGCAAAATGTCTGTGAATGTTCTCACTCATCCAGGTCATGGTTATCCAAAGGAGTTTAATCAAGTGCAGCTGGACGATCATGGATAAATAGGCTCGTTAGCCCTTGGGTAACGGGTCGGACCCTTTAGTAGACTGGTTAACGTTGTCGTTCGTGATGCGGGAGAGCCGGGTTCGCGTCCCGGCTGCGGCGGTTCGCGTATTGCCCTCTTAATTCGCTGCACTGGTGTCGGAAGTGTAACGTGCATGGATAAGTAGACACGTTGGCCGCTGGCTGACGGGTCGGACCCTTCAGTCGACTGGTTAACGTTGTCGCTTGCGAAGCGGGAGATACGGGTTCGCGTCCCGGCTATGGCGACGGTCTCCCGGACTGCCCCCCGAATTCGCTACATCTGTATCAGAAGTGGGGTGGTGAGACCGAAAGGCCATCGGAAGCGTATGCGCTACGATAACGACGGGCGCGGCCAAACATTGGTACACAAAAGGGCCACTCATATCTACGGCTCTGTTAGCGACGGGCGTTGGTAAACACCGGATCACAAAGAGCCACGCATATCAATAGCTCTGACAACGACCCCTAGAGGATAAATTCGGAGTCTCATCACCAGCCAGTCAGACTAGCTTGGTCTAGTCAGAAAGGCACGAACTGAGGAAGCCTCTTGGATGAGAGGCGAAACGTCTTCACTGATATATACTGTGGTGGACACGTATTGGGGACAGAATTCAACCCAGGAACTAAGGGTTAAGTCATGGTTGCCCTGGCAGGTTAACGCAGGGTTAAGTTATGGTTGTCCAGCCAGTTTTCTGGTTATTCTTGCCACCTCCGTTCAGTCGAGCTGTGGGTTTTGTTTGTCTCGCTGATTTACCGTGGATTAAAGAAAGTTGCCTACACGGCTAAAGTGTGAACCTACGGTCTTCTCCGTTACTTCGGCTCTACACTGGTGACCCCGACGTCGGTTTTCGGATAAGTTTTCTGAAACCACACACATTATGGCTACGAACGCCGTTGCAATTAAACTGCCGGAGTTTTGGGAGTCTTCCGCGGCTACATGGTTCGCGCAGGCTGAGGCACAGTTCGCGCTCAGAGACCTGGTTGGTCCCCTACCCCCCTCCCATGGGTTCACCTACCTCTTCACTGTGGTGGACAGGACTACGCGCTGGCCTGAAGCTGTTCCCCTGGCATCCACGACGTCTGCTGATGTGGCCCGGGCTTTTATTGGGTCGTGGGTCTCACGTTTCGGTACGCCTTCCGACCTTTCATCTGACCGTGGGCCACAGTTTACCTCAGAGCTATGGAATGCTGTGGGTGAGGCTCTGGGCGTCAAGCTTCATCGCACTACCGCCTACCACCCTCAGGCGAACGGCCTATGTGAGCGCTTCCACCGGTCCATGAAGGCTGCGCTTCGGGCTACTCTCAAGGACTGCAACTGGGTTGACAAGCTCCCATGGGTCATGCTGGGCCTGCGGACCGCCCCGAAGGAAGACCTACAAGCCTCCTCTGCGGAGCTGGTGTACGGCACGCCGCTGCGAGTCCCAGGCGATTTCATGCCCAATGCAACGCGTCCCTGGTCAGCTGTGGACCAACGAGCCTCCTTGCTGGACGGGGTCAGAGCTTTCACACCCGTCCCTACCGCCCAACACGGCGCTCCGGTGTCCCAGGTGCCCCCAGGTCTGCAGTCAGCGGACTACGTGTTCATCCGTCACGACGCACACCGCCCCCCTCTGCAACCCCCTTATGACGGCCCCTTCCGCGTCCTGGAACGGGGAACTAAGCACCTGGTGGTGGATTTTGGGGGCACGGCCGAGCATGTTTCAGTGGACCGAGTTAAACCCGCACACCTGGACTTGACGCAGCCGTTGGAGTTAGCCCAACCTCCTCGTCGCGGTCGTCCCCCGGCTCCGCCTCCTCCCCCCGTGGAGGCCCGAGCTGCCTCTTCTGCTCCTCAGGCCGACCTCCACAGGCCCGCGTCAATGCCTCCCACAGACACTCCGGCCCCTGTTATCCGGACCCGCCGCGGACGGCCTATCGTCCACCCGCGCCTGCCTGACTTCGATTACTAGGGCGAATTCTGGGGGGGCTCATGTGGTGGACACGTATTGGGGACAGAATTCAACCCAGGAACTAAGGGTTAAGTCATGGTTGCCCTGGCAGGTTAACGCAGGGTTAAGTTATGGTTGTCCAGCCAGTTTTCTGGTTATTCTTGCCACCTCCGCTCAGTCGAGCTGTGGGTTTTGTTTGTCTCGCTGATTTACCGTGGATTAAAGAAAGTTGCCTACACGGCTAAAGTGTGAACCTACGGTCTTCTCCGTTACTTCGGCTCTACAATACCAAGTCCAGTTGCACTCGATTCAGCTCCTTTGGATGGTGGGCAAACAACGCTGTGGCGACCTCTGAGAAACAGGTAACAAACCGAAAGAAGAAGAAGAAGAAGTCAACATGTGGGTACATCAGTAGTAACCAACACTGTAAACAGAAATAACCCACTGCTTTCATTTCAGTTCTCTCAGTTCACAACAGCTGGGCTGGTTTTTGATTTATTTGGTGTTTCAGTTTACAATTTCTGAAATCCTCCTTTATCAACATAACTTCAATGTAAGACTTTAGCCACCCATAATTGAATTACTACGAATTTCATGATCTCCAAGACACCTTTGACAGTGTTCAGCAACTCAATAAAGGTTCAGTGATATAATGATTCTCATTTCAGGGGATTTACTGAAAAAGTATTTAATATCTCAGGCTATAAATATATCATTCTTACTCCACTTGGTACCTAAAGATGGATGATACACTTGTCAGCTGCATGTATTTGCCCCAGGCCTGACAGACTGGCATTGACACACCTGATTTTGGTTTGAGGGGTGCTCCAGGTTTCAGTTGAGCTTTGGGGAACATGGACAGGTAGGTCATAACGGACTGCTCATCCACACTGGGGTAACGATGTCCTCTGGAGCAATAACCTTACAGACATGAGGCAATTTCAAGATTTAAAACTTGCACCACAAGTTGATGGTAGATTCCTCATTCTGCTGGAAACACTTCCCTTTAGTTTGGCCATGCCTTTTTGCAAAATATGTGACACCACTTTGTGCTTAATCCAAATTTCTACAATCATAAGGTCATGAAAGCAGTCCCATTGACACTAAAGCGGTTAAAATGATGTCATATTTCCACAATGTGAAAGTAATGACACTAGTTATTGAGATTTGATACTTTGGTAAATGCTCTTATGAGTGATGATGAGGTAACCTTCAAGTTCCCCAGAGGATATTCTGCAATTGCAAAATCTCTTACAAAATAGTTAGGATGGAAACAGAAGGGCTTGACTGAAAAAAAAAACTGGCAAAATAACACACGCAAAAAGAGAGAGTGACACACAGCATAGATCATGGTCTCGGTTTCCTAGCTAAGAGGTCAGAATTAAAGCTGAAATCTGGAATCCTTCTCCCCAAAAAATAGTCATATTACATAATACTAACACTGGCATCTGTATCACGGTTGGAGACACTCTCCATATCAGGAATCAGGGACACTTTATTTGTCATTTCATTTGAAATGAAATATCGTTTCCCCCGGCCCACAACAGTGCAACACAAAGACAAAAACACATCCAAAAACTACAAGAACACGTATATCCAAACTAGCACATATATCCAAACTAAACAAAAAAAATCACTGTCCAAGGGAATGAACACCAGCCAGGATGACTGTCAGAACTGCCAGTCTGCATAGGCTAGCAGTTAACTTAGCCCACCCTGCTCCCGCGTCCTGTCAGACGGCCCTCTAGACCACCATATGCCGCTAGTGAAATTTCTGACCAGGTAGGACGAGCACTGAAGCGGTGGCAAACATGTTCCTACTCAAACAGGAGAAAGAACTGAAACACGATGATGATGATGTGGCGATGCTTCTGTTGGACGGTTAATCTACCAGTTCTACAATCAATATTACAGTAAAACAGTGTTGCCATACAGTTTGATGTAGTTTGAAATCAGTATTGTAGTACTCGAGTCTAGGACTCGGACTCGAGTCCGACTTGAGTCTCGATTTTCAGGACTCGTGACTTGACTTGGATTTGAGCACTGATGACTTGGACTCGGACTCGAACACTGGGGACTCGAGACTCGACTCGGACTCGAGGTTGAGTGACACGACTACAACACTGGTGTGTGTGCATATGCTTGCGAGTGCATTTGTTTGGCTGTTGTGTCACAAAGTAAATAAACTCCCTTTGAAATGGGGACAGCTGTGTCCTTTTTGTTTCATGTCGACCTTTTTTATTTGTATGTCAGCTTTTTTACGGCGCCAGAGTGGAGCACTGGAGCCCATCTTGGAACTCGACTTGGACTCAGCCTTGATGACTTGGACTCGGACTCAGGTAATGGGGACTTGATTCGGATTCGACTTGGACTCTTGTTTGGGGACTCGGACTCAGACTTGGACTCGAACACTGGGGACTCAAGACCCGAGGTTTAGTGACTCGACTACAACACTGTTTGTAATAGATTGTTTAACTTTCATCTCAGGATGCCATTTTTACAAGGGTGGGAACTGTTTACTGACGAGCTGATGGCACACAAGCAACAATGGCTGCTGCACTTTGAAGTCCTCGCTGCCTGAGGGAGGGACAGATCACAGACTTCAACTTTAACATAATGAGAGCCTTAATAGGCTAAGCCCCTGGATGTACTGTAGGGATGTGTTGCTAGGTAAAGTATAGCATCTGGAAAGCACCCAGCCGGTCTCTAACTGAGTATAAACCTTTTTGTCGTTAACCCAGAGATGTCCTGGAGCTAACCTGTGGTACTCCTTAGCCACTCATCTGCCTGCTGCATGGCCTCTCTGGAGTTGTCCACCTACTACACCTCTTCCCAGCTCTCCCAGTCAGGACACAGGCCTGCAGCCAGCCAGAGAAACGCTCAGTGTTACACCAGACAGTTCACACAGAGCAGCTTACGATTATCCTTGCAGTCGTGGATATCATGTATAATAACATGCCTTTGTTTAGTTTAGTTAATCAACATCTTCAGTGGCATTAGGTACAAAAGCTCTATGTAGCATTGTTATTCACTTTCATATATGATGTAGCCCACCACAGGTAGCGGCAAACCAGGAATTAAGTGTACTTTTGCACATTTACAGACCGTCTCCCATTGATGTCACTGGCGGACACTTTTGTGTACAGTCTCTGTGCATTTCACAGACACAGAGTAGACTGCTTGATAGTGTGATGATAGTGTGATGGAGTAGTGGAGGATCAGAGTCCACACCAACCCCAGAATCAGCTTCATGTTACCATCCACGACAGCCTTACTGTCTGGAAGGGCACCACTGATTCATCAAACTTAAACAAACGCAAAGGCTGGAAATCTTAGATGTAAAATTTAGAGACAATACATGTGAAGGAAGTCCTAACAAGAGAAATAAAACCTCCAGCATGAGCACGAGCTGTGAGTGGAAATATTTGCAATGAATACGAAACTGAATTGTTAAAATTCTCACGAAAGTCTTGAAAAATATAATTTTATTGCTTTCATTGTGCAAGGAACCTTGAATCCAACGACCAGAATACACATGGATGCTTGGGCATCTTTCTTCAGCACAACTCATGTCATTCTAACCTCTGACTTACTTATAGATACCAGCTAAATGTTCTCTTGCTCCAGAAACTCCAGGGCCACACACACATTGTCCAGTCTCATCTGCCTGAAGGCAGGCTGTGTGCGGTATTTCCCAGACGTCATCTTTTAGCTCAGGACTTCCAACAGGGTGATGAGGGTCAGTCCATCATTTAGCTCAAACTGCAGGTCATAGATCACCCCGTCCATGTGACGCAAATGCTCATTGTACCACCGAGTGAATGAATTCTTCTGAATCTTTTTCCACGGCGCATCGTCACCCAGGTTACACCCGGCGGCATACATGCTGTGTTCACCTCGAGAGACCTCGCTCAGCCTACAATACAGTCTCCACATACTGCTCCTGGTGCATATCAGCCAGGTTGTTTGACATTAAATCTGCAGGGTCCCCTTGTTACTTGCAAGGGTAGCTTTTAAACGGCAGGGTGGGAAATAAGAGAAGCTCGAACCTCACTGAGTTCTTTTTTTGCTCGGGGGAGGGACAAAATATTCTCCTTCCATGTTATCGTACAAGAAAAAACAACACTGCAAAGGGCATTGAGGATTATTCTTAGGGAAGCAGAATACACACACGGGAAGATCATAACCTCTGACATATGTACCTAGTATTGTCATTATCATGGTGTCTCTCTATGGAGAGACAGGTACATCGACAACAGGCTCCGACGACCTCACTGGGATGGATATACATGTATGGATTTATGGGATAGAGGTCAGTAAGACTGTCTGCGAGCCACCGGAGTAGAACTGATCACCCCCTGGGGACTCGATGACTAACTTCCTGCCCTTATTTCATCTTAAAACCACCCCCCTGCCTGTGTTGACGTTATTCATATCATGCAACTGAATGTCATTGTTATCACATAGACTCTGTAGATGGCCCCTCAGTGTGTCATTGTGTTTCCTTCCTGTGTGTGTGTGTGTGTGTATGTGGGGGGGGGGACATGACTCATTCAGATGGATGGCAGGACAACACTGAGGGGAGAGAGAGAGAGAGAGAGAGAGAGAGAGAGAGAGAGAGAGAGAGAGAGAGAGAGAGAGAGAGAGAGAGAGAGCACCCAGGGAGTTATAAAAGATCCCCATGTGGTATATGGGAGATAGTTTCCAGTTTTGCTTATAAACACCAAATTTGAAACTGTTTTACTCTTTTTGGTGACTGGAGTGTAATATATTCAAACTTAATATCTGCACAACCAATCATGCTGACTTTTCTTTTTTTTTTAGTTTGGCCAACAACCATAATAACATAAAAATGAATCCCTATAACAATTACGGCATCCGCGACAGGTCAAATCATACAGCCATATTGCAGAAAAGGATGTCTTGATGCATGCTCAATAATCCAGGTAAGAATATTCCAGAAAGGTGAATCAGTTCATCTGGACACAACACTTAGTGGGAGGAAGGTTTCCCTCATCTAAGTGACTTCTTCGGTCTAAACTGACTGCAGGTTTCCCCACCCTTATAAACTATACAGTGGCATAGGAAAGGATGTTACTCCCAACATACCTGGTTGTCCATGCTGTGTGTGTGTGTGTGTGTGTGTGTGTGTGTGTGTGTGTGTGTGTGTGTGTGTGTGTGTGTGTGTGTGTGTGTGTGTGTGTGTGTTTGGACAAATCTAACAGAAGCTTGGGCTTCATCGAGGATGACTGCGCTAAACCCTATAACACAGCGTGGACATGATGCAAAGCCTCCTCCAGGGAATGACTGCAAGACAGGCCGTGATGATATTTATGATCTTTAATCAAGGTCACACTTACACTTCAGAACAGTTAGTCATAAGCTTTGAACTCGAGAAACTATACCTTTCCATCTTTTAACAA
Source organism: Lampris incognitus (assembly GCF_029633865.1). Taxonomy (NCBI): domain Eukaryota; kingdom Metazoa; phylum Chordata; class Actinopteri; order Lampriformes; family Lampridae; genus Lampris; species Lampris incognitus. The sequence continues at coordinate 14,566,659 of NC_079212.1, read as the reverse complement.
AATACATTTTGCAGTTATTTACAGGGATGTAAGCAAAGTCCAAATTTAAACACAGTGACTCTCAAATAAACTAGTGCATTGTAATTTTCCCATGAACCTTTAGGCCGTGTGGTAAAATGCATCCGAACGCTTACAGTACTGCAAAGAAAGTTCTGAGTGAATGCCAACATGAAGCTTTTTTTATTATTTATTATCAATTAACCAGTCAAGTTTAGGGTTACATCAGTTTCATGGACCAGAAGATAGTGTTTTTAACAACAGTTATTAGTGGCGGACAACAATATCATAATGTGAAAGTTAGTAGCTTTTTGTGATAAGCTGTATATAGATATAAAAAAACCCCGCTATTCTACATGCAGCCGTGTTCCAACAATGCAACTAAAAAAAAAAAAATCCGTTGTTCTCTTCTACCTCTCCCCAAAAAATTACGGGATGCTTCATGGGAAGTGGTTGGAAGCTAATTGCCGTGGTCAATCAAGTAAAATGAGAGAAGGTCTTGGTATAAACATGAACTATAACCCTAACAGGTTTTCTTGTTTAGCTTGATTTTTGTTTCCCTGCAAAGTAATGTATGTTAGATGGAAAAAAAGAAAATATTAAGAACCAAAAATACAACAACAGCAGTCAAACACAAGGAAAGTGGATATTTCCATGGAATACAACATTGCGTGAGCCGATGGGGGGGAAACGCTCGTCCCACGGTTTAATGAGAACTGATGCTGTTGTCGTGCTCATTTCATTACGCGTGAAAAATAAAGGCTTTCCTTTGAGCTACATTTTGAACGTTTCGGCAATCGTTCGAGGTAAAGTGCTACAAAATAGATCCATTAAATCAGTTCTGGACTCTCTGTTTTCATTACTTTCCACAAGCTATGTGTGAAAGAAACCTTGTTGGATGGTAGAAAAATGAATGAGATGAGAAAAAGAGCCGGTTCTTGATGTTCCCGGCGATTTCATGGGTTCGCAAATGCTACAGAGGATTGATTGGTATATCTTCTTCATCTATTTTATTTATACTGATATTGGTTAAGCTAACAGATAGCCTCACTATATCATAGCGGCGCTCACCACAACCATGTACCAATGCTTTAACTACCTACGGGGTCTCATCATGCATTGAACTGCGGCCTATACAACTGTGGCAGTTTCAGTTCATTTGAATTAGACAGGTGAGTTGTGTTTAGGGCAGCTGGTCCTCGAGGGAATCCGTCTGCAGTATCATCGTTTACATAGAATTAGTGAAGCGTGTGCGTTATTTTTTACATTCATTACTGGATGTCTTGTAGGTCCTACTGCAAAATGGTAAAGGGGAGAAATGGGCCTGCTAGATTCCCTATGATAAAAAAAAAATCTACTTAGACCAAACTGCACGCAAAGATCAGTCATCTGCACACATACCTGACATACTTTTACTGGCTTCTCTTCTGTCCATGATATAGCATTTTAAAAATTAACGAGTGTAATTATGAGCCATCCCTCAATTAATAGTGGAGAATCGATAAGGAGGTAATGATTTTTCAGTTTCGGTGCGGAGAAACCCGATGACGGAAAACAAATTCACTTGCGTCAGTGTGCGTGTGTATATGTGTGTATATACACGCCCTCAGGTCCTGAAGAGCACGGCAACAGTCACAGCTGTCAGAGCCACAGCAACCGCAGACCCCCACACCATCCATGGTTTCTGAAAACAGGTGGTGACACAGAAACGGAGACATGAACATCAGTGCATCGACCCACCCATCTGAATCTGGCCAAAGCTTTGAAAAGAGGAAGCTCGCCTTGAAGTCCAATGCGGCAGCGAACAGATAAACAATGCAGGCTAAAAACAGCTCCTTCAAACAGAGAGATAAGCCCATCTGAACCCACTGCGAGGAACAGTTGTTAGGTATTAGCCATCCAGACAAGACAAGCAGATGTCAGATGTTGACACTGTATGATTAGAGAGGTTAGACCTCGGAGGAGACAGTTTCTGAATTCAGGGAAGGAATGAAGAATAGCTGACTGAATCATGCAGTATTCTGAAACGAGACCGATGAGGATGGGAGATGTAGGCTGACTTGACAGGAGTAGTAGGTACCTTTCTACCACAATGCGCCGAAGCACCAATACAGCAAAGCCAGGATAAGGCCGGTGACTATGGCTTGAACAGGCAGCAAAAGGGAAGTCTACAGGAGGGAAGGGATATTACAGTAATCAGCTACAAAGGGAGACACTGTAGCTGGTAATGAGTATATTATTTGACCCTTCGTTTCACAAGTCAGCTTTTCTGATCAGTGTATTTACAAATGTTGAAGTTACAAACTCAGGTATGTCTCAAGGTCTACATGTAAGTGGAACTAGACAGGAGATGAGTTTAGAGGGGAGAATGTGTGATGGGATAATAGTGTTTTTTGTGGATTTATGCTAAGTTTCACCTTTGGTGCCTGGAGATATTTTATGCAATGAATCAGTGTTCAGTTCCAGAACAGTTTCGGTTGCAAAACTTGAGGAAGCAAAGCTCATGCTGCCGAACTGAACACCGCTGAGGCTGTTTGCTGCCGGCGCTGATATCTGCCACGATGCTTTTCTGAACTTTACAAAGATGCTTATGAAAATAAAGTGTAATTTCGTAAAGAACAAGCAAAGCCCACTTTGTTCCTGTTAGTGAGACATGGACAGAGCGAGACTTACCTTGGTCCCTTTTTCCTGTAGGTCCTTCATGTCAGCTTTGCACCCCTGAAGTTCATCTGTGATTGCCTGCTTTTCCTGCTCTGTCTTCTCATATTTCTCCTTGAGGTCTGACAGCTCAGTTTTAGCTTCCTCGTACTGCGTAGGACACAACAGTCACGTTACAACTACAACTCCAAATCCACTTCATTCAAAGTCATGGACACAAGCACCTCAGCTACTTCTTTATTCAGACAATTAAGCTGAACAGAAAAATGGGTTCCCACAAAATGGGTAGAAAAATTATCTTATCCATGAGCTTAAGGAAAATCAATTTTGAGAGCTTACCTCTCTCTGCAGGTCCTTGGTGTGGCTCTGAGCCTCATCCAGTTGGGTCTGAAGCTTGGTGCTCTCCTCCTGGTGCTGCAGCTGCAAGGCCCCCAGCCTCTTTTCCAGCTCCTCCTGGGATCTCTCTAGGGCCTTCAGGCTGTTGTTCAGCTCTGCATTCTGGGCACGCAAACTGGCAAAAGAAACAAAGGGGATAAAGAGACGGAGGGTCACAAAGAGTGCAGTGTCAGGTATAAAACGCCAAATGGGTTCTGAAACTTGGAGTGGAGTTAACAATGAGCAAATGTGACAGGGAGCAGGAAGGTAGAGGGCTGAGTTGGGCTCTCGACGGCTATGCTCAGCAAACAAACTGACCTGGCAAGGTCCTTCTCTAGCTGCTGCTGTTTTTTCAGCAAGGCCTCCTTCTCAGAGTGCAGAGCTGCACAGTCATTCTGCAGGCTGCCCTTCTCCTTCTGGTGAGCCTTGAGGAGTTCCTCCCTCTCAGCCCTGAGGGCAGCACATTCGCTCTGGAGACCATTTTGTTCCTGCTGATGCTTGTTGAGAATGTCCTGTTTTTCAGAGCGCAGGAGGGAGCACTCCTTCTGGAGGCCATTACACTCCTTCTGCATAGATTGCAGCTCACTCGCTGTGGAAAGCATTTAGATGTTTATGTCTGTGGTGAGGGTAGGTGCATGAGGTCATTTAAATTACATTTACATTAGAGGTAAATCGGTAGATGGCTTTATCTGGAATGATGGCAAACACGCCTAGATTTGAGTGGAGTTTCTCTGAAAACATATTTATCACATATTGACATTTTATGGTGATCTCAGGCAGGTCCAGTCTAAATCTGATTGCACGAACAACCTGCATAAAACCTGAAACAAAAGCACTGTGCCTTAAAACCATGAGGTCATCCATCAACACACCAAGTTGTTTTTTAAAAATTTTTTAACTGGGGCTGCAAGGCTGAACCCTATATGCCGACACAGACAGACTCAAGGTAGGGTTTCAATAAAGCAAGTCCTTTAATGCCAGACAAGACAAGGAGCCGGTACAGCGAAGAGCAGACAGGGAACACTGGGTCCAGGGCAAGAGCGCACAGGGGAGGGGGACCTTGACCAAACTGGGGAGCAGGAAGACAAGCGGGGCTTCATGGAGACAGACCAACAACTGGAAGCAGGGGCTGGACAGAGCAGATGGGATAAGCAGGCACTATAATCTGGCAAGGTGGATGTGGCAAGGCTGGGTATATAAGGGGTGGGGTTGATTGCAGTAGATGAGATGCTGGTGTTGGACCTCTGCTCTGCCTGCTGCACATGTGCCTCCCATCCTGAAGCACACATACACACACAAACAGGAGAGAGAAACTAGGGCAAGGGGAGTAGTCAAGGTAAGGGAGACAATTAGGGAGATTGGGATGAAGAGGGTGAGTCCTGGGAGGGTGCGGGGGTGGCTGTGACAGTACCCCCTCCCACGGGTGCCAAATGGCGCCTGACCGAGATTGTCAGGATAGGGCTCATGGAAAGCTTGGATGAGCGGGGGGTCCAGGATGCGACGGCAAGGGACCCAGCAGCGTTCCTCGGGACCATACCCCTCCCAATCCATGAGGTACTGAAGACCGCAGCCCCAACAGTGTCCAGAAGCTACTGGATGGTATATACTGGGCCATCGCCTTCCATGTGAGGAGATGGAGGAGATGAGAGCTGGAGCCATATGGCCACTGGGTTAATAACCTTGTCCACTGGGAAAGGACCTACGAAGCGGGAAGCGAGCTTCTTGGATTCCTCCTTCAGTGGCAGGTCCTTAGTGGAAAGCCACACCTCTTGACCAGAGACATGCAGAAGCTGGGGTGCAGTGATGGTTAACCTGGGACTGGGACTGGGTGGAGGTGTGGAGCAGGGCAGCGTGGGCCTGGTTCCAGATGCGCAGGTTCTTGTGGTCAGTCCAGACAATAAAGGGGTACTCCACACCCTCCAGCTAGTAGCGCCACTCCTCCAGTGCCATCTTCACCACCAGGAGTTCCCAGTTCCCAACAACATAGTTAATCTCTGTGGGGAACAGCGTACGAGAAAAAAAATGGCGTGGCAGTGGAGGTGAGGGACATGAGGGGAGGCTATCAGGCAGTTATAGTTCCTGATGAAGCGGCGATAAAAATTAGCGAACCTCAAGAACCGCTGCATTTGCTTGCAGGTTGCAGGAATGGCAGGGTCCATCTCCACCTGTCCCTGAGAAATGATGTAGCCTAAAAAGGATATGGTAGCCGCATGGAAATCACATTGCTCAACCTTCACAAACAGTTTGTTCTCCAGCAACTGCTGGAGCACCTGGCAAACATGGAGCTGGTGAGAGTCGAGGTCCTTGGAATAGATTAAAATATCGTCAAGATATACAAACACCATCCAATCATATCTCTTACATCATTTACCAGGGCTTGGAACACAGCGGGGGCATTTGTCAGGCCGAATGGCATCACCAGGTACTCGAAGTGTCCCAGAGGTGTGTTAAATGCCATCTTCCATTTATCCCCCTCTCTAATGCGCACAAGGTGGTAGGCATTGTGGAGATCCAACTTAGAAAACACCACGACTCCATGATGGGGGGCAAAAGCAGAGCTGATTAGAGGCAACGGTTATTTGTTCTTAATGGTAATCTGATTAAGGCCGTGAAAGTCAATGCATGGTCTAAGTGAGCAGTCTTTCTTACTCACAAAGAAAATCCCTGCACCCACTGGAGAAGTAGAGGGATGTATAATACCTGTAGCCAGGGAGTCACAAATGTACATTTCCATGGCCTCTTGCTCTGGCTGGGAGAGGTTGTAAAGCCGGCTGCTGGGCAGAGGTGCTCCAGGTTTCAAGTCTATGGCACATTCATAGGGCCAGTGGGGCGGTAGAGACAGAACCTGGTGTTTACTAAAAACCGAGGATAGATCATGATATCCTGAGGGAAACGTGGAGAGGTCTGGGGGCTCAGGAAGAGACTGTGCACTGGGGAGAGTTGGAGCAGAGGCTGAGTGCAAACAGTTATGATGGCAAAATGAACTCCATGCATTAATCTCACCCATGGTCCACCTGAAATATGGGTTGTAGAGTCTCAACCACAGGTGCCCAAGAACTGTCAATGATGTGAAAACTGATCTTTTCCTGGTGGTTGACGGAGAGACGGAGGAGGACAGGGACGGTCTTCTTCGTGACGCTGGAGTGGAGTCCAGAGCCAGCTGTCTGGCCACTTGCCGGTCTAAAAAACTTGCATCAGTACCAGAGTCAACAAGAGCCGACAGAGGACAAGGCTGGCCCCGCCACACCAAAGTGGCCTCCAGTTGAGGGCGAGAGAGGGAGGGGTAAGTGGTTTGGCTCAGCAGTATCTCTCCCACTACTGCCGAGCTGACTCTTTTGCTGGGTGCGCAGGGCATGTGGCTATAAAATGGCCAGCCTGGCTGCAGTGTAGACAACTCAAAGAAAGTTGAATCAGTTCCTCTGGATTCAGCGTTTATTGACAGAAATGTTTCATCACTCATCTAAGTGACCTCTTCTGTGACTGCAGGTATCCCCACCCTTATAAACAATACAGTTGCATAATAACTGAAACCAACTATCAGTTTCATATGCAAACAGACATGACCATTAACTAGAGTTTCAATGGCCATGTGTACTATTCACAGAGGATTTGGGAATATTTGCAATCACAGCATTGTAAGATGGTGAAAGATGTACTCTTAGTGCCCCCCCCCCAAGTTCAGGGATGGCCGTTCCCTCTTAACATAGATGGCCTCTTTGGCTCTCCGTTCAAACCATTGTTCCTCCCTAACAAGGATGTGCACATCCTCATCCTTGGAAGAGTAGCCACTGGCCTGTAGATGGATATAGACTGTGGAGTCCTGGCCTAACGTGTTAGCTCTCCTGTGTTGTGCCATCCTCTTGGCCAGCGTCTGTTTAGTTTCCCCAATGTACAAGTCATGGCAATCCTCCTGCACTTAACAGCATACACTAGATTGCTCTGTTTGTGCCAGGGGCCCTGATCCTTGAGGTGGACCAATTTCTGGTGCAACGTGTTTTGAGGTTTGAAAGCAACTGAGAAGCGGTGTTTGGAAAATACATGTCTCAACTGTTACGACACTCCCGCCACATATGGAATCACCACTGGTTTACACTTAGGCAGCTGTTGTCCTCTCTTCAATCAGCTGGTGCACCGTTTAAGCATCTTCCTGGCTTTGACAAACACCCAGTTAGGATAGCCACACTTAACCAGGGCCTGTTTAATGTGGGATTTCTCCTCTTCCCTGGCCGCTGTGTCAGTGGGGATGTTGTCAGCTCGGTGGTACAGCATCCGGATGACTCCTAGTTTGTGCTCCAGTGGATGATGAGAGTCAAACCTTAAGTGCTGATCAGTATGTGTTGGTTTATGGTAAACATCAACAATCAAATGTCCCCCATCACCAATTGCAATTTCACAATCGAAGAAGGATAACCTGAAATTTTTCACATCTTCCCTGGTGAACTTGATGAGGTTGTCCACAGAGTTAATGTGGTCAGTGACATGTGGTACGTCCTGAGATTTAATTTTAACCCAGGTGTCGTCCACAAATCTGAACCAATGGCTAGATGGTGCCCCTGGTTAGGATATCAGAGCCCTCTCTTCCACTTCCTCCTTATACAAGTTGGTCACTATAGGTGAGACTGGGGAACCCATTGGTCCATGATGGTTCTCAGGGTCTTGTCATGCTGCCCGAGTAGTATGCCCTGATTGGCGAGGGCTTGCTGGAGCCTGTCTGTGGTGGCTGGGTCCAAACTGGCTAGATCATACTGTTAACTGGGGCTGCAAGGCCGAACCCAATATGCCAACACAGACAGATTCAAGGTAGGGTTTCAGTGAAACAAGTCCTTTAATGCCAGACAAGACGAGGAGCCAGTAGAGCGAGGAGCAGACAGGGAACACTGGGTCCAGGGCAAGAGCGCACAAGGGAGGGGGACCTTGACCAAACCGGGAAACAGGAAGACAAGTGAGGTTCCACGGAGACAGATCAATGACCGGAGGCAGGGGCTGGACAGAGCAGATGGGATAAGCAGGCACTACGATCTGGCAAGGCGGATGTGGCAAGGCTGGGTAGGGTTGACTGCAGTAGCTGAGATGCTGGCGGTGGACCTCTGCTCTGCCTGCCACACATGTGCCCCCAATCCTGAAGCACACATACACTCACAAACAGGAGAGAGAAACTAGGGCAGGGGGAGTGGCCAAGACAAGGGAGACAATTAGGGAGACTGGGATGAAGGGGGTGAGCCCTGGGAGGGTGCGGGGGCGGCTGTGACAAAAAAGAACAAGGGCTCAATTTTATGCTGGGCTATGGCTACATAATCCGATTCAAAACTTGAAAACCTAAAATAAAGTTCAGCTCATTTTGATGGCTCAAACAAACCTTCTGAAAATGTTCCATTTCATCCTGTCATTTAATGTCGATGATGCAACCACAGAAAGCGTGCTTTAAGACATCACAGGATAAACATTTTAATTCTCTGGATTCTAAATTTGGGAGACCTTTACAACAACGTGGAAGTTCTCTTTTAGAGGTTGCAATTTACCCTAGTAAAATAAAGATCTGTCAGATGATCATGATAAATATTTGCGCACGTCAAAGGCGACGTTCTCCAAATGTTGTTATTCCGTTGTGTATCAATATGTGTATTTGTACCATATAGTACCTTGTATTTCTGCAGTTTTCTGCCACTGCTTGCTCTGTTGTTGAAGGTCACCCTGTAGGCCCCCGATCTCGTGCTCATATTTGCTGGCAGTCTGACGCCATTTGTCCAGGTCCTTAGTGACAGTTGCTAGGTTACTCTGGATAGCGGTGACCTCATGCTCGCGTTCAGCGGCGGCTGCCTCCAGCGCACGTTGCAGTGACTTCACCTCGTCACGTGCACTCTTGAGTTCATGGTGTGACGTGGAGGAGGCGTCATCTCTTTGCTCCCTGAGAAGCCCAATTTCATCCCGAAGCTGCTGCAGTTGGCCTGCCCAAAACAAAGTCGGTGTTGATGAAAAAAAAATTTTTTTTTAATGAGGTTTATATTGAGAGAGAATAGCAATTTGATCAAGCTATTTTGTAGTCAAGTGGGTGCATACATTTCCTCCTGATAGCTTTTGGAAACATTTTTTTGCCCATTTGTGGACCCCCATGAAAACCAGAGGGCCCATCAAGGGATTATTCTTAATAACAAATTTCCAATTTGCAACTTAAACACACCAGAAAACAGACAGCAAGCTCATAACAACATGCAGGTTTACCTTGGAGGAGTTTTATCTGTTTTGCAGATTCCTCAGCATGAAGTTTATTTTCATGTTTTTCATCTTCCAGAAGACCTATAAGAACATCAGTTTAAAATAAGGTTTCATATGGTAGAACTATTTCGAGGTGTACGTATGTATACGTGTGTGGGGGGATGTGTGTTGTGGAGGGTGGAGCTACATAATACCGATTGTCATATCTCACATTCTAACCTCAAAGTATTTGTACTACACACCTTGTAGCTCCATGCATTTGAGTTTCTCAGTGCTGGCGAGCTCCTGGGCTTCATGGAGCTCATCAATCAACTGCTGGATGATCTTCTCCGAGTCACCAGATGACCCCATGTTTGACTGGTTTAGCTCATCTAACAGCAGAAAGGAAGCCAGATGTGTTAACGGAAGGAAATTTCTGTACTCAGCTAATATCTGGTGAGCTGTAAGAGCTGACTTCTGAAGTAACATATTCATCAGCACCCCTGCCTGCATGGTAAACAGAGCCCACAGCAACACACCGAAACGTGAAGCTCAGTGGATAATGGCACTTCAGACAGCGACGACAGTCATAAAAATAGAACCACAATAACCAAATCTTGCTTCAGACCCAAAAAACAAATTTAGCCAGAGCTGACATGCTGAATAATTTCCCAGGACATTAAAAAGAAATGGGCCTATTATATAAAGTAATTGCTAACCCAGAAACAGACATACATTGCCCGAATACTATCAAAACATTCATTCCAAATGATTGAACACCACAGCAGCATGTGAGAAGCTGTCTACGTCTCTGACACAGCTACAGAGTGTGATAAAAATACAGTAGGCTGAACAATACACAAAGGAAATAAACTAACCCAGGTTGTCATGGGCTATGTTATGTTTCCTAAAGGTGGAAACAAGCTCACCAAATACTTTCGGGCTTTATAATACCCAATGAACATCCTGATCCTCCTAATCTGCTACAGCTTGAAAAAGAGATGACCTCATCTCAAACCAAGCCTTTGGCAGAGGCAAAAACCAAGAGCCAGAGCGGGTCAAGCATGTGCACCATAAATGGACACGTTAGAGGACTGTGACATCACCATGAAATGCTATATTAGTGCTGAAAACTGGGAATCCACTTTATCACATACAAACACACGTCGAGGCATGTAAAGGAGCACACAAACACACACACACACACATACACACACACACACAAAGTGTGTATGTTCACATGACTGGATGTACACACAGATATAATACACATGTCTGTGTAGATTGGTTTCAGTCATCCAGGTTTTCAGACAGGACAAGGTAAGATGACATGCAAAACACGCAACTGGACCTGAAATACAAAACACCGAAGTTCAGCTGAGGGTTTTGTATTGCTTTCATTTTCGTGCACGTGCACACACACACACACACGCACACACACACTGCATCGCCATCAGATGTAGTTATGCTAATAGACATCTATAAAATGAAAGGGTGTAGAATGAGTGCTGGAGGCTAGTGCCACCCCCTGGCCCAAACACATGACTACTCCACTGTGTGCCAGACTGAGAATGGGAGGGCAGAATGTTCCCCCCCTCTGGCTTTGCTGTTTATGGAGCACTGACCCTGTGTGCGTGTGTGTATGTGTGTGTATATGTGTGTGTGTCTGCATATGTGTGTGTGTGGGGGGGTGCCCATTGCTAAGATTGTGTTTGTGTATGCATGCATATGTACGACTGGCTGAGCGAGCATCAGAATGCGAGTGGGTTCGGAGGGAGTTGTGGATAAATGCACTTGAGTGTGTGTCCTCTGTGCGAGTATATGTGCAAAGCTGAGCGAGACTGCGTGCTAGACCATGCGCCTGTCTGTGTATGTGACAAGAGGGCTTCCAATTGTGCTCGGATGCATTCATGTTTTATCTTTAGTAACATGACATGGCTAGCCTTTCAGTCCGAGCGTCAGCATAACAACGCCTGACAAAAAGAAAAAAAAAAAACCAAAAAACACAGTGGGATTTCTGTTGCTAATCATGCTGTAAATTACCCATATCCATTAAATGGCAAATGGACTGCATTTATATAACGCTTTTCTAGTCTACCGACCACTCAAAGCACTTTACAGTGCATGCCTCACATTCACCCCTTCACACACACATTCACACACTGGCGGCGGAGGCTGCCACACAAGGTGCCAACCTGCTCCTCGGGAGCAGTGAGGCGGTTCAGCATCTTGCTCAAGGACACTTCGACGCGCTCTCTGGAGGAGCCGGGGCTCGAACCAGCAACCCTCCGATTACTAGACGACCCGCTCTCCCTCTTGAGCCATGCTGCCCCAAAGTGGCAAAACGCATTAGAAACTGCTTTAAAAAGCCTCGAGGGACAAAAATGTCAATAGCGTGCCTGTGCCTCCTTCCTACAGTACAGTGTGGCGTTACAAATTCGTTCATCATGCATAATTAATCAAAATGCCGATATGTTCAACAACATGTACTCCAGTAGTGTTTGTCATGAACGTCCCCCTTCATATTGCCCATATTCTTAGCATCACAGTCTATTCTCATTCAAGCCACTTAAAATGTCAGAGGACAATCATATGAGTCATCCGAGCTGGCCCGGTGCTAAGAGACTCTCGTAACAAGTTGAAACCGGAGAAATTAACCTCTAAAACAAAGCCTTATATATATATAGCCTATATATATATATAGCCTATACATACATATACACACACACACACACACACACACATATATATATATATAGGCTATATATAAAAAGGGTGTTAAGACTGACAAGCCTGTCAGTCTTGACACCCTTTTCTTTGCCTTTTTACAGCCATATCAAAAAAGTAAATAACAGGCTCTGTTCAGGTAAGCCCGGCAAAGGACTGCCAAGTCATCCACACTTGTTGTGTCCCTCCGTGTGCTACACACAGTGATGAAGGAGCTGTTCTACCTTTAATGAGGGAGACGCTGTTCAGGGGGTCGTTCAACTCCTTCCCGTCCATTTGCTGTGCTGTAAGACAAGACCAAACTGCATGTTCACCTGAGCGGACCGCACACGGCTGAGATACACATCACGTCACTAAATCAGGTGCCGAGGCTAACACGCACATTCATGGGTACGGCTTGGAAACTGCTGCATTTGTCAGAGAAAAGGTGGAATTTGAAAATGTAAATGGATTAAAGTTGTCCAACATTTCCCAAGGACAACTAAAAAAAAAAAACTAAAAAAAAAACAATGCATCTTCATCTATGACCATACTAAAGACAGTCACTACACAACATACATTTTTTTCCCTGAATATGACCTAAAGTCCAATTTACATTAAGATATTTCAAGAAAATATAAACTTAGCAGAAGATATTACCTTAGTTGCTGCGAGGGCTATTATATGTGCTTGAGCTACAGCAGTCCCTGACATGAAGAACTCCTCTCCAACTATCTGAATTTTCAGATGCGAAATGGAAGAGTCCATCTGGTGAGGGGGGGAGAACACAGGCAGAGACAACCGCTCCGGACCAGACTCCACACTTTTGTCGAACTGAACCCTTTGGAGAATAAAAACCAACAGGAAAGAGCGAGGAAATACCTTAAGGCTGATTAAAATGGCACTCCGGAGGTGAGTCAGACGAATTTGCCGTGACACAGAATCCCCCCTCTTCCCCGTCTTAGGTTTGAAGTTCCCAGCCTCACCACACTAGGTCATGCATCCGAGTAGGGCATCTCGGAAGCTGCAGCTGCATGCTGAAACACAGAGAGGTTTTGTTCAGGGAATCGAGCTGCTCCCCGGCCAGTTGGTACTGATGTAAAATATCTACAGGGTGACACACAACGAGCCTGCCACAAGCCAGACAGTGAGGGGATGAACCATACATGCACCTCTACCTCCCTCTCCCTCTACCTCCCTCTCCCTCTCCCTCTCTCTCGCTCTCACTCTCCTTGTTTTTTTTGCCTTGTGGGGCGCTCCTTTGTCACTTTAAATTAACTCAGCGTTGGTCTCTGTGTACTATGAAGAGGCCTCGCGTCATTCTGAATGAAATGGGTGAAATTTTGCCTGTCACTGTGAGCAAGACACTGAACAGCAGCAAGCAGGGGAGGCAAAATCATGAAACGACACAGGTTACTTGCTGGCTCATGTGTGTTGAGCGATGTGTGTTATTGTAAAATAAAACAGCCTTTTTTCCCACATCTCTTTATCATGTACAATACCCATGAACCCGAAGTCTGGATGAGAAAATAAATATGTTGCAGAGAGATTTTAAGAGCAGCTTTTTTTAGTGTAGGTAAAGTACTCTGGTTTACTGACCATTCATTCATTCATTCATTACACTTACACTCCTTTTATTTGTCATTGCCTTATATGCATGTCTCATACATACAAGGGAATGAAATTGCGTTTCACATGGACCTCAGCGCCACATAAAAACAAATTACACACAATAAATATTCAAAACAAAAAGTGCATTAAAAACTAGAATTACTTCACAGACACCTGACACGGACAGTGACCTTATCCAAACCGTTTATCCTTACTCAGGGTCGCGGAGATGCTGGAGCCTATCCCAGCAGTCATTCGACGGCAGGCGGGGAGACACCCTGGACGGGCCGAGAGACCATCACAGGGCCAACACACACACACACACATTCACACCTAGGGACAACTTAGTGTGGTCAATTCACCTGACATACAAGTCTTTGGACTGTGGGAGGAAACCGGAGCCCCTAGAGGAAACCAACGCAGACACGGAGAGAACATGTAAACGCCACACAGAGGACAACCCGGGACGACCCCCAAGGTCGGACTATCCCGGGGCTCGAACCCAGGACCTTCTTGCTGTGAGGCGACCACGCTAACCACTGCACCACCATGCAGCCCCTGACCAAAAACCCTTATAACTTAATTCTCTTGATGATAATGCATCACATACTCCAACCTCCAACAGGCTATCTTATAACAAAAACTGGGCTGAGTACATGTTTAGACACAAACTCTTCTCCTGGATTGTCACCTTGCCGTGGTGGAGAAGCTTGCGTGTACCAATGATGCCAAGAGCTATGCCGTCTGGAGCTTGGCTCCTGGTAGGGTCACCCAAGGCGGACAGGTCAAGGGTGAGGTTCCAGGTGAAGCGCGATCCAACAAAGACCTCAGTGGTGGAACTGGTGGAAGAGGTCTCCAGGTCACAACGGCAGTGAAGGTGGATGAAGGCTGCAACAGAGGGCGGTCCCCAATCGTCTTGGTTCTCCATGCCATTGGACTCTGGCCACTCCCTGTGGTGGCTGCAGGTGCATCAGCCATGCCTCGTAAAAAGCTGTCACACACAGGCCTCCCCCCATTATGTGGCTCCAGGATCGGCCTCTACACCAACCTGAGGACCCAGAGGGACCCAGAGGGAGGACGGTCATACTCGACCCCAAGTGAACGCCAATGATACACAAAGAAAATAAAGCTTGCAACAACAACAAAAAAACCCATAGATTTATTTTATTTTATTGGATTTCCTCCCCCCTTTTCTCCGCAATTGTATCCAGCCAATTACCCCACTCTTCCGAGCCTTCCTGGTCGCTGCTCCACCCCCTCTACCGATACAGGGAGGGCTGCAGACTACCACATGCCTCCTCCGATACATGTGATAGTCACCAGCCGCTTCTTTTCACCTGACAGTGAGGAGTTTCGCTAGGGGGGCGTAGCACGTGGGAGGATCATGTTATTCCCCTCAGTTCACCCTGCCCCCCAAACAGGCGCCCCGACCGACCAGAGGAGGTGCTCGTGCAGCGACCAGGGCACACACCCACATCCAGCTTCCCACCTGCAGACACGGCTAATAGTGTCTGTGGGGACGCCCGACCAAGCTGGAGGTAACACGGGGATTAGATCCGACGATCCCCGTGTTGGTAGGCAACAGAATAGACCGCTACGCCACGCAGACGCCCCATAAAAACAAAACTTACTTCTTTTTATTTTTTTGTATTTTTCCCCCTTGTTCTCCCTTGGCCAACTACCCACTCTTCCAAGCCAACCCAGTTGCTGCTCCACTCCCTCTGCCGGGGAGGGCTGCAGACTACCACATGCCTCTTCCGATACATGTGGAGTTGCCAGCCGCTTCTTTTCACCTGACAGTGAGGAGTTTCGCCAGGGGGACGTAGTGCGTGGGAGGATAGCACTATTCCCCCCAGCCCCCCACCGCAACAGGTGCCCTGACTGACCAGAGGAGGCGCCAGTGCAGCGACCAGAACACATACCCTCATCCAGGTTCCCACCATCAGACACAGCCAATTGTGATTGTAGGGACGCCCAACCAAGCCGGAGGTAACACGGGGATTTGAACCGCCGATCCCTGTGTTGGTAGGCAACGGAATAGACCACTGCGCTACCCGGATGCCTAGAAAACATGACTTTCTAACTTGGCTCTCTTCCTCATAGCCACACACACACACACACACACACACACACACACACACACACACACACACACACACACACACACAAAGTTGTGATGTTGGCTTGTATTTCCAAACTTTGACATTGAACATGCAGGCTTAGGTCTGATGGGTAAAAACAGTGACAGAAAAACTACTCTCAAAGAGCAATTGGGCAAACGTCAATCAGCTTCACACTGAAAGTAAATTCACTGGTCTACATATGCTGAAAATAACAATCTATAGCTTCACGGCAGCAATATAAAAAAATGCACATAAACTAATCATGTGACAATTCAGGCCAGGGAAAACCATTCAAGACCACTATGCTTTGAGAAGATGTGCAAATTCATTCTTTATCCTGCAGAAGGGGTCTAGAAAGTGCTGAAAATGCTTTGCAACGGCCCTTTGGATGCACAGTACGAAAGTATAAAACCATGTTCTTGCACATTGTAAAAGACATCATCATTTCACACAAAGTGGTAATTTGCAGATTGCAAACAGACATTTTGGACATTTGCATATGCAGGTGCAAGGTAATAAAAACAACAATGTAAAATATTAATATTTTGGTACTATAGGACCAACGAAGCCTGTGATGCCAAAGTCATGGGACCCTGAGAGCAGGCTAAGCAGTTTGGATAATGGATGGATGGATGGATAACTTCTGTTTTGCGAAGATAAATTACAATTTATACTGTGTTTTAGTGTAATTTCAGTAATACTTAGGTTGAATCTGACACTTTGCTGCAGAAACCACCGATTATGCAAAAAAAAAAAAAACTGAAAAGCACCCAAGAGCTACAGCCATTTTAGTTTGGGTAAGTCATGTTTTGGCCTCGGCCACAGAAATTAAGGGCAGTCTTAACGACTTAACTCGACGTTTTAACTGAGTTTTTATGACTTGGAAAAACCGTGTGCAACAACGCCTACTACAACAACCCTGTTAAGTAGATCAGTAACGTGGTTCAGGGCACGATGACTGAAATATCAGTGGTGCAGTTACCACCACCATGCCCTACAAAATGTACGGTATTGCAAAAACAAAAAACAAAAACAAAAGCTGAGCAGCATTAATTTAATTGCAACATACATCGGACAAAAGCGGATGGAAGGTAAAACAAATACTTGATGAGATGCAAAGAAACGCCGGCCAGGGTCCAGCTCAGACAGCGGATGCAGACCTTCAGAGAGTAAACAGGCTGTTCAACGCTGCTTATTACCCCCCCCCCTTTTTTTTTCTTTCTTTCTTTTTTTCTTTCTTTAACGGTAGTCCGGAAATTGGCCGGCGTGGTGGGTGTTGCCTTCATTTAGGGTGTCTAAAGTTTGCCAGGAATTTCACAAGCCCATGATGCTTGTGGAGGAGGTGGAGACACGCGGCCGCTAGCGGAGAGTTTGCAGAAGTTTTTTTTTGCCGCGAGCCCCCAGATGTCGACGAAAAGCGGCCCGTGCGTATCGCATCGAGCGCCGCGGCCCCTGACATGACTGCCTCCATTTCGGCCTGGGTTTGGAGCGAGAGCTTCTGGCTCCCCGCGAACGTGACATGGGCGGACCTGGAGCGCCCACCTCCCGGAGCCGAGTACCCGCGAGCGGGCCAGATCCTGTGCGCTCTTCCGCTGGCCGTCGGCGTCCTGGTCTTGCGGCTGCTCTTCGAGAGGTGGGCTTCAAACGTTTTATCTCTTTTCCTGCGGTGGGGAAACTGCCCCGCTTGTGTTGTTGTCGGTAAAGTCGGAACTTTTTAGGTTCATAGTCGTGAATGGCGTAATGTGGTTCTTTAAAAGAAAGGCAGGAGAGGAGGGGGGGGGGAGTGCTTTTCTTAAACTGGGATGAAACACAACTAGCATAAAGTTAAAACAAAAAGTCCCATTTCCATTAGCTGGCCTGTTCAGTGTTTACGGGACAGCCCTCCGGTTTAACTCATGACATCACGGATTGTCACTGGTTAGTGTTTTCCCAGTTAAACATTCACAGCATTGTCTAATATTTATACGGATGTGGTTGATTATCTTTTAAGGAATTTCCCCCCTCCCCTCATTTTACTTCCAAATATGTACACATCATCATTACCCTGTAGTGATAATGGGGAAACTGCTGAGGGTGGTCGTTTGGATTTGTTGATAGTTTGAGGGGCGGGGGGAGGGGAAGGGGGAGACAGTCAATTGCAGCAGAAATAGGCTATACTGGTATGCTGTTATAGATTAATAGATGTTGGCCTGGCTAGTTGTTTAACTGTCTGGTAGAGTTTGAGGTCCACTTTAGGAGCCACTGTGTGTGTGTGTGTGTGTGTGTGTGTGTGTGTGTGTGTGTGTGTGTGTGTGTGTGTGTTCATCAGGAGCACGTTGACACAAACCCTGATATTGCCTGTTTTTCCACTTGAAATAACTGCAGATGAAGGCAGTTTGCTTGCGGTGCTGCAAAGTTCTTCAGGATTTTCCAAGCAGTACCATCAGCTACGGCATGTTTAAAAGATTGAGAAATGGTCAACAGACCTTTGTCAGGAAGGTCATGTCACGGCAGATGTAGTAATTTGGCCCATTGAGTGTTTCATTGCGTGTTTCTACTCCCATCCTATCACATGACAGCCCTTCTCCCTCTGTTTAAACTAGGTGCTACATTCCTCTGGACTCTCTCTCTCTCTCTTTCTGTCTCTCATTGTGTATACAAACTGTGAAAGCTGTGCAGTCCGTGTCACACAAAAGCAGTTCCGAATGCTTTGCATAAAAAAAAAAAACAACAAAAATGCAACATACAAACTGAACAAATACAGTATGTTTGGCTGAAAAGGGAGGTCTTTAGTTTCGGTTTAAAAAGAGAACAGTGTTGGAGCGCTGTTCTCCGGAGCGAGAAACAAACTTGGCCAGCGGTTCATCCACTCCCATAACCTCAGCTACATGGATGACTCTTTCTGAATCTGAATCTCTCTTTTTATTACAACACCACCTCTTTCTCCTCCCTCCTTACTCCCACCCCTTCTTTTTTTGCCTCCATCTGTGTGTGCACAGGCTAGTGGCCAAGCCCTGTGCCCACATACTTCAGATTCAGGCAGGAGTGAGCCGGCAAGCTCAGCCCAACGTTGTCCTGGAAAGGGTGTATGTGTCCACAACGGTACATAAAGCCTTATATTTATGTTTATGCTCCAGTGTATTAAGTTAATAGCCAGGCCTGGAACATTTAACACTGATGTTGATGCTCCAGTGCAGCAATGCGACTGTCTAGATTTAGATAAGTCATTTATAATGACTTATTTGAATATGTAGTATAATCAACTAATAATTTCAGAGCTAGTCATTTCTATACTTTTCTGTGCTGTCCTTAGTGTCCAGATGCAAAGCAGCTGGAGGGGCTCTCCAAGCAGCTTGATTGGGATGTGCGAAGGATACAGAGATGGTTTCGCGTCCGGAGGAACCAAGACAAGCCAAGCACGCTGAAGAAGTTCTGCGAGAGCATGTGAGTCCATACTGCGCTATCTGTTTGACATCTGGACGGCATGCGGCGTGGAAAAGCTGGTGTTTCTACTTCAAGCAGGCTTTACATGACAAGGTTTCACTCTCATCCCATGGTCCCTTTCTTATTTCCCCTTTCAGGTGGAGATTTACATTTTATCTTGGAATATTCATCTATGCAATCCGGCATTTGTGGGTGGTGAGTTGAACCAGCATACAAGACTATTTCATTCACGTGAAAATGAGAGGGAGAGAGCAATGCATTATTTATGATATGCATTTCATCTGCTTTTCTGAAGTCCCCTTGGATGTGGGATACCAAGCAGTGCTGGTATAACTACCCCTTTCAGGTGAATAACTTTTTTTTTTCAAGCTAACTGCTTGAAACATCATGTTCAATGACAAACATCTGATGGTGTATAAAATGTTTGCACCAGTTGTTTACTCGTTTGACTGGGGTTTTCATTTCATGTCACTCCGTCTCCAAAGCCTCTGAGTCCTGGCCAATACAACTACTATGTAGCCGAGCTGGCCTTCTACTGGTCTCTCATGTTCTCCCAGTTCACAGACATCAAACGCAAGGTGGGTTGACTGACTGACCACAGCTACTGAGCTGCATCTCTGCAGCCTCGCTGTTGCGTATTGACCTCTGTATTGTGTTGGCATGCAAGCGTTTCATATCTACCTGAGTTTCTGTTTATCTTTTTGTGTCTGTGTAGATCCATTCCAGCTATCCAGGTTCTAAGATTTTATGCACAAAAAAAAAAACACTCAACGGGACTGTTTGCGTAGGCTTGCAAGTAATCTCACTGCACATCTGTTTCCAAACCTGTTAACGGCTCAGTCGACTGTATTATTTCTTCGTGTGAGAGTTTGTTTTTGATGGTTTTGACACAGCAGGGCCTATATTTGGCATTCATGCTACTCACGCACAGATATTTGTTACTGCTGTGTCAGAATTGGCTCATGGTGATAAACTCGGGGCCAAACGGATAAGGCACGGGTTCGCTGCAAACAAAGAGAGATAATTCTAAATCATTTGCTTGTGCGCATGTGCTGAAAGATCTCAGAATTTAAACAAGGCTTTTTTTGTCTCGGTGTGAAGTTAGTTGTGTTGAAGATATGAGAAATTCTGCCAATCATTGAACGCGTTTCACTAGTAATTTCATTTTATGTGCTGGCCTTCCCAACTTTTTTTTTTGTAGAAATAAAATGATTTTCATGCCCTAGCCAATATGACCATCCTAATAAACCATCTACTCCTTTCTCTCTCCATTTCATGTATGACAGGATTTCGTCATTATGCTTGTCCACCACCTGGCCACCATAACCCTCATCACTTTCTCCTACGCCAACAACATGCTACGAGCAGGGACTTTGGTCATGTGTGTCCATGATGTATCTGACATCTTCCTTGAGGTAAAGGCCTCAAACGGTCACTAAAATGAGAGTTCATTTCAGGACGTTGCCCGTCGTTGTAATATAAAATGTAGGTAAACACATTCTGAAGTATTGGTGAGCAGCACAGACAGTACCCCAGTGGTTAGCACTGTTGCTTTACAGCAAGAAGGTCCTGGGTTTGAACCCCAGGCCGTCCCCAGTCCTTTCTGTGTGGAGTTTGCATTTTTTCCCCATGTCTGCGTGGGTTTCATCCGGGTGCTCCGGTTTCCTCCCACCATCAAAAAGACATTCATGTCAGGGTTAATACTCCTGTCTGTGCCCCTAAGCAAGGCAATGGAAAGAAGAACTGGAGTTGGTCCTCGGATGCCGCAGCTGCCCACTGTTTCTAGTGTGTGTGTGTGTGTGTGGGATGGGTTAAATGCAGAGATGAATTTCGTGGTATGACAAAGTGTTTTATATCTTTATTGAAAACTGCCTGCAGCATGCCAACTTGTTTCACTGCTTTTATGACAATGACGGCAGCTATACAACCTGCCTGAGGCGGTGATGCTGTTAAGACTACATACTGTATGACAAAGAACCATAGTTATCAGTTTCATTGGTTTGTTTATTTCCCTAGGCTGCCAAACTGGCCAACTACGCCAAGTGCCAGAGGCTGTGTGATGTCCTGTTTGTGGTGTTCGGCTTAAGCTTCTTCCTCGCTCGACTTGTCATCTATCCATTCTGGTGAGAAGAGCGAGCGCTCAAATATGTGGTGAATTCTATTGTCTTTGCAACCTTGTTTTTGCCAACTAATACAGACCATTTTTAGATTTGGATTAGTTGGGCGTCCGTGTAGCATGGCGGTCTATTCCGTTGCCTACCAACACAGGGATCGGCGGTTCGAATCCCCGTGTTACTTCCGGCTTGGTTGGGTGTCCCTACAGACACAATTGGCCGTGTCTGCGGGTGGGAAGCCAGATGTGGGTATGTGCCCTGGTCACTGCACTAGCGCCTCCTCTGGTCGGTCGGGGCGCCTGTTCGGGGGGGAACTGGGGGGGAATAGCATGATCCTCCCACGCGCTACGTCTTGCTGGTGAAACTCCTCACTGTCAGGTGAAAAGAAGTGTTTGGCGACGCCACATGTATCGGAGGAAGCATATGGTAGTCTGCAGCCTTCCCCGGATCAGCAGAGGGGGTGGAGCAGTGACCGGGACGGCTCGGAAAAATAGGGTAATTGGCCAAGTACAATTAGGGAGAAAAGGGAGGTGGGGGGTGGGATTTGGATAAGTTGATTGGTCAATAAGACTTGGTGAAACGACAGCTCTTGTAACCTCTGTCTTAATGTGTGTTTCGTTGAAGGATTGTCAACAGTGTTCTGTTTGAGAGCTGGGAAATCGTCGGGCCATACCGATCCTGGTGGCTGCTGAACGGGTTGCTCCTGGTCCTGCAGGCTCTCCACGTCATCTGGTTCTACCTTATCGCTCGCATTGCTATCAAAGCCATATTCAAGGGAAAGGTATTTCCACTTCTGCATTTCGACTGTGTTAATACCCAGGGTTCCCATGCCTTTTTAGGAAATATTTTGGTAACACTTTCTATGAAGCTTGCATCTCTAACGCCCCATAAGCATCCAAGGATATTTTCCATGACTTTTACTCGTCTATACCTGACAACTGTTGCTCACGGAGGGTCATATTATTCAGTATTATCCATCAGTGGTGGCCTCAGCAGTCTCTAAATGGACTGTGTAACTTTTAGCTGTCACTGAACACATGTCTCTCATCTCAGCGGCTAAACCTATGTGATCTCAGTGGGTAAAAATACAATTTTATTACCTAACTTGAAAATGTTCCCCGGTCTCAATAGTATTTTCAGGACATTTTTTCCCCCCCCGGTGTTTCCATGACTGGAAAACTAGTCCATGAAATTTCCAGGACGTGTGGGAACCCTGGGGCAGATTTTGCAAGTCTTTGCTCTTCCAGTCATTACATAAAGTGGGTGAAACGCATCTGTGATACGTAATAGCTTCGTTTCACAGGTGTCAAAAGACGACCGCAGTGACGTGGAGAGCAGCTCGGAGGAGGAGACCGGGACCAACTGCAGGACGGAGCTCAGTCACACCCAGAAACTGAAGGACAAAGCTGTTAATGGTCACCTCAGTGAAGGAGCTCATGACCAAAGAACATAGAGAGGGGGTAATAAAGCAGATCATTGCTTTAGAAGCCCTTCCTGATGTTGCTGTGATCCTCTATACCTGTCCCTCACCAAAAAAACAAAAACAAAACTTGCCTCTCTCATATTTAGGATTTTATTTTCAAGTTGCTGGAAAGGGAGAGAGGAGGAGGCACTATGTTGAGTGTGGATTGCTTATCACCCTTTGTCTGTTTACACCCTCATTTTAGTTAAGGAAGGAGTCGAGAGGGGAATGATTTTTTTTTTTTTTTTTTAAGCAGATTAAAACGTCAGACATGAATTGCATTGCGTGTCTACTGCAACGGTGGTATTTGTTTTTGGAAATGGCTCTCATTAAAATTCATAATATATTTCATGGTTGTGAAATATCAACTGTATTTGCTTTAATGGACATGCTGCTTAACCACAAAGTTACAAAAAGACCAAATATTTATGTTTATTCTCATTAAAACATTTTGTCAATGAAATCCATTAGTGGGTGTTTGTTACAGAAATTTGATATTATATACTATATATATGTATATATACTGAAGACATTGTGAAACTATTATTGATTGTGCATAATATTATGCAGTACCATTTCAAGCATCATGGTCCGATAGCTGTTCTCTACCATGAGATGAATATTTTTTTTTCAGTACCTGATTTTATCACAGCTGTCCAACATGTTAAAAACATCTTCTGAGAAGTCATTGTAACGCAAGCTGTAAGAAAGGAATACAAAAGCACCAGTTAGGTGCTAGTTCATAGATATTCAACATCCCCCCCCCCTTTTTTCTCCCAATTGTACTTGGCCAATTACCCCACTCTTCCAGGTTGTCCCGGTTGCTCGGTAGAGGGGGTGGAGCAGCAACCCCCTCTACCGATCCGGGGAGGACTGCAGACTACCCCATGACTCCTCTGATACATGTGGAGTCACCAGCCACTTCTTTTCACTTGACAGTGAGGAGTTACGCCGGGGGGACCTAGTGCATGGGAAGATCACGCTATCCCCCCCCAGTTCCCCCTCCCCCCTGAACAGGTGCCCCGCCCGACCAGAGGAGGCGCTAGTGCAACAACCAAGACACGTACCCATATCCGGCTTCCCACCCACAGACATGGCCAATTGTGTCTGTAGGGACACACAACCAAGCCGGCGGTAACGGGGATTCGAACTGGCAATCCCCATGTTAGTAGGCAATGGAAGAGACCGCCACGCCACCCAGACGCCCCCATAGATGTTCAAATTTGACCGTACTTGAACTTTCTGTAACCGACGATTTAGTTTTTAAACAGTTTACTCACTTCATCTCCTGCATGGTGGGACTGTCTTGCATGACCTGCACAAGGGCTGGGACAGAGGCATCGGTCAGTGTGTTGTTGCTCAGGTCCAGGCTCCTCAAAGAACTGCTGGCACTCAGGGCAGCACATAAGTCCCCAACACTGGCGTCTGTCAAGTTGTTCATCTCAACGCTATGATGGAAAGGGGAGCCATAGAATTTGAATGCAGCTTCTATCTTACAGTCAGGTGAAACGTTAAGTCCAATCGTGTGTTTTGAGAACTTACTCCAACGCCTCCAGTTGACAGTGAGGGTCTGCCAAAGCATCCCACAGGGGTTTGGTTCCTTGATCTCCAACAAAGTTCAAACCTACGGACAGGGACTTCAGCCGAGAGGTCCCACTTTTCAGCAACAAAACCAGTTCCTTGAACACCAAGTGGGTCAACTCGCACCGTGTCAAGCTGTAAGAAAGAGCAGATCTTACACTGGTGTACAATATTGTGCTTAATGTAACCTAATGTTAATGACTGGTTGACATCCTCTGCATAACCTTAATATATGTAGCATGGATATTAAAGTCAAAACACAGAACTGGACCAGTTGATAAATACCCAATTTTCTCCAAAGGGCATCCTGGTTTACTGAGTGCTTTGCAGAGCAGCAGCGTCCCCTCCTGGCCCAACTCGTTGACTGACAAGTCCAGCTCTAACAGGGAGCAGTGTTTGGACATCAGGAGCTCAGCCAAACCAGCACAGCACCCACCGGTCAGCTGGCTGTCAAACACACTGGACCGAAAAATGAAAATTGGTCACATTTGGGGATATTACCAGAACATTGACTCAACATTTCTGTCATGACGGTGAAGCTATTTTGTCATCTCAGAGGAGCGAAGATGGAGAAAAAAAAAAAGACTACAATGAAGTCGTCTTAACAGCGCTGCCTTACGTGAGCCTCTGCAGTTTACAAAGAGGATGCTGTAGTAGAGCCTTCGACAGCTGCTCCAGTCCACTGTCACCAATCATGTTGCAAGTCAGGTTCAGCATTCTTAAATCTGATTGGCCAGAACACATCGCCGCTGACAAAGCTCCCATGGATCCCACAGTTAAGTTACAGGTCTGTAAACTTGATGAAAATAACAAAGATCATATTTTGACCTCGGCAACTGAACAGTAATTGTTCCAATAACAATGCGTCACAACAAGATGTACAATTATCATTATCATAAGACCTATTAAACAGCTGAATGGTACATACTTTAGCTCCTGTAGTTTACAGTTAGGGCTTCGCAGTCCTTGGCATAGATGTATGAGGCCTTGGTCCCCTATCTCATTGAAAGCAAGATCCAATGTGTGCAGCTGAGAGGTGCCAGAAGTCAGAACAGACACCAGATCCCCACAGCACGCCTCAGTCAGTCTACACACTGTAAGTCTATATAAATCGAGAGGAACGGTATTGATTTGACTGGAAAGGTTGTCTTTTGAATGAAATTCATGAGTATAAATCACTTGTGGCAATGTCCAAGGAAAACTCACGTTAATTTTTGTATCTTGCAGTTTTTGAGTCCAGTGCAGAGGATTTTACAGCTTGCATCACCCAGGCGGCTGTAAGAGAGATCCAGCTCCTTGGTCCTTCCTCTGCTGACAGCTGAGGCCAGATGATGGACAGAGCCTGTGCTGAGGGAGCTACTTGACAACCTGCAACGATAAGAGACATAAGTGCTGTTTACACAAGAGCAATATCCATATTCATGGGTGCAATGTGCAACAGTTTGAGTACAGATCGCTGTGAACTGGGGCTTAGCAATACCACAATGTTACTGTTTATTGTCTTTCAATGATATCGTTTTGGGGGTGTCATATCGTGATACACAATTTTGTGTTGTAAATTAATGATAACGAGAATATATTTCTTGAAATTTCTCACAAAATGTGGCCTGGAATATTTGATGGAGTTTTGGTGTGATATTATAATTTACATTGCCAAACAGTTCAATGTGATGAACCTCAGCTGTATTCTTAAATATGGTGTTTTTGCACTTGTAAGCAGAAATCATGGTATATATTGATATCATGTAAAATCCCTATGATCATCATGTTGATAATATTTTCCATATTGCCCAGCACTACAGTGAACACATATTAATGTGGATATGAAACAACTAAAAGGCCAATGGTTGTGCACAGATACTGTATTGCTAATTTTCAATTTCTGCCTTCCAGGAGACTTACATTATCTTCTGAGACTGGACCATGGCTGGGACCAGGTGCTCTGCTATCTCCTCTGTCAAATTACGTGCAGAGTACAGATTCAACTGCTGCACCTCACCAAGGTGCATGATGACATAGTTCAGCGCTACACTGTCCTCCAGGCCCAGACCTCCATAGCTGATGCCAAGTCGTGTAGAGGGGGTGATGATCTCCTTCATCCAACTCTCATTCTGACTTTGATGAAGCAGACGAAAGCAGTGGAGGTGTTTCTCTTGGCAGCATCCCTCCAGTGTCTCCAGAGAGCTGCTTTTAAACCAGCATTTGAAATCCATGATCCGATCGGCATTGAACTCACCCAGCAGCATCTCTAGTGGTCTGCGCTGGGCGGGTTCTGAAAGCCCTGACATGTAAAGGTCCAGAAACCTTGCATGGTCTTCATGCTTTTCTAACATCTCCTTTGCACTCTCAGCCAATGACATATCAAGAAAGAAAGACACTGCCAATAGGAACTCTTGCATCAACTGGGTGCGGAAAGTCAAGATGCCACCATCCAAATCTGGGGTACCATCTACTTGCAAGAGAGAATCCAGGGAGGCTTTAGAGGGAATGAACTGATTAAGGACAAATGAGTCCATTTTTCCTAAGGCACAGCTAGAACTTGGGTCCAGACAGCAGTGAGAAGCCATAAGACCCAGAGCTGTGACCAGAGCTCTGTAGCGGGCCTCATTTAGTGAGAGTTCCTGAATCAGATGGACCGTTATACTTACATACAGTTGTGTTAATGTTTCAGGTAACCTTTCTCCAGCATCCAGCAGAGACTTGTAAATGCAGCAAACTGTCCAACAAAATCTAGGATAGGTACAGAAATCATAAAAACTTAATGTCCTCTCCATGTTCAAAAGTGCTCTGTTGGCAATACTTGGGTCAGGGAAGAACTGCTCAAAGTAGGCCTTCCTCTGTGGCTTCAGAAATCCCACCAGCCCCACATTGAAGCCATCCAGAAACTTCAAACACTCCGTATGTCTGGTGGCTAACAAAAAGGAGGCTCCTTTCAGCATTTTGCCATGAAGCAAGCTGGCCACTATACTGGACACTGAGGTCATCTGGCTGGGGTCAGAACAGAAAGTCTGAACCGAAGGGTCCAGGCTATGTTTGTACTGATCCAGCTCATCAAAAATAAACAGCAGTTTCTCAGGCTTCTCCAATAATAAAGACACAGACTCGGGTGAAAAATGACTGTGATCACGTAACAGGAACGTCTCCAAGGAAAACATCTGGTTAAGATCATCTAGTTCCCTGAGCTGGAAATGGAAAACATGAGAGAAGTTGTGGAGGTGCTCTCCGTTGGCCCAGTCTAAAGTCAACTTCTGCAAGGCAGTTGATTTACCAGATCCTGCCGGACCAACCACTATGACTGGTTTGCTTGTGTCAGACAGTGCAGTGTGGACAACATGATCAAGAGAAGGTGAGTCACTTCTCATGTCTCTCT
Organism: Lampris incognitus; assembly: GCF_029633865.1. NCBI lineage: Eukaryota > Metazoa > Chordata > Actinopteri > Lampriformes > Lampridae > Lampris > Lampris incognitus. Next base: position 14,539,047 of record NC_079212.1, on the reverse strand, counting down.
CTTTAACATGAGCTCCACCAGCCACTGGGGGTATGTACTGGTTGTTATTTATCACATTAAAGGGAAGCTGGCCACCAAGAATCGTGGAGGTCCCCTTTGACTTCAGGGTGTGAGCCAGCAACACTTCTTTATGCATCGTGTAAATATCTGCAATGACAATACAGAGGAAAAATAATAAAAGAGTACAGTTAAGACATGGAGAACCATCCATCCATCCACCCATTATCAGAACCGATTAAGCCCAATTTATGCTCCAAATGTCGGCTAGCCGACATAAGAACATGTGTCGTGTACACGACAGCCCTGGGAGACACAAAAAGTGTCTCTCATGACGTCAAAATTGTTGAGAGACATCTGCCAGCTAGCCGACATTTGGAGTATAAATTGGGCGTTATTCTGCTCCTAGGGTCGTGGGGATGCCGGTGCCTACTTCCAGCAGTCATTGGGCGGCAGGCGGGGAGACACCCTGGACAGGCTGCCAGGCCCATCACGGAGCCGACACACACACACACACACACACACACACACACACACACACACACACACACACACACACACACACACACACACACACACACACACACACACACACACACACATACCTAGGGACAATTTAGTGTGGCCGATTCACCTGACCTACATGTCTTTGGACTGTGGGAGGAAACCGGAGCCCCTGGAGGAAACCCACGCAGACACGGGGGAGAACATGCCAACTCCACACAGAGGATGACCCGGAACGACCCCCAAGGTTGGACTACCCCGGGGCTTGAACCCAGGACCTTCTTGCTGTGAGGCAACCGTGCTAACCACTGCACCGCCGTGCCACCATGGAAAACCATGTGTAGCCTATATAAGCACACAGTGACAGATTTCGTCCATACAGCACACACATCTAGCTCCATCATGTAAATGGCATCCAGCATCCAGTTTACAGGTAAATTACCGCTACCTATCACCAATTTGTGGATGAGCTCCATTTATCATTTACATTTTTACTTTTTCTTAGGTTTTATGTGCATAGTAGGTCTGGGGTTTGGATGACCCCAAACAACACCAATGTTTATACCAAGTATGTGTAAGACTTTAAAATCACATTGCAATGATTGTTTGATGCTTACACCTTTGCTCCATCGATTTAGGGAGAGTTAGTTATCAAGTTATAAATAAAGTTACCTAGTTTTTCCTGCAGGCATCAAATACTGATTGGCACCAAATAGGCCTCAAGCGTAACAGGTTATATAAGCTAATTCCTGACTTCCCTCAACCAATGGCGTACCCACTTCCCACATCTGAAAATTTCCGGACACTTTCCCGAAACTTTCCCCTCTCAAACACACACTTAACCAGGTTCAAACTTCTTTTCTTTTTTTCTTTTTTTTAACTCGAGTAGCCTAATGATCCCTGCCAGCTGTCGCGTTCTCTTCCACCGATGTCTATGGCAGACTCCCTCCCAGTTTTAATACCTACTCTCGTCCTTCTGCCATGGCACATACAACATAATACTTGTTGTTTCTCATCTAAAAGTTCTTAAGTTAACCGTCTGTATGCTCCGTCCCACTGCAAAATATAGTCGGGGCAAAACGTACGCATCATCCCCTCACCGCCTCTCCCACCTGTCCCGCTTCCGCCGCCTTCAACTAGCCCTCCCAAATCAAACCTCTGACAAGACTTACATTATTCAGCATACAGTCCCCCCCCCCCCCGCCGCTTAGACACACGCCGAGAGCACCTTGGACGGGAGCAAAATTACCTTGGAGATCGTGAAGTTGACAGAAAAGAAATGTAGCTGTGACAAGTGAGGAGGCGAGTATAAGTGAGAGGAGCTCGTTGAAGTGACTCGCCCAAACTCGGGTCAGGAGATTCTGGTTGAACGAAGATCGGCCGGTCAGGATACGCCGATACGTGTGATATGATCGCACTTAATCGATACAGCAACCCCCCCCCCCCCTCAAAAACACGAGTAGCTGGGTTCCCAGAGGTCCTCTTGGTTTCTGCCAAACGACCTTTGTACGTTTTTACTGTTGTGAGGAGTTAGAAAAGGATCGCCGCTTGTAACACATCCGCTTTGGGAGGAGTAAAGCGACAAACCGTTTGTTGTTGTAGTGTCTACAAATCAACGCTAGGTGGCAGCGTTGTCTCATTTCCTTTTAACGTTACATTGCGTCGCAGTCGTTTAGCCGTCGCTTTTATCCAAAGCGACTTACAATAAGTGCATTTAACGCAGGAAATCAGGAGAACTACCAGTCACCAGAGGTCATAAGTGCATCTTCTCTCTAAACAAGCATCTAAGAGCAAAACCGGTGCTTAAGTAAAAGCGCAAGAAAGGTATTTTTTTAAATGAGTTTAAAAAGTTTTAAAAGAAGGAAAGAAGCTGAGGTGTGCATTTATCTATGCATCTGTCTACCTACCCATCTAGCCATCTCTCCATACATGCATACATTAGATACAGATAAAGAGATATACAATGCATGATAGTAAACCATTTAAAGCATAGGATAATTCTTCTTCTTCTTTCAGCATATGATAATGTTGATGATATTAATACATTATACAGACACGAATTCTTCTAGTTTGCATTAAATTTTAGATCCTGTCGATGGGAATCCCCCCCCCCCCGCCACCCTGCATCCTTATGACCAACTGCCTGTCTGTCTGCCTGATTGCTGTGAAGGTATGAGTCTGGCTGTTGAGTGTCTGGGCTTTCTCACTCATCCTGTCTCTCCAGGACCAGGGCCTGCACTGTGCAGTGTGAAGATGGGGGGATGAGGCTTCTGTCTGCGCTGCATCCTCTGTTCCCCTTGACCCAGGTCCTGGCCTCGTTTGAGACCCTTGTCTGCCTTTTGTTTTGTCTTTTGTTCAGTACTGTTTGTTTGCCAATTGTGACAGCTCCAGCTATGCGTCATTCTCACAGTGTACTCTTTCTCTCCATCTGTATGCATGATGTGTCTGGGTCTGCCTGCTGTGTGAATGAATGAGAGTCAATTTTTTTGACACTCGGTTGGTGATGCTGCATGGGACTGTAATGCTCCATGGTGACATTTTGGATGCTTCACGTGGTTCTGTATACAGTGCTGTGTTTCATCTCCAGATCTGTTACCGTATTATTGACTTTGCCTACTTGGCACCTGTTGCACGCCTAGCTTTCGTCGAAGAGAGTTCCCTCCGCTGATGATCTTCCTGAGGTTTCTCCTGCTTTTTTGTTTTTGTTTTTTGTCTTTTTTTTTTTTTACTTCTTTCCTGCAAGCGTTTTTTTCTATGGAAATTTTCCTACCCTCTGCAGGCTTACTATGTGCTAAAGTATTGATGGGGCCATTAAAGCAACCCTTAAAAGCGAAATCCACATAGACTTGTGCCCATTAAGTTCACTGCTGAGGAATAAGCAGTAAATGATTATAATTTATGACTGTAGAGAAAGGAACAGTCGGAGATAGCCAACATTTCTATCCCCACTTGGATCACTTGATCTACCATATGATATTATAGGACTATATAATATTTTAGGACTCTGGGCTCTGTAGTTAGCATTGTGTTGCACGTGAAAATAAAAGCAAATGTAAAATGTTGAGAACAAGATAAGAAAAGGAAGGAAAACTGTGTTTGATACAATGAGTCTTTTCTTGCAGGAGTTTTAAGTTGTATGTTTCATTGTCTTAAAAATTACCAGAATACTTTCACATGAATCGTATCTACGAACTGTTGTTCATCCAATAAAAACACATCAGTGGCATATTAAAATAGCAATCGTACACGCAATTACAGTCCACATTCATAGCTACCACTTCATTTCTTCCAACAACATTCTTTGCAACATTCTATAGGCCTGTACGTGTGTTAGTGTGTCACTGAGAGGGAATCTCATGAATGAATGTTACTGACCCCCGCCCCTTGGTTAACATTGCTAAGTTAAGTCAAGTCAAGTCTATTTTATTTGTATAGCCCATTATCACAAATTACAAATTTACCTCAGTGGGCTTTATAGCAACACAACATCCTGTCCTTAAACCCCGACATCGGATAAGGAACAACTCCCTGAAAAAAAAAAAACCTCAACAGGGAGAAAAAATAGGAGGAAACCTCAGGGAGAGCAACAGAGGAGGGATCTCTCTCCCAAGACGGACAACGTGCAATGGATGTTGTGTGTACACAAGAATATGATGAGGAGGATGCCAAGCAGTGTCCAGACACCACCAGAACAGCCCAGGACCCGAGCCATGTGACCAGCATCACTGTGTAAAAAAAAATTTTTTAATTGTCACACGTCTGAGTGAGAGAAGGATGTAACATTGAAACGGGATAACAAAATTATATGGATTTATAAGATATGTAAAAAGAAAATGTGATGAGGGGGATGTCAAGCAGTGTCCAGGTGACGACCACAGTCACCATGGAGACCTGGGAGGAGGACAGACTGCACGTGCACACAAGGGAGACTCACATCACACCACCACATACACGGGAGAAGAGAAAGGAGAAGACGTCATTCAGAGAGAGAGAAAAGACAGGTGGGAGAAGAGAACGGTTTGCAATAGTCACACTATAATATCATTGACAGAACAGTGGTTGGTAAATTCATTGAGACAGAAACCGACCCACCATGTAGTACAGGTTGTGAAGTGCTTAATTTAAAGGCAACTAATTGTAAGCTAAGGCAAAATTATGAGTTTTAAGTTTGGCTTTAAAGGACTCAAGAGACTCTGATTGTCTGACAGCAGCAGGCAGGTTATTCCACAAGAACGGGGCCCGATAGGAAAAGGTCCTGCCACCAGCTGACTTCTTTTAAACTTTGGGGACACACAGGAGCCCTGTACTTTGAGAGTGAATAGCTCGAGATGGAATGTACGGTTTAAGGAGATCAGACAGGTATGATGGGGAGAGCCCATTTAGGATTAGATAAGTCAGCAGAAGCCCCCTGAAGTCTGCTCTAACATGGATAGGAAGCCAGTGAAGGGAGGCAAGAATTGTTGTAATATAGTCAAATTTTCTAGTTTTAATAATGATTCTAGCTGCAGCATTCTGAACCATCTGAAGACTCAGTCAGACAAACAATAGAAGTCTTGTACTGCTACACCCAATGTGACTCTTGTCCTATATTAGGTTTTACAGCCAGCTAAACTCTCCCTTGCATCATATCCTCCAAGGAACAGACCAGTGTTGTTTATGGACAGGATTTAATAACAAGGAAGTGTGAAACTGAAAATAAACATACAGAAAAGCACACATCAGTATACAATACAAAATAGCTTACTCAATCTAGAGTTACAGTTAGGATAACTAATCCTCTATTTTTCCAGGAAGCAAAGGTAAGTATAAAACTAACATGTTCTTTGCAGGAATAAAATGTAAGTTGTAAGTAATCAGGTACTGCATTGAACACTGTATTTACGCTAGCATCAAAAGTATAGCCTGAATGCCATCATTAAAATGTTATGTCATACATGTTACCAAAATTATACAAACTGTAGCAAATATGCAAAAAAATACTTCAAAATAAAGATTCTAGCAATGATGGATAATAGCTTTACTTATAGATATTACCACTCAAAGGGGTAGAAACTAGGTGATGGCTAATGATGGAGCATGAATATTGCTGTGTTGTCACACCATTTTCTTGTTGTCACAGGAAAAGGAAGTAGCTGAAACTGTGGTACTTAACTATGCCACTATAAGTCAAGAGACTCAAGATAACGGAACTATGCCCCTAGTGGCAGGGAGGCTCTAAAAATAAAGGAAACCGTTCCATTACAAGTCCGTTTCCACTTAAAATTTATTGAAAACACCGGTTGGTTTAATTAACTTTTATTTCTATGTAGAATAGAATAGAGAATACGTATTGTCTACTTTTTGCATACAAAAGGCGGAAATTTGTGTTTGGCTTGCATGTGCAAAAAAATAAAATAAAATCACTATTTAAAAGGCCCCATTAAAACGCATCATATCACATCCAGGCAGGGCACATTAAAACACGTTCACATAAAAACACATTAGGAACACCGGGTACTCGGTGGAGAGGGCTGAAGCAGGGTTAGATAAGTAAACAGGTAGAAGGTGCTGTGTGCTGAGGTTGCAGGCTGGCTTCAAAAAGTGGCTGTCCTTACTGATGGAGACATTTTATGGCAACAGGGACAAACGTGTGTCCTTGCCCAGGGGACTCTACCTTTGCCCCGAGGGCAGTAGATGTAAATGGTGATGTAAGGCTACGGTCGCCCCCGATTTTGCCAGTGGGCGTTAGGCCGCTTTGCTCCGGTGATAGGACAGTTGGGTTTGTTTGCAGCTTGGAATTGGACCTCCCAGTTTAACTATTCTGGAAAGCGTTGTCTTGCTTTTTGCCAACTAGGTGCTCGAACCAGGGCACACTGTTAAAAAAGAAGAAGAAGAAGAAGAAGAAGAAGAAGAGCACTTTCATTGACGGATTGATATACTCTATGTTTAAAGTGCGTGGGCTGACCTCAAAATTCCCTAGTTTACGTAACAGGAAGAGTCATTGCTAGGCTTTTTTTGTGTGTAAACGCATTCTACATGATCTATAAAGGTAAAGGATTGACATGTTTCTTTAAAAACAACTTCGTGTCTCTGTAACGAGAAATATCTCGGGTACAGTACAGCGACTGCATTACGTGAGTTTTCTGAAAACCGGCGATCAACCGTAACGCCTTGCTAGCTATCATGGCTGCCGCGCTGGGCGCTAACGCTAACTGTCTCCTCTCCACAGGTTCGCCTCTTGAGTTTGTCTGTGGCCACTTTTGGAGCCAGGGGTCTCAAATATCGGCAAATATAGGTTCAGCATGCCATGGAGTGTTAAAAGACATACATATATTATACACGTTAAACATTCATGGGCACGTCCATGTATAGACTGAAGGACGTTAACTAGCACGCACACGTCAGATATGCTAAAAACATGACAGATACGCTGCAACGAAACGGATGATGCGCTGTGGCGACCCCTAACGGGAGCAGCCGGTAGTAGTAGTAGTAGTAGTAGTAGTAGTAGTAGTAGTAGTAGTAGTAGTAGTAGATACACTGCAGGATGTTAGCAACGGGTTTGAACTCCAATAATTAGGGGTCCAAGCAGCGAAGCTGGTGGAACCCTATTGTATTTGTTAGGATTATTATTATTTTTCTCCGCTAAAAGTGTGTGAGGCTCAGCAACCGTAAGTCCTAGACCAACCAACTTTGGTACGTGGATTCCTATGGCCCCCCACTACTCAGGCACCACAAATCACCTATGTCAGCCAGATGGCGGCGCTATAAAAAGGGTCATGCGTAATTCCCACACCATAAATCAGATCAACACAAAACAGCACAGACCTATGCATCTAAATGTGCTCTACAACTTTGTTATTGGGACCACATATGTCAGCCATATAGTTTGCCCGCCATTTTGACTTGTATTAGTTTGGGCGCGGTTTCTCAGCTAAAAGTGTCTGAGGCTCAGCAACCATAAGTCCTAGACCAACCAAATTTTGTAGGTGGATTCATACGGCCCCCCACTACTCTGGCACTACAAATCACCCATGTCAGCCAGATGGTGGCGCTATAACAAAGGGTCATGCTTAAAAGGCCATAACTCCCACAGCATAAGTCAGATCAACACAAAACTTAATAGACCCATGCATCTCAATGTGCTCAACAACTTTACTATTGGGACCACCTATGTCAGTCATATAGTTTGCCCGCTATTTTGACTTATTTGGTGTGGAAGCGCTGCAGCTCTACATACCACACGCCAGGACACCTGGGTATAACGACATACTTTTTCTTTTTACGGCAGTCGGCTAGGACGCAAGAAATCGGACACCGTCTGGTCCAGTTTTGGAAACTCTGGCACATGTTTCTGAAGCAATGGAAGTGTTACGAAATTTTTTAAAAATTACGGTAATCGTCTAGGACACAGGCGACCCAAGTAATCCGACATCTCAAAAACCGCTTGATCAAAAAATCTGAAATGTGGTATACTTATACTTGGACCTATTGGCTACATTGCCTAAAGTGCTGATTGGCTGGATTACGAAAATGGCTGCCAAACAGCCAATCAAAATTCAGCAGCTAATATCTGCTAGTGTGAATGGCCAATCTTCATGAAACTTGATAGGCTTATTCTTTGTGGCACATAGAAGCCATGTGCCAAATATGAAACAGATCGGACACATGGCGGCTGCAATACTGCTTGGACCCCATTAATCGCCGCTTGTGGCTATATTTTTATTCATTGTATCTGTAATTATTGAGTACCATATAAAAAACCACATGCACAATTTACCACAGTGCTGTGTTTTCAAAGCTTGAGCCAGTCCAGTATAGAGGAGACAAGCTATCATGGATTATCAACTCCCTTGAAACCTTTTAAAGTCAGTCTAACATTGATCATTCTCAAGTATTGAATACACAGGAACTTACAAATAACGTGGTATTTCATTTGCTGATACTTAATAAATAACACAATTTTCAGTACCAGTACAATGGATACAATATTGTGTAATGATCGGGAGACTTAGAAAATGGCCAGTTTCTCTGATCTTTATTACTGTGATCAGTCTAGCGTGTTGCTATAACAAGGATATTTTTTTTCCATCACTAAAACATTTCATCTGGGGAAAGAATGAGCAGTTCCTCTATATTTTGCAAATATTTTTCTCATATAAAACAGCACTTTGCCTACAAGCGTTTTCTCTCCATTTAACATGAAAAGTCCCATCAGTAGGAAGGTAGCTCATGCTTCACCTGCTGCTGCACCACATTAGACTTGTAATGAGTGATGTCTTTGTCTGCAAAACTTGGCTAAGTACAACTTGTTGTATATAATAATTTGGTCGGTGGTAGATGCCTTACGACAGCGTGAATTCCTCATTATGTAAGAAAACTATCATGTACATACCAAGACAGTCCTTTTGTTTTGTTTTTTTTCCACCTCCTGTTATTCATGTGTCTGGTTTCAGCTTGGCTGCTGGTGGCTATGACATAAAAACTGTGGTGTCATCATCATTTTGTTTGTGTTGTCAGAGACTTGGAATGAGGACAATGGATGAGCTGTACAGAACAGGTCTGTATTGGACGTCAATTCATTTTACATAGTAGAAAAAGACAGAAAATATCGCAACTGAGTGGATCTTTACTTTTATTTGATACACAGAGTCTTACATTTGTCGTAATATTAAAAGCAAAAAAAAAAGTACTTTATATTCTTATACAAATTGATTAGGCTGACAAAGAGATAAAACATAAGATAACTTTCACAGTAAAGGCCTCATTAGTGACCATGGTGCTTGGGACGTGTAGGCTCATGCACTGTACTGAATGTTGTCCTGATATAGTTTTCTTCTTCAGCTGTATGTTCTGTCCTGGGTCTCCACTGTCTTGATGAGAACTGGAGCGGACTTGTGTTGCTGGTAGCTATTTACATTTGAGCCTGAAGGAATGAGGAAAATTGAACAATGAAATACACACACACACGTGCGCGTACACTCACACCCACACACATACATACACAACACACACTCCGCTGGAATAGGAGTATGGGGTAGAAAAGAAGACACTACGGTGAATGTTGAAATCTGCAATCTCAGATTAAATGTGGTTGTTTGTTGACCAGTAATCGTATCTTCTTTGATTGGGTCCTAAACTAAAAAGACATTTAAGAAACCCTGCTTTAAAGCATGGTCAGATATTTCTAACAATGTTGTGACCCACATTTGCGGTTTACTTACTTTTGTTGGGCATCGACTCAATACTGATGATTGACTGCTGTCCAATCCTGGAAAGAGAGCGGAGGAAATACATGTTAAAATGTCACATTTTACTCAGCACGGGTCATATCAATGAGTTTCACACCGTTATAATGTCTAAATTAACCAGTGAATCTCCCATTCACCTGTCTTCCTCTCCCTCCAGCAGTTTCCTGTAGGTGGCGATCTCTATGTCCAGGGCCAGCTTGGTGTTCATCAGCTCCTGGTAGTCTCTGAGCTGGTGGGCCATGTCCTGCTTGGCTGTCTGCAGAGCCAACTCCAGGTCCCTGATGCGAGCTTTAGCATCCTTCACGGCCAGCTCCCCACGCTCCTCCGCCTCATTTATATAGCCCTCAAGAGAGGCGTGCTGGGGAAATTAGGGTATGGTTCAAGATTTTTTTTTTCATAACTGAGCTTGTGAGTCAGACCTCTCAAGTCAGACCCTCAGTTATAGAAATATGTAGAGGAATGTGCTGTTGTTTCATAACCACACCTACTACGGTAACTGTAATAAGTGGGATCAGTATGTCCCTTGGCTGATACCACAGGGCCCATTATTTTAATCAGTTAACGTTATGACTGTGCCATGCCATTGGGCTCACTGGCTTGTAGGAAGACTCAAGCAATTAAACTTCACATGTCACGTCAACATCAGGGCTTGTACTGTTACAACCGAGCATGTCGGTTTTTAAATAAAGGACTAACCACACCTTCTACTTAAAGAGGACTTGCCTTGGGTCTGATGAGAATGTCACTTGGCCAACAGGTAAGATCGCCTTTTTTCGTACTTTGTTAGCTCTTGCAAACAAAAGGGCATGGGCAGATAATGTGGAGACATAGAATCAATTATGTCCTGTTTTTTTTTTCCAGTGTTGGCCTTAGGGGATGGGCTAACAAACTAAACAGTGTCATTAGTTCTGTTGGCTTTTGATGAGACACATACTACTACAGACTTAACACAGACATGCATTGGTTTCAACACTTTGATTGCTCGGAGGTGTTTTAACTATGAACATACAATTTTCCTTTCGCACGCTGCTATCACTTTAAAACCAGTTGAAAATAGTTCAAAGCAGGATCTGTCGGCGAGCACTGACACTGCGGTGTTTTGTGGATTGCCAGGACTGCTGTCTAATCACCCAGCTCACCTGTCCCTGCACAGCCTGGATCTCATTCTGCAGGCGGCTGATGAGACGGCTGAGTTCAGCAATTTCCCCCTTGGTATTTCGCAGCTCGCTGCTGTACTGGTTGGCCTGCACAGACATCTGGTCAAACTGCCACGGGCAAATAACAAAGAGAGGTTTCATAGAATCAGTTGCTATGTCCTGTTTTTTTTTTCTACACATGGTGGCCTTAATGGATGGTATGAAAGGTTTTCCTGGTGGATTTATTGCACTTAGTGGGACTATGTGAGCTCTTGTAGTTCTATTTTCACTGAGAGAAAACTTTTTAAGGATTTTTAGTGATTTTAATTATTTTTTTCCTTTGGATATCCCCCCCTTTTTCTCCCAAATTGTACCCGGCCAAATACCCCACTCTTCCCAGCCATCCTGGTCGCTGCGCCACCCCCTTTGCCGATCCGGGGAGGGCTGCAGACTACCACATGCCTCCTCCGATACACGTGGAGTCACCAGCTGCTTCTTTTCACCTGACAGTGAGGAGTTTCGCCAGGGGGACGTAGCGCATGGGAGGATCCCGCTATTCCCCCCAGTTCGTCCTCCCCCCTGAACAGGTGCCCCGACCAACCAGAGGAGGCGCTAGTGCAGCGACCAGGACTCATACCCAGATCCGGTTTCCCACCCGCAGACACGGCCAATTGTGTCTGCAGGGATGCCCGACCAAGCTGGAGGTAACACGGGGACTTGAACCGGCGATCCCCATGTTGGTAGGCAACGGAATAGACCGCCATGCCACCTGGATGCCCCCGATTGTATTGATTCTTTTTTAGAGAGATTATTCATATCAGCTCAATTATATCTCTTCACCTTGGTCTTGTACAAGCTCTCAGCTTCGTCACGACTGCGTGTAGCAATGCCCTCATACTGGGCCTTGACTTCAGACACAATCTGGTCCATGTTCAGGCCGCGGGAGTTGTCCATCTGCACCACCACGGAGGTTTCCTTCAGGTTCTCCTTCAGATCACAGAGTTCCTGTATTGAAAGGATGCATCCAGGAATGCTATGAATAAAAAGAACAGTGCTTTTGCCATAGACAAATCATTTTATCTCCTTTAAAGACTATGTAGTTCGTTGCGTTTCAACAAACTAGATATTTATACCGTGTCGTAGAAGTTCTTGAGGAAGCTGACTTCGTCTGCCTGGCCAGTCACCCTCTCCTCTAAATCCACCTTGCACAGATAGCCAGCATCCACATCCTGTATGTAGTAGAAGAAATGCTTGGGCAATATATGAAAAGGTCTCCATGCTGCATGTGCCCGCTTTCCATATAAGAGACTGTCATATTCTACATCAGGTGTCTATTTACATATAATGGGACTCACTAGTATAGGAGCTATTGTTGCAAAGAAATAACGAGGAAGCTAAATATAAGATGTGTAATCACTATGTATCAAGAACATATTATGATTTAATGGGTTATAGTGATGTAGTCTCTCTTTGGTGTGGTTATAAACACAGCCATATAATAATAATAATAATAATAATAATGATAAACTTCATTTGTATAGCACCTTTCATACATAAAAAGCTCAAAGTGCTTTACATTAAAAAACAAGGGAAACAATAAAACATATATATATATATATATATATATATATATATATATATATATATATATATATATATATATATATACACTACCGTTCAAAAGTTTGGGATCACCCAAACAATTTTGTGTTTTCCATGAAAAGTCACACTTATTCACCACCATATGTTGTGAAATGAATAGAAAATAGAGTCAAGACATTGACAAGGTTAGAAATAATGATTTGTATTTGAAATAAGATTTTTTTTACATCAAACTTTGCTTTCGTCAAAGAATCCTCCATTTGCAGCAATTACAGCATTGCAGACCTTTGGCATTCTAGCTGTTAATTTGTTGAGGTAATCTGGAGAAATTGCACCCCACGCTTCCAGAAGCAGCTCCCACAAGTTGGATTGGTTGGATGGGCACTTCTTGCGTACCATACGGTCAAGCTGCTCCCACAACAGCTCAATGGGGTTCAGATCTGGTGACTGCGCTGGCCACTCCATTACTGATAGAATACCAGCTGCCTGCTTCTGCTCTAAATAGTTCTTGCACAATTTGGAGGTGTGTTTAGGGTCATTGTCCTGTTGTAGGATGAAATTGGCTCCAATCAAGCGCTGTCCACTGGGTATGGCATGGCGTTGCAAAATGGAGTGATAGCCTTCCTTATTCAGAATCCCTTTTACCCTGTACAAATCTCCCACCTTACCAGCACCAAAGCAACCCCAGACCATCACATTACCTCCACCATGCTTAACAGATGGCGTCAGGCATTCTTCCAGCATCTTTTCATTTGTTCTGCGTCTCACAAACGTTCTTCTTTGTGATCCAAACACCTCAAACTTGGATTCATCCGTCCACAACACTTTTTTCCAGTCTTCCTCTGTCCAATGTCTGTGTTCTTTTGCCCATCTTAATCTTTTTCTTTTATTGGTCAGTCTCAGATATGGCTTTTTCCTTGCCACTCTGCCCTGAAGCCCCGAATCCCGCAGCCGCCTCTTCACTGTAGATGTTGACACTGGTGTTTTGTGGGTACTATTTAATGAAGATGCCAGTTGGGGACCTGTGAGGCGTCTGTTTCTCAAACTAGAGACTCTAATGTACTTATCTTCTTGCTCAGTTGTGCAACGCGGCCTCCCACTTCTTTTTCTACTCTGGTTAGAGCCTGTTTGTGCTGTCCTCTGAAGGGAGTAGTACACACCGGTGTAGGAAATCTTCAATTTCTTAGCAATTTCTCGCATGGAATAGCCTTCATTTCTAAGAACAAGAATAGACTGTCGAGTTTCAGATGAAAGTTCTCTTTTTCTGGCCATTTTGAGCGTTTAATTGACCCCACAAATGTGATGCTCCAGAAACTCAATCTGCTCAAAGGAAGGTCAGTTTTGTAGCTTCTGTAACGAGCTAAACTGTTTTCGGATGTGTGAACATGATTGCACAAGGGTTTTCTAATCATCAATTAGCCTTCTGAGCCAATGAGCAAACACATTGTACCATTAGAACACTGGAGTGATAGTTGCTTGAAATGGGCCTCTATACACCTATGTAGATATTGCACCAAAAACCAGACATTTGCAGCTAGAATAGTCATTTACCACATTAGCAATGTATAGAGTGTATTTCTTTAAAGTTAAGACTAGTTTAAAGTTATCTTCATTGAAAAGTACAGTGCTTTTCCTTCAAAAATATGGACATTTCAATGTGATCCCAAACTTTTGAACGGTAGTGTATATATATGACACTGTACCTTTTTAAGCAAGACAAAATCATTCTCTGCTCCATTCCTCTTGTTGATCTCATTCTCATACCTGAATCCAACCAGAGAGAGATGTTCGAAGATCGAAATTAACACACTCATTTATTCTAAATCTCAGTTAATGTAAATTCATTACCATTTTATTTAACAAGGTTGACTTCCTTCCTGTTCTCACCAGGTTCTCCTGATTTCTGCAAGCCGGAGACATGTTCTCAGGCCAACATTTGACATGATGTCCCTGGGCTGTCGTGTCATTTATCCAGTCACAGCCGTGTTACAAAGTGGGTCAGGGTCAAGGCCCAAGGTAAACGTATTGAGCGTTGATCTGAGAATATTTCTCACTTGCAGAAATCAGGGTATGATTTGTTTTTGTCTTACAGATATACAAGTTGTTCAAGCACAGTGTAGACGTGGGCTTACTTTGTTTTGTAATCATGCACATCTTTGTGCATGGCAGCGTTCTCAGCATCCAGTCTTTCCTTGTCGTTGCTGATAAGCTCTACCTGCCTTTGTAGGTTGGCAATGTAGGCCTTCAGCATGGGCTCAGCATTGGATGAGGCTGTGGTCTGTTGCTCCAGCAGCTTCCATTTGGTTTCCAGCATTTTGTTTTGTTGTTCCAGGAATCTAACCTGAGGCCGACATGATGACATACACATTTGCACATTTGCTCAAGGGGGATGTACCAAACAGGCTGTACGCACAGCTCCACACATAACAAAATGTTTAGGCAACAACCAGAGGGAATTAAGTTTGAGAACAAAGTGAAGCATGAGCACGTGTCTTCAGTTTCTGATGAAAACAACTTAATATTGCACAACAGTTTATTGTATCCATAACAGTTGTGTTAACAGTGGGAGTACTAGTGAAGTCGGTTCCTACCTTATCGATGAAGGAGGCAAAGCGGTTGTTGAGGGTCTTGATCTGGTCTTTTTCGTGGACTCGAACGGCTTGGATGGTGGGGTCTATGTCTACCTTCAGTGGGGTCAGCAGGCTTCTATTGACAGACACGGGTGTGATGGAAACAGCTGGGTGGACTCCTCCGCTGATCTTGCGGCCTGAATAGGATCCCAGGGACATGCTGCTGAAAGCCCTCGAGGAGGTGTACGCCACTGGACGGCCGGTGCGCTTGCTCCTCAGACTCATGGTAGCGTTGTGTTGAGGTGTCGGTGCTCTGACGGCTGGAGAGGCTTGGGTGGCAGACCTTGGTGAGATGTCTCTTGTTTGTGTCAACTGTTATCGGTTGGATGCTTCTTTATAGGCTAGACGGGGGCGTGGTGGGATAATGAAGTTATGCGGCTCCCGAATGTTGGTAAACCAGTTTGGCACATACCAAACTCCCACCTACCCTTGCTGCAAACATTTTTACATTGTTCCCATCACCGTCTGTCTTGTTCAGCGGCTTTTGGTGTGCTGCACTTGTCTTTGCATTAACCGTCCCCCCCCCCCCCACACACACACACACCAGTATATGGATTGCTATGATCTACATTTCCTCTCCCTTCATATCCAGTAACATTTTTAGCAGTTAGAACATTCTAGAATAGGCATCACAAAGGGTATTTCTTCAGCCTTCAATCTTCAACAGCTCAAAGCTGATTTGAGAATTTGAACCATTTCCTCCAGGAAGATAAACTGAGGGGCCAAGGCTCGAGTATGCAAGGTCATTAAGAGACAAAAGCCGAGGCCGTTCCATTGACAGTCAATCAGAGACGCTGTGGGATCAGAATATATTAACTTGTGTATGCCCAAATGAGGGTTTTCTCAGTGCACCTACACTATAATGTAGTGCTAAGAGGTATCTAGTCGCTCATTTTCATTCACTAGGTAGTTTAACAAGCGGGCCTGAAATAAAGTGACTGTATATACTGTACTGTATGTTATATGTATACTGGTACGTTCTGTCATGTATGTAAGTAACCTGCTAACATCTATTTCAGCATCTCTGATACATTCTCTGCACCATCATCTCATCTCATCTCATCTCATCTTCAGCCGCTTTTCTGGGGTCGGGTTGCGGTGGCAGCAAGCTATGTAGGGCACCCCAGGCGTCCCTCTTCCCAGCAACGCCCTCCAGGGGGATCCCAAGGCATTCCCAGGCCAGATTGGACATGCAGTCTCCCCAGCGAGTTCTGGGTCTACCCCGGGGTCTGCTCCCAGTTGGCCGTGCCCGATAAACCTCCAAAGGAGGGCGCCCAGGAGGCATCCTAATCAGATGCCCAAACCATCTCAACTGGCTCCTTTCGATGCGAAGGAGCAGCGGCTCTACTCCGAGCTCCCTCTGCACCATATCAGCTCTTATTCCACCTGTAATATATAGTCAATCCTTGTGTATATATCTGAAGATTGTTGTGTTGAAGTGTTATTCTATGTTAAGTACACCGAGAGAGCCACGAAACCGGAGTCAGATTCCATGTAGTGCAAACCCGCATGGCCAATAAACACGATTCTGATTGTAAAATAAGGTGACTTACAGAATACCAACATGGAGATGTCGACTTAGCAAAAACATGCGACCATTTCACTGTGAAGTTGCACCAAGAATTTCTGTCGTGACAGCACCATGACAGAAATCCCATTTATTGTCACATTATATTGCCGTGTTTCTAGTTCTAGGACATGATGTTCATGGGCCGACTAGTGAACTCTCCCCGAAGTCAGTAACATGCAAATTATTTCTTCAGAATGCATTCTTTCAGTGTTTTCTGGTTGGAGGTGGTAATTAAGGTCTGTGCTATTAATAAAACATAGTGGTGCAGATAAAATCACCTGAGCCTTTGTTAAGACGCGTACAAACCAACTGCCGGCAGCACAGATCCGCTGTAAACATCCAACTGGTCTGTCTGCATGATGTGTGTGTGTGTGATGTGTGTGTGTGTGTGTGTGTGTGTGTGTGTGTGTGTGTGTGTGTGTGTGTGTGTGTGTGTGTGTGTGTGTCTGCATGATGTGGCCTGGTGCTCTGTCTGTTGTACCTGTCTCTCTATCTCCGTACAGGAACTACATGGTGATCACAGTCCAGTGGAAACAATAACAAAACCAGAAAGATAAGCGCCGCCTATGATCAGGGTGGAGGTTGATTCTGGCGGTCTGTCTAGGATTACGTTCAAGTGTGTTTTCAAAGCCGGTTTCACTCAGCGTCACACACCCTGGTCGTGAAGTAAGGAGAAGGAGGCCAGTAGAGGAGCAGGACTTGGTATGTGCATATCGTGTCGAAAAGGGGGGGGGGGAAATCCTTTAATTGATTTTTGAAAATTCAAGGAATTTTAAGTGGCCATTACATCTGTTTTATTTTCTTTTCCTTTTTTTCCCCAGACATCATGAAGATTGCTTCTTTCAATGTACGGAGGTTTGGTGTGACCAAAGTGTCTGATCCAGATGTGCTGTCAACGCTGGTCAAGGTAAACCACACATCGTGTACGTCTGTTGGATTTTTTTTTTTTTTTTTTACTAGAACGATGTGCATCGAGCTCAGCGACACAAGCAGAGTTTGGGTGCACATGTCCCGTGTGCGGCCTCTGTGAGCGTGCATCTGTGAGGGGATTTTGAAGGGGTATTCGAGGAAGTCACAAGTCCACAAAAACTGATTTTGAAAAACTAAAAAAAAAGGCATTAAAGTGTCCCAATGTGGAGCTTGGACACGTCTTACACCGTGTCTGATCAGACATGGTCGACGTCTCAGATGGGTTACAGGTGTTCACATTACAGGTGTGTGTGTGTGTGTGTGTGTGTGTGTGTGTGTGTGTGTGTGTGTGTGTGCAGGACGGAAACACCAGAGGACACTTTTAACCTAATCTGTGGCATTAGAATAATGTGTGATATCAACTGGAGGCATTAAACTGTTTACCTTTACGACCCGTGTTACCCATCGATGATGAGCTTTAAAAAGCCCAGCGGCAAAGTAGATGTATTTACTATGTTAACACACTTCATGACTATTGTGTAGTACTTGCATGTTTTTGTTGAAAAAAAAATCCGTCACTGGATTAGCTGAACAAGATCTACATAGTGTACCCTCCTTGTATTGTCTTCAAGTTCTGGGTCAAGTACTGCGTACCTTACTTCATCTCTTGTGGTGTGTGTGATTTCTAGATTGTGTCTCGATACGACATCGTATTGATCTTGGAGGTTGTGGACGTGAGCGGCTCCTCAGTCAACTTGCTGATGACGGAGCTGAACAGGTTTGTTTCTTTGACGCTGTCAATTTGATGAAACCACTTCTCAAAACTTACTTTTACAGGGAGGCTTTTTTATAGTACACACACTGTTGCCCAATTTTCATTTATTTTTTAATTCTCCATGTTTTTATATTTCTCTTTCATCACCTTATTTTAATTGTTTGATCATAATCCTCATTTTATCGTCTCTGATTCTCTTCACTTTAATTTTGCTCTTGTGACTTTATCTCGGCCATGCTTCACCTTGTTCTGTGGAGCGGATCTGTCATCATGTCCTATATTTGTATTGTATTTGTATTTTGTTGTTTTAGATTGACCATGCATATTTTATCCTGTTGTGTAAGGCACCGTGTAATGTTGTTTAGAAAGGTGCGATATAGATAAAGTTTATTATTATTATTATTTTTAATGACAATAAATTGAATTGAATTATTATTATGATGATGATGATGATTATTATTGTTGTTGTTGTTATTCAGTATCCCTGCAACCCTGAGAGCAGGATAAGCAGTTTGGATAATGGATGGATTGATGGATAATTTTTATTATTATTTGTTATAGTCCCCTCCTCACACACCATTGGCATAAACATTACCATTCACCTAATTGTTATGTGTGATGTGTTTATTTCTGTTATTGTGTAACTGTATTGTTCGTGATAATATGTGGAGTGTCTGTTCCACCGGCTTTGGTGGTGTGGCTAATAAAACAATCTAATCTAATCTAAGCATATGTTACTCCTGTAATCTGGGATAATCTGCTGTGCACTTCACAGAGTCAACACGACGCACCACTACTCCCTGAAGATCAGCATCCGTTTGGGGAGGAACAGATACAAGGAACAATTCTTATTTCTCTACAGGTAGAGTCAAACTTGTTTTACAAGACTGTTGTATTTTTCTGTAGATTTGCCAATTCAACTATAACTTCCAAGGCGCAATTATCACATTAGTGAATACCACGCTCAAAAAAAAAAAAAGTATTGTCTTTTTCAACAATCTTATCTGATATGATTGACATTACTTGGTGTGGAAGAATGTCGGCATCACAATTATACTAAATTGCATGCATGTCATCTTTGAAGAGATGATCTGGTTGATCTGATTGACTGCTATCAATATGAGGACGACCAGGTGGACGACTTGGACGCCTTCGCCAGAGAGCCTTATATTCTGCACTTCAAACTGCATGACACAGGTTGGCCCCCTCCGCTTTCACAGGGAGGAAACACAAAGTCACCCAAAAACATTTCAGGACCAGCAGGTTGTAAGAAAAGCCGTTATGGTACATCTCGACTGGTCATTTTAGTCTTTGTTCATGTGTGACAGTGGCTACATAGTCCTTGGTGTATCCAGGGTGTGTCTGCATCTATAGAAACAGGAGACACCTAACATTGTGTGTTTTGTCACGGTGTGTAAGTTAAATATGGATTGGTATGCTGTGACATCAGACAAAGCTTCTTGTCCAGGCAGGTTTAGCCTACTGTGTACACCTGAAAGAAACACAAATTCCTAGAGACAGCCAAACTGAGCTAGCATGATCTAGTTTTGCCTCAGACCGTGTGTTGTTGCAGTGCTGAAGGACATCGTTCTGATTCCGGTCCACACCAGACCGTCAGACTCAGAGAGAGAGTTGGACGAGCTCTATGAGGTCTTCCTTGCTGTCAAGAACAGATGGAAAACTGAAGTGAGTTGCACAATTCTTCTCCCGTATTAAAGTATCACTATGAAGGGTAGGCGTCACATTGCACTACCACAAAATGAGATCTTGATTTGAACTAACAGTATGAAAAGAGATTACAAAATGCTTAATTTTCATGTTAAATCCATATGTCTAACAATTTATGCAATAGAAACTGGGATGGCAACTATTCTATATCCAATATTGTCTTGGAAACATTGCCACTGGTGCTGACACATTATATATTTTCCTACATTTGCACACTTGATTGTTCCTACATTGCTATTACTTGTGTTGCCGTTAAGCAGCGACGCATATCTGGAACATTTCTGAGTATCCAGAACTGAAATGGAAATCTTCTGTCTCCCCTAGAATGTAATGATTCTGGGGGACTTCAATGCAGATGGAGATTATGTCTCAAACAAGCAGATGAGGAAGATCCGCATCCGAAGTGACCAGAACTTCCACTGGCTGATTGGTGATGATGTGGACACAACCGCCAACACAGAGAATGATCACACCTACGACAGGCACGTGAACACCTGCCTTTTACATGCCTAACATCTTCATTCAAGCTACTCCAGAGAGGAATCAGAATCAGGATTTCAAGGGAAGGATTTTAAGTTGGCGGCATAGTGGTGCAGTGGTTAGCACGGTCGCCTCACAGCAAGAAGGTCCTGGGTTCGAGCCCCAGACTAGTCCAACCTTGGGGGTCATCGCGGGTCATCTTCTGTGTGGAGTTTGCATGTTCTCGTGTCTGTGTGGGTTTCCTCTGGGTGCTCCGGTTTCCTTCCACAGTCCAAAGACACGTTGGTCAGGTGAATCGGCCGCACTAAATTGTCCCTAGGTGTGAATGTGTCAGCCCTGTGATGGCCTGGCGGCCTGTCCAGGGTGTCTCCCCGCCTGCCACCCAATGACTGCTGGGATAGGCTCCAGCATCTCGCAACCCTGAGTAAGGCTAAGCGGTTTGAATAATGGATGGATGGATGGATTTGAAGTTGATTGTTAGAGTGCAGAAACCCCTCAGGCTTGTTATTATTAACTTTTTGAACGTGTCATAACACATCACACTGTCATTACATTTTATCAATGTGCTCAAAATATTCATTGCTGTCACAGGATTGTTGTGTATGGACAAGCCATGTTTGAAGCCATTGTGCCAAACTCAGCCAAGCCTTTCAATTACCACACACAATTTGGGTTGACAGAGGAAATGGTGAGTTTCTCAACCCACTCTTTAACATACCGGGCCAGCAAATTACTGCACACGAATGGCTTTTACAAGCTAAGATATCCATTTAGTACATGCATGCCGTTCCGATTTCCCTCTAGGCACTAAAAGTGAGTGATCATTACCCCGTCGAAGTAGAACTGAAGAGTGCTTCTCCCAAATGGGGCGTTCAGAGAAGTCACAGCATTGGATATGCTCAGTCCCCAGCTGCACTGAAGAGTGGACCTGTCATGGGTAACGCACATAAAATATGTTAAGCAGCACATTCTCCTTTTAACAATCACCATCAATGGGCATGTAAAAGATCGACACCCAAGAGTTGGCCCACCTTCAGCTGTTAGCTTCACAAAGACAGTCTCTGGCAAAAGTAATTTACAACTCTTAGCTACCTCCCTGTGTCGGGCATGGGGGCGGGGGGCGGGGGGGGAGGGGGTCAGTCTTGATAGTCGTATCTTGCATATCGGTTTTACAGCTGAGCTTGAGCAGTCATAGCCTTTAGCTTTCAAAAATACAAAATGAATTGCTTATTTCTTCCAATACGAAATTCTACTTTCGAACTTTGTTAAAATCCGTTATCTTAAATCAGTAATGAATTTGCAGTTGAGCGGCTTTTTTTTTTCTTTTCTTTTTTTTTTAGTAAGCTGCCTTTGCAAGGCAAGTATTAAACTTGTTTAGGAGCATTACAGCTGGTTGTGCATGGGCACGTTAGTGTCCTTACACCTTTTGAGATGTATTAGTGATTGTTGATAACGCTTTCTTATGTGTGTGTGTGTGTGTGTGTGTGTGTGTGTGTGTGTGTGTGTGTGTGTGTGTGTGTGTGTGTGTGTGTGTGTGTGTGTGTGTGTGTGTGTGTGTGTGTGAAATCAGTGAGTCACCAAGAGAGCTTGCAGACCGATGTGTTGAACCTGAAGAAGGAAAACCTCCTCCTGGAAAGAGAAAAGCTTCATCTGCAGATCTCCATACTCAAAGAAAAACTTGCTGTTCATAAATAGCTTTAATGATGTCCTGGTGTTACACTGCAGTTTTTGTTTTACTTGATGAGTCTCTTGTCTTCCGCCCTTCCTGTTTTGGTTTATTCTGGTATATTTTTATATAATTTTAGGGTCTTTATTCAGGGTTATATTGATCAACAGAAGAACGTACATGTAAAAAAGAAAGCTCTGTGTAAAGCTGTTATCGACACAACAGGCGTGTGTAAAGTCCTAGAAAGAATGCTGCTGGATAGAGTGCATGAGTTTTATCAACTCCACAGATAACCAGTTTGGTTTTAAAGCTAAACATTTCGCTGACTTATGTATATATGCCTTAAAGGAAATTGGAGGCCCAAACTCATCGGTTCTTATGTGTTTTATTGATGCTTGCAAAGCTTCTGACCGTGTTAATCACACAAGGTTGTTTGTTAAATTGAGTCAAAGAGGGGTGCCTAAATACAACCCGTGACTTGTTAGCATGCCCACCAGGCTATGCAAGTGAATTGGGGTAATAGTGTTTCAGCCCCATTTGGGGTTAGCAATGGTGTCAGACAAGGGGTCATTCTGTCTCCAGTTCTATACAATCTATATATTGATGATTTGCCCAAGCAGCTGAAAGCCTGTAACACTGGGTGCATGATGGGTAATACCTTGGTGAACCATATTATGTATGCAGATGACCTTGTCATTCTTAGTCCCTGTAGCGCTGGTCTCCAGCAGCTCCTTAATGTATGTTCTGTGTACGGTGTGGAGCATGATATCACATACAATGCTAGTAAGAGTGTTGTCATGATCTGCAGAACCAAAGAGGTCAATCATCTAAAATGTCCTGATTTTAAATTGTCTGATAATAATCTTGGGATATGTAATAAGGTGAAAGGGTGTCTCCCCACCTGCCGCCCAATGACTGCTGGGATAGGGTCCAGCATCCCCGCCACCCTGAGTAAGGATACGCGGTTTGGATAATGGATGAATGACTGAATCATATCACTGAACAAATGATAGATGATGATGATATTTATAGGCAATGCCATATGATGTACGCACAACCAAACACTCTCATGCAAGTTTGGTATGTGTTCAGTTAGTGTGAAGATGTCCGTACAACACTCTATACTGCCCCCCGTGGTCAAACTATAAAAAAGCAAGCTAACAGAGTCTGGGTAGCTTATAACGATGCTATGAGAATACTACTGAAAAGACCTAGTTGGTGTAGTGCAAGTGAAATGTTTGTGGCTGCAGGAGTCAGTACCTCTCAGGCTCTTCTAAGAAATCTCATGTATAAATTTATTTGCCGGCTCAATGACTCTGATAATGTAATCCACACGCTACCAATCCCGGCAGTGGGACCACTGGTATAGCTGCCTCCTTATAAGACACTGATTTGTTCCTTTTATGTTGTTTTATTGTGTTTACTCTATGTTTTGTCTTAGGTTTATGTTTTATTTATGGCTCTTATCTTTTATGGCTTCATTTTTTTAATTTCTTTTACCATGTCTTTGTCTATTATGGACCCCGAGTCTGCAATAAAGTTTTGAGTTGAGTTGCACAGCAGCATCCCTGGTTTTATAGTTTCTGCAACTTTTGAGACATTGGTGACATCTAATGGTGAAATCCACTTCTCTAGAAGGCCAGTACCCTTTGCATTACATGATTTTTCATTTATTGACCCCAAAACACAATGTGGGCAGAGAGAGAGAGAGAGAAACCCCCGACCCAGACGCAAGCAAATCAATAAGCAGTTAGTTTAACAATGTGGGGAATGCTACATTTGAGGGAATTCCCATGATTTTTATTTCCACGTGACCTTTGATATGAGGAAAGGTTGTCCAAATTATTAATTTTAAAAGTGTGTGCATCACCTCTGGCAGATTATGAGAGTTCTGTGTCTGGACTGTGCACCATTCTGTTCAGCATCCATTGTACATGTACGTCATATTTTAAAATCTCCATTCAGACACTGGGATTTACAAAACTAAGTGTAGTTTGCAGCTAAAAACACAAGGGAAAAATACTGCACTTATCTTAAATGGTCTCCCCTTGGAAGATCTGAGAGAACATTATATGAAAAGGTAGGAATGAGTAGGATTTTCCTAAAAATCAGTGTATAGACCCATACAAAAATGACCCCTCTCAATCATCACTGATGACCCACTAGACAGACGTGTGTGGCGGTGTCTGTCCTCTGCAGAGACCCTGTCCTCTGCCTGTATCCTCTTATTCTGCTGTGTACGGGACGCTTCTGGCTATTAACTTTGGGCACGCAATAAAGATGGGCCCTGTTTCAGAAAGCGGATTCAGTTGAAAACTCGGTTGACTCGGAGTTGAAGGAAACTAGATTTTCGGTTTCACAAAGCCAACTCTTGAGTCAGTTACTATGGCGACATACTCCGTGAAACTAACCTGCTTGCTGGCAGGTTTTCTTCCAAATAAACACGAGTTTCTGCTCCTCTTCAGCTGAAGCCTGCAGACTGAAGGAGGTGTCAGACACGGCGTGTCCTTTTCTTGAGCAGCCAGTTGATGTTGCAGCACAAATAGCTGCTCTGCAGAAATTTGGGAGAGGGTGATCAGACCCCGCTTGGATGTTTTATCGTTCCCTTATGAGTATGTGTTTGAGCGTTACCGTTTTTCTGCACAGTCACTTATCTGTGCAATATTCTGGCCCCTTAAATCATTCCTATTACACATCATGGGCATGTTCTCAGTTTGGAACAAATTCTTTGTATTGCACTTCTTCTTTTTTTTTGGCCAATGGGAGTTGTCTATATAACATCGGCGATGCTGAGCATATTTCCAAGGCAACCATCTGTCGGGCTGTCAGAAATGTGACTCTTGCATTGAAACGTTTACTGTACACTTTTGTGGTGTCCCCAAGTCAAAGACCCGCAAGACCCATCAAAGAAGAAGTTCCACCAGATGGTAGGCATCAGGCTAAGCAATAATTAGGTTTATTTAGTAAGAAGCTGAGCAAGTAAGAAGTATTTTAGGGTTTCCAGGTGTTATTGGCTGCGTAGATGGCCATCATATTCCCATCACAGCTCCTTCAGTTAATGAAGGAGACGGTGTGACTAGGAAGTCTTTCCACATTAATGTGCAGGTAGGCCTAAGTAGTGGCCTTTAGCATTTCAAATGACTTCACACTACAGCTGCTGCAGCTGCTTACTGTTCTGCACTGTGAGGATCATATGTGATACAGCCCACATCATCAGCCAAGTGGCCAGGGTCTGTGCATCACTCGAGAATTTTTCGTGAGTGTACACTGAGTGCTAGATTTGCCCGTGGGGAGTTTATATATATATATATATATATATAGCTATGTCCTATTATAATCAATATTTTGTTTCCTCCCGATGCAACTGAAAATCTCACTTGTATCCTCATATTATCATAGGAGCGTTCGATGGTTAGCTGCTCAGCAACAGTTACCCCTGCCATTCCTACTTGCTGACCCCCTTCCCCTAATCCCGAGCTGCCCCGCAGCAATGTTATCGCTTGGCTCACTGCAGGAGCCTGGGTAGAGATGACCATCGGAATGCTCAAGGCCCGCTTCCGGGGCCTTTTTAGACCCAGGGTCCCCCCAGAAAAGGCATGTGACATTACTGCAGCATGTGATTCTCCACAACTAGAGGACAACAGTGTCCTACTCAACCAGCGAACGATCCTGATAAGGATCCTGACCACCCTGCTGACACATGAGATGGAAGAGCAGTCAGAGAGGCTGTTGATACCTGGCATTAATTAACATGCGTCTTGGGTGATCCGACCATAAGCGGACAGCTCTAAGTACAGGTGTGAATGCACCCAACGCGTCCTCAGCGTGTCGTGAGATCTGGATTGCTAAGGCCTCATTCGATGGCGGCCTGGGACGCAATTTGTTCGTCGCATTTGAAGTGTAAACGCACATGCATCCAAAGCCACAGAGGGGCCGACTGCCTGGTAAACTGATGCCCTCAGACTAGGCGGTCCTCCAATGCGGTCCTTCAGGCGCCCAGTCTGACATCATCAGTTAACTAGGCCATCACCAAAGCCTCCTCTGGGTTTAGGTTTTTTTTTAGTATTTTTTTTTTACTCGTCTGTAATTTCTGACACACATCAGATCCACAACTATGCAAAGAGTCCCCGCGCTACCAAAGTGGAATGGAAATAAAAGAAAAGTTTGTGACACGTGCCACGGGGAGAGCTTGCGAAGAAGGCGGATGCGTTTTTTAGGCGATTAACACGGGCTTTATTCAATAATGTCTGTCATTCGTTCACTCACATGGGCTGGAGTGCTGCTCTCCCACAGGCCACGCTCCCTCTCTTGGCGTGCAGCCGAGGCTTATTTCCTGCAAGTACAAACGTAGTACAGTAGTTAATTTTTTTTTCTTCAAACAGGTAAAATCATCCTCCTGTGGGCACCTCACCCCACTTCCCCCATTTTTCTCCCAATTGTACTTGGCCAATTGCCCCACTTCCGAGCTGTCCCGGTCGCTGCTCCACCCCCTCTGCCGATCCGGGGAGGGCTGCAGACTACCACATGCCTCCTCCGATACATGTGGAGTCGCCAGACGCTTCTTTTCACCTGACAGTGAGGAGTTTCGCCAGGGGGATGTAGCACATGGGAGGACCACGCTATTCCCCCAGCCCCCCCCCCCGAACAGGCGCCCCGACCGACCAGAGGAGGCGCTAGTGCAGCGACCAGGGCACATTCCCACATCCGGCTTCCCACTCGCGCACCTTTAACTGATTTTCCAGTAGTTGTATTTCTATTTTTGTCTTTTATATCTGCAGCCTTATGTGGTCCATTTCTAAATTAGATTTTTCAAATTTTTTTCTCTAAGTACACCTTGTACAGCTGTTTCACAGGGAGCTAAAGGAACACAAAAAGACATTAAATTCCACCGTGCCAGGACCACTTAGTTTCATTGTCAGTCATGGGCCAATGCTGAACACCATCTTACTGAGAGGTAAGCTGTGCTGTGGAGGTGGATGGACCATCTTCCTCGTTGTAATTTCCAGCATTGCTCGGTTAGAGGAAAAAGAAATGGCAAATTTTATTATTATTCAACACTTTCATTAACTGTTATGTTATTTTTTTAAGGTAAACCTCAATAGGTCTCCCTGTATCTTCCCTCTCTGTAACACCTGACAAGGTAGTATCTTCACCATCTTCCTGTAATGAAAATTAACCATTTTTGTGTTCCACTCTAACCCATTATGAAAAAAAAATCTGTAGAGTAGTAAGAGTACTTACAGCTGCATAGAGGTCTATTATGGCAGAAGGCTCCGCCAGACAGATTACACCGTCAGGAACTGGTAGAAGATGAAGAAGATCAGACAGTTACATGACAACTTCACCCATAAAAGTGCCCGATCTAATTTGAATTTTGCCTTTACAACAGCATGCAGGCCACTTACCGCTATCTCAGATATATAACTCTGAGTCACCTTAAAATAGATTATGATGTCTGAAGGACTAAGTGCCAAATTGTGTCTAAGATGGATGGGTGGGCGACACTGAGCCAACACTGGCAAAAGGATGAATGAACATAAATCATTGATTTGAATAACTAACCTCTGATGTAGGCCCTTGTGTCCTGGGGGTGGGGGGGGGGGGGGGCGGTCAGATGAGCTCCTCCAGAGATGCCTTCAGTAATAGGTCGCCCACTCTTTTGACTGAGGGCCATCTCTTCAGCCTCTGTGAGTGGTGGTGGTGGACCCCCCACGTTTTTTAGGCCTTCTTTCTATTGGCTATAATGGAGGCCAAATTTGAACATATCCTGTAAGCACAAATTTGGAGACTTGTATGTATAAAGGTGTTTAGGTGTTGCTTTCAAATAGACAATATTAAATACTGGCAGTGTTAGGATGGCTGGAAAAAAAATATTTGGCTTAGAAAATTCCAATAACTACTTAAAGATCATCATCATCAGCGGTCACTCGGGGTCGAGTATGACTGCTGCCATGTTGGAGTTCTCCCTGGGGAATGAGCGGGTCACCTCTATACAAGTCGCTGGGGGG